>NC_057862.1:633040233-633365233 GCF_019393635.1 Dromiciops gliroides | reverse complement strand
TCCCTCCTCAGCTCTGCCTCTTAGGACCCCAGCTTCTTCAAAGTTTAGCTCAAGAGCATAAGATCTTGATTGACTTACTCCCTATTCCTCCTCCTAGGTCCCTACATTAAAATCATCGTCGCCACAACCACCATCATCATCACCATCATCAATCATCATCTTGTATTGACTTTGTATAGAATGTCTTTGGAGGAGTGTGATGCAGTGGATAGAGAGATAACCTTGAATCTGGAAAAACAGGGTTCAAGTCCCTTCTCTGAGGTATACTGGCTGTGGAATACAAGGCACTTCAACTCTCATTGATCTAAACAGCTTTTTAAGAAGATCAGTTGCAAAGAAACTGCATTGGTAGAAGCAACCTCTTCACCTGAAAATTCTCTATATCAAATAATCATGGGTCTAGTCCCTGTCCCTATCCTTGAATCAGACTATAGACTATTGAAATAGAGCTTATCTCCCAACAAAGAGTGTTTGAGCTGGAAGGAACCTTAGAAATCATGAAACAGAGGGTGTGTCAGTCAGGAAGAGCTGAGTTCAAATAGAGCCTCAGACACTAACTAGCCATGTGACCTTAAGTGAGTCACTTGACCTATGCCTGCTTCAGTTTCCTTATCTACTAAATGCTAACAGTAACAGTACTTGCCTCTCAGAGATACTGCAATAATAAAATGAGAGATAATATTTGGAAATTTCTTTGCAAACCCTAAATGACTATATAAAAATTATTAGTAATAGTATTATCATGTAATCTAGCCTCTTCACTTTTCAAGAGGTGATAAGGATTAGAGTTGAAGGGCCTTCCTATGGTCACTTGTTTAGTGAGTGACAGATCTGGGATGAAAATGCGTATTCCTTCCTCCTACTTAGTCATTCTTTCCACTGCTGGTGATAACCATGCTGAAAGGTGGTTCAGGGAGGGCACAGCTAAAGGCTGAGAACATATAAGGTGGAACTGGAAGTCCATGTCGTTGAGCCATCTTCTTTGATGTGGGGCATTTTTTTTAGTCAGGAACTAAAGCCCTCTGACATCATAAGGCCTGCTTCTTTTTTAATAGTCTGATGTACCTATTTTAGATAATAAATTCACACAAGTGGAAATGTGGCGGAGCTTTAGGGGCTGGGGGAGGCTGCCTCTAGAAGTCATACAGGCCCAGTAGGCCAAGTCTCCTTAGATTTTATGTCCAGGTGTATCCAGATGTCCAGATGTGTGCTTATGTCTGGATATGGGAAACTTTTATTCCTTCCAACCTTAGCTTTGGTTGTTTTGTGTGTCCCATTATTGCCCATTTATTCTTTGGCTTATTTATCAATTTCTTTTCTTTGTTCTCTGCTCATATTTATCACAAAAAGGCCCCCACACATTTCCGGATGCATTAAGTTATTAACTCCATCCATTTCTTTTCTGTCTTTACCTAAGCTATTATTACTTCATCTATTCCTCACCATGAAAATGGACTTGCCTGAAATCCAACCTCTGCAGCTCCAATCTTCCCTTCCTGCCTGCCTAGAGCTTTTACTTTGGGCCTAATTACAAGCATAATGAAGTTGTGGCCATAATTTCCCAGGTTTTCCTTTTGATGTCTCCAGTCATAACCCCTCTGGACACCACGTCAGATGCATTTCTCACTTTGATGCTTGAAGAAAATATTGAAGAAGCCACCCTGCAGGCTCTCCACAGATAAATATGTTCCCTTGCCTTCACTTTATATAGTCGGTCCCTGCCTCCTTTCCCTGTCTCTCTTGGCCAGCAGAGTGCTGAGAAGGGTTCTCTGGCTGATCCCTGCATGTGACACTGGACCTGCCACCTCTCTGCCTTTGCCACAAGTGGTCCTCAGTATCTGAAATATAGGCCCCCTCCCCTCTCTTTTCAGTGGAATCTCTGGTTTCCTTCAGAGCACAAGCAAAGTGATACATTCTTTTCCTCTAGCTTCTCTTTCTCTGTGTGTGTGTGTGTGTGTGTGTCACTCTGTCTCACTGTCTCTATCGGTCTCTCTCTCTGCCTCTCCCTTTATATCTCTCTGTTTCTGCCTATCTCTCTCTCTCTCTCTCTCTCTCTCTCTGACTCTGTGTGCTTCTGTCTCTGTATCTCTGTTTGTGTCTATTTCTCTGTTTTTCTCTGTGTCTCTGGTTCTGTATCTCTCTGTCTCTATTTCTCTGTTTAGGTCTTTTTTCTCTATCTCTGTTCCTGTGCCTATCAAACTGTCTCTGTCTGTGTCTCTACCTCTGTTTCTCATGGTCTCTATCAGTTTTTATCTCTCTGTGTCTCTGTCACTTTATTTCTGTCTTTCTTTCTTCTTCTGCCTCTATCTTTGTCTTTCTCTCTTTTTCTATCTGCCTGTCTTTCTCTCCATTTCTCTGCCCCTCTATCTGTCTGGGTCTGTCTTCCTCTGTCTCTCTGTCTCTGTCTGACTCTCTGTCTCTGTCTCTCTGTGTTTCTCTCTCTCTGTCTCTCTCCATCTCTCTTTCTCTCTGTCTCTCTCTGCCTCTCTCTGTTTCTCTCTTTCTGTTTCTCTGTCTCTTTCTCTCTCTTTCTCTCTCTCTCTCTCTCTCTCTGTCTCTGTCTCTCTCTCTCTCTCTCTCTCTCTCTCTCTCTCTCTTTCTCTCTCCCTCCCTCCCTCCCTCCCCTATGTATATGTTAAATTCCCTTGATCAGTATAGAATGTAAGCTTCCGGAGGGCAAATGCTATTTTGCTTTTTATCCCTGGTGTCTAGCACCATGCCATGCTTCAGACACTTCCTGATCACACACATTCTGATTTTAAATTAGATTCAAATCCATGATATAATGCCAACACAGTACCTGCCTTTTTGAAGATTCTTTGAACGTAAAAGGTTTTAGGAAAACACAGACTTACCTACTGTTGGTAGAGGTACCTTAATGAAGTTGTTAGCTAATTATCCAATTTGCATTTCATATTGGGGCTCTGGGACATTAAGTCAGAAAATATGCATGTGCATGACCCAAGTGACTCCCACCTTTTTTACTTGCCTATTTTGAGTTTGAAAAATTGGCATGAAAATTGTTTTCTGACATGTCTTTTGAACCTTTAAATTATGTATCTATGACTAATAGCAATGTCTCAGGATGTTCCCACTGAGAGGAAATCTACTTTCAAAATCTGTCCTTTCTTTTAAAGTTCGATTTCCCAAGGAGTAGTTGTCTCTGGCCACTGAGGCCTATCCAAATCGAGTCGTAAAAAATCCATCTAATCCAAACAGACACTATTGATGCCTTGGATTTTGTACAATTCTTAAGGAAGTCCATGTTCTTATTGAACAAAGACACACCCACAAAACACTCTGAAAACACTGTTGTGGTAGTTCCAGGAGGAGAAAGAACTTGAGCCATGAGGAGAATTTATATGATTTACACAGAAAGGGTGAAAGGGAAAAGGCATAAGCTTTTATATTGCACCTGCTACATGAGAGGTGGGGCAGCTAGGTGGCTGAGTGGATAGAGCACTAAGGCCAGAGTCAGGAAGACCTGAGTTCAAATCCAACTTCAGACTCTTACTGGTTGTGTGACCCTGGACAAGTCACTTAACCCTGTTGGCTTCAGTTGACTCATCTGTAAACTGAGCAGAAGGAAATGGAAAACCATCCCAATATTTCCTCTAAGAAAACTCAAAATGGGGTCCCAATGAGTTGGACACAACTGGAAAAAAATATGTCAGGCACTATACTGAGCTTTAAAATACACACACATATGTGTATATATATATATATATATATATATATATATATATATATATATATATATATATATATATAATTTGATCCTCAAGACAACCATGTGAGGAAGGTGTTATTATTATCCCCATTTTACAATTCAGAAAACTAAGGCAATCAGAGGTTGTGTGACTTGCCTGGGATTGATCCCACAGCTGATAAGTATCAGATATTGAGTTTTGAACTCACATCTTCCTGTCTTTATAAGGAAGCTACATGACTCAATAGAGCATTGGTCCTGGAGTCAGGAAGTTGTTGTTTAGTCATTTTTCAGTTATGTTTTAGTCTTTGTGAGCCCATTTGGGGTTTTCTTGGCAAAGATACAGGAATGGTTTGCCATTTCCTTTTCCTGCTCATTTTACATAAAAGGAAACTGAGGTCAATGGGGTTAAGTGACTTGCCCAGGATCATACAACTAGTAAATGTCTGAAGCTGGATTTGAACTCAGGAAGAGGAATCTTCTTGACTCTAGTACTGGCACTCTACCCACTGTGCCATCTAGCTGCCTTGTAGTCAAGAAGACCTGAGTTCAATTCCAGCCTCAGACAATCACTAGCTGTGTAACACTGAGCAAGTCATTTAACTTCTATTGCCTTTAATACACTGGAGAAGGAAATGGAAAATTACTCCAGTATCTTTGCCAAGGAAACCTCATGGACAGTGGTGGCATGCTATGGTCCATGGGGTAATGAAGAGATGTACATGACTAAATGACTGAATAATAGCAACTTCCTGACTCCAGGCCCAGTGCTCTAGTCATTCACCACCACCAGCCTCTAGCATGTGAATGAGGAAAGAATTCTCTAAGACCTGAAGGCAAGAATGATTCTTGTCTTGGTGCCAAATGAATACTTATTGGACAACTTACAGGGTCAATTCCTTCTATGGGTGGGTTAGAATAGATGGCTTCTGAAGTTCTTCCTGGCTGTTAGATTCTGTGACTCTATGAATATAGATGCTGAGATCAGATGGGCTGGATCAGATTTAGTGAAGTGGGGATCAGGAGATAAATAGGAAATGGGTTTGTGTCAGATCAAGTATTTAATGAAGTTCATTAATTAGCCACCCCTTCTCACACCAAGATACCATGAAAGCTATAGAGTGAGGATCAATGGAAAGAACCTTGGTTAATGAATTGATACATGGGTGTTCTAATTCCCACTCTATAATAAGTTTCTGGACCTCAGTTTGATTTCACATAAAAAAGTCCCAGGCTTTTCATCAGGTATATTCTTTCTCTACTAATTGAGTCAAAACTTCCAAGTACCTTAAGAAACCAGTCTACAACCCAGAGATTTCACTGCTAAGAGAAAAGCCCAAGGAGATCAATGACAGAATGAAAAGCCCCATATCAACCAAAATACTCATCATTTTTTTTTTGTAGCAGTGAAGAAATGGAAAAAAAAGTAGATACCCATCAATTGGGGGAAAGACTAAACAAAGTCAGGTAAAAGAAAACATGGGAATATCAAGATCCTATAATAAGCAATGAATTACTGTATGTCAGTGAAACATGGACTATGTATACTAGACAAGAGAAGAAGCTTAACAGCTTCCACATGTGCTGCCTTCAGAGCATCCTTGGCATATCTTGGTCAGATAAGATCACCAATAAAGAAGTGCTCCAACGCGCACAACTTCCTAGCATCTACACACTACTAAAACAAAGACGGCTGCACTGACTCAGTCATGTGCACTGCATGCTAGATGAGCACGTTCCTAAAGGCCTACTCTGTGGCGAGTTAGCTTCAGGCCAAAGACCTGCTGGACGCCCCCAGCTTCGCTACAGAGATGCATGCAAGTGAGATTTGAGGGCTCTGGGAATAAACATCGGCAGCTGGGAGGAGATGGCCAAGAACCATGCCCAATGGAGTTCAGTACTCAGGAGCAGCTTGCATGGAGCTGAGATGGGCCTTCAAGCTCGGGAGGAATGGGACACAGGAACCGATGGGCAACAGAGAGTGCAGTTTTCCAATGTCCTCATTGCAGCAGGAGCTGCGGCTCCCATATCGGACTGCACAGCCACTCTGTGGCCTGTGGCTCTTCAAGACGCTGATCCATGGTCATCCGCAACTGGTGGAAGCCTATTATGATAAGTTCTGGGAGTACTTCTAAGAATTAATAAAAAGTAAATTAAAGGGGCAGCTAGGTGGTGTAGTGGATAGATCACCTGCCCTGGATTCAGGAGGACCTGAGTTCAAATCTGGCCTCAGACACTTGACACTTACTAGCTGTGTGACCTTGGGCAAGTCATTTAACCCCAATTGCCTCACCAAAAAAAAAAAAAAAAGTAAATTAAGCAGGATCAAGAAAATAGTGCTTCTGCAGCAATGCAAATGGAATAAAAGAAAACAAAAATAACAACAATAGAATAGAATGCTGTATATAATTTTAATGACCATGCTTAGCCCCAAAGAATAGATTAGAAAACGATCCTTTCTTTGAAAAGGTAGAAAACCTATGTGGATTGAAAAGAGCAGATGCTGTCGGACAATTTATGTGCTGTTTAGCTTTGCTGAACTGCTTTCATTCTCTCTTTTTTTTAATTAATAAAGGGTGACTCTTTGGGGAAGGGCAAGGAAGGGATATATTTGGAAATGGAGGTAATATAAAAACAAACATATATGTATTTATATATAATATTGAATTTAAAAAAGAAAACTGCCTTAATGAACTCTTGTGGTTATAAAAATTTCTCATGTGGTAGCCACAGCAACTCATGAAGACAATCTAATAAGGTTTGGGTGTATTTGCTCTCTGTATCACTGAGGAGGGAGTTCTCTCAATTGATGAAATCACAGCTCCTAAGTATTAACATAAGTAAATTTCATTTTGTTTTCTTTAGTGCAACACTTCAGCCCATCAAGGTCTTTTTGGATTTCAATCCCATCATTCAAGCTCTGTCATCACTTCCTGTATTCTGCACAATTCATAAGCACATCACTCCTGTCTCCATTAATGTGAGTTTAAAAAAAAAATGTGGAATAGAAAGGGGACAAGTAAAACCCCATGAAGTATTCACTCAGATGACTAAAGTATACAGCTAATTGTAAGCTGAATTAAAGAGAAGTTATAAATTAAATATTCAATAAAACAAATGTCTTAATGAATTATAAGTAATTTGTAAAAGTTATAGGAACTCAGGAAAATGAAGCATCATTATCCCAATAGAGTAACAAGAGATCTGACCCCTATCCTTTAATCTCCCTCGACTGAGGTCAGATATTGCAGTTATCCAGTAATATGCTGAATGTCAGTGGGGTGTAACAAATTGACTGGGTCAGATATGAAATTCGTCAAGACTGGCATATATGTGTTGTTAATGCTGATGACTTGATTACATTGCTTGTGTTGATGCAAAGAGAATCAACCAACTTGAACCAATTAGAATTTGTTTGTCTGTGGGTTCTCTATTTGTTTCTTTCAACGTATAGGCCTTAGAAAGTCATGCTGATTTGAAGTTGTGGTGGACTCCTCAGGTACCATAGTGGTCTATAATAGTAGGGGACATATATCCATATCTATGTATGTGTATGCATAGATATAACCATTCATATATGTATAGGTGTATGTATATATGCTGCTATACATATATATGTTTGCATATATCCATATACATATATATGTGCATACATACATATATGTGTGTGTGTGTATAGTTAGTTTGTTTGTTTGTTTTGTTTTTAATAGGTTGGACTTCAATGGATCCACATGTCATTTCTTTGGTTGTTGTTGCCTCCAACAACCATCTCCATCTACTCATTCCATATAACATCTAACCTTGTCCTTACAGAAAACTTCTACGAGAGGTTCCTAACAAAGTGCTAGGAAATGTGTGAATAATCTAGAGCCTATTAGAAATGAACAATTTTGTAGGGGAAGCAGTATATATTATCAAAGAAAATTTCACTTTTCTTTACTATTTTCTTCACAGAATTAGGGTATACTTAAATTTTTTAAGGTGAGGGTAATATCATGGTCAAACTTCTATGATGAATGTTTCTGAAATGAGTGAGGCTGGTCCAAAGATGAACAATATACAAGCCAAGGACAGCTTTTGTCCTTCTGAGCAGAATCAGACCTGAGCATGATCTCCATGGCCTTTTTTTTCAAATCTATGAGGTTGTCTCCATGTTCTCGTAAGACATTGGGAGGTGTGCTTCAGTTTCCTCATTTCTAAAATGGAGTTGAACCTGATTATGCTTAAAATCTTTTCTCACCCTGTGAATTTGTATAAATTTGAAATGAGAACTTAACAGCAAATATTACAAAAAACTACCCTAAATGTTCAACATTATTAGAAATAAAATAAATGTCAACATTGGTGTCATTCATTACTTATCCCTAGGCCATTACTTTCAGGCATGAACAGAAGTAGATGTAGGTCAAGGCCACTGGGATTGGTATCTAGAGCACTTAACTTTACAGGGCCCACTGATAGCACTTTCAGGCCTTCAACATGATAGAATATGAGCCCTCTCCTCAACCTTCCCTTGTCCTGCCCTCTCTAGCTCCTCCCATGGTTCTCCTAGCACCAATGCGGCTTAATGATTATGGTGCCCTCTGTTTCCCTGTGCTGTTCCTTGAACAAATTTCTATCTCTCCACTGTTCCCATCCTGGGATTCTCTCAACACTGGAAAACTCATACAGGAGAATTAAAATCATTAGAATCTTTTTTTATGATTGCATTGGTGTTAGGTGAGGCAGCTAGGAGTCACAGTGGCTAGAGTGCTGAGCCTGGAGGCAGGAAGACTCATCTTCCTGAGTTCAAATCTGGTCTCAGACATGACTCTGGGCAGGTCACTTAGCCCTGTTTGCCTCAGTTTTCTCATCTGTCAAATGGGCTAGAGAAGGAAATAGCAGATCACTCCAGTGCATTTGTCAAGAAAACCCCAAACAGGATGACAAAGAGACCAATATGACTGAAAAAGAATGAATGACAACATCAACATTGGTGTTTAAAAAAAAAAGAAACAAAAACATAATACTGGATTACCTTTATTTGAGCTTAAGTGGAACCTTGAACCAGGTTCAGAGTAATTTTGATGTAATGCATATTTGGCCTTTATGTCAAGGTACCATTTCCCTTAGGGAAAGGGCTGACACATTTCAGCAATTACTAGCAATTAACTAACCTGGAGGGAGTGAAAATACCAGAGAGGCAAAGATATGTTTAATCAGGAATGAAAAAGGGTAACCTAAATGCTGTGCTAGGGAAAACCAAATAATTCACCAGTGTGAACGTATCCAGTGCAGGGCAAAAGCTGTGAACTCCATTTGGAGCAAGTGGCAGGAGTCTGAAGTAAGAAGGGAGCCGACTTGCTGTCAAAGGTTGTTGAAATAGAACAATGAACAAGTGAATAAGTAACAACCTCATTCAAAATCCTCTCCTGGAAGCTGACCTTTTGCAGAAGAGAAGTACTAGCCATCTCTTCTCCCTCTTCATATATATGATAATTTTTCTGAGACTAAACATGTCTCCTGGTTGACTATAGGTGTTACTGGGGAGAAGTCTTAAATGGGGGAGAAGTTAATATCAAAAGACTGAGAATTAGTATGTTTATTAGTCACATTTCAGAGCAATCCCCTTATTCTCAGAAGAGGAAACAGAGGCCCAGAAAGGAAAAAAAGGACTTGGCCAGGGTCACGCACTTACTAAGGGGCAGATATGAGACTAGAACTAAGATTTCTACCATGAATCCTATGTTCTTTCCATTACACCATCTACTTCCTCGTACGTAAAAGAATGGCTTTTATCTAATCTGTCAAAGGTTTGTTTGGTTTTGGTTTTTGGTTTTCCCTCCATGATTATTCTTATTATTTTTTCCAATCTCATGTCCAATTTCTCAGAGTGAAATAATGAAAGGGAAATGTACTGATAACTCATGAAATGCTTTGCCCAAACTAAGCCCTGCTGAAGTCGGGCCACAGATATTAGCTCCAGAGGGATGAGATTATCTTGCCGACAGGCAGTCACAAAATCTACACTTAAGTTATTAGTTTTACTTTTTCAAACATTTCATTTTGTTTTGGTTCTTCCTTATCCTCTAGCTCACTCCCCTTACCCCCCATCCTTGGCAATAGAATCCAATTAGGTTTATAGAAACTTGGATTTGATGACGTAGCTTTTGAATAGACAAAATTCCCTGCCTCTCCTTCTCCCTGACATTTGCTGGTATTGTCTCCCATTTAATATTACTTTGAATCTACTTTGTATATATTTCTTCAATGTCCCAGCAATTTGTACAGATATTTTCACTTTTAGAATTTAAGTTATTTGAAAACAGATGGTTTTGTTTTTGCTTATGTATCCTCAATACCTAGAAATTAGAAAACACTTAATAATGATCATTTTTAGAATGAATGAATGGATCAATAAATAAATAGATGAACCAATCAGTTACTGATTGAACACATGCTATGTTAAGTTTTCATATTAGAATCTATAGGGATTATAAAAATGAATGTCATGTTTTCTTCCATCTCTCAGATTAACAGTCTAGAGAGTCTCCAACTAACAGTTGGAGAGACTGGATGTACACACATGCCAAGAACACAACTGGTCCAAGGCTGTATATAGTAGTGACACTGGACTCCTGGCTGTTCCATGAACAAGACCCTCCATATGTCTGGCTGTCTCCCTTGAATGGAATGCTTCCCCCCATCCCCTTCACTCCAACTACTGACCTCTCTGACTTCCTTTAACTCCCAACTAAAAACTAATTTCTACAGGAAACTTTACTCAATCCCTCTTAATTCCAGAGCCTTCCCTTGGCTAATTATTTCTTACTTATCGGGTATATAGAATGATTTCTTTGCATTTACCCGTGTGTTATTTCCTGCATTAGCTTGTAAACTTCTTGAGGGCAGGGACTGTCTCTTGCCTCTTTTTGTAACCCCGTAACTTAGCACGATGCCTGCCACATAGCCAGTGCTTAATAAAAATTGTTAGTGCTATAGAGCCAGACAAACATATATATCTTTTTTTTTTTTTTTTTTTTTTTTTTTTTTCAGGGCAATGGGGGTTAAGTGACTTGCCCAGGGTCACACAGCTAGTAAGTGTTAAGTGTCTGAGGCCAGATTTGAACTCAGGTACTCCTGAATCCAGGGCCGGTGCTCTATCCGCTGTGCCACCTAGCTGCCCCCAAACATATATATCTTAACAGTTGTAGGAGCTTGAGCCTCTTTTCCAGATAAATATTGTACTTACCCCCAATGCAGCAGAGGGGTCACTGGATTTGGAACTAGAGTACTTGGGTTTTAATCCTTGGCCTTCTCTTACTCATTTTGTGACCTTGGCCAAATCAAGATCTGGTCAGAAGTGAAATAAGGGGGTTGGACTAGATCATTCTTAAGATCACCATCAGCCGTGTGACCCTGGGCAAGTCACTTAAGCCTCATTGCCCCTCAAAAAAAAAAGATCACCATCAGGACTTATGACTTATGATTCCATGAGGACCCCAAGTTTTAATCTCTAAATAAACAGTGCTTTCCTTTTGTCTTATATCTACTCCATTAGCCAAAAGATCATTCCTTCAGTATTTTACATGCAATTCAATATTATATTCAAAAAAATGTCAGAAGAGTCAAAGGTGAGGTGCTATAGCCAACACAATGGAAGTGATCTAAAGCATCATTAGTTGAAACCTAGAGTACAGAGCATGAGAAAGGATAGACTTAGCATCTTCTTCTCTGGCCAGACCCCATTGGGAATACTGTGTTCAGTCCCAGGTATACCACGGAAGGGTGGCCAGCATGATTAGGGAACTGGAGATCATGACATAAATATTTGTGAAAAGATCTGGGAATGTTTTACCTACAAAAGAAGACTTAGAGAAGACACGGTCCTCAACTTCAGATATTTGAGTTACCTTCTCACCAAAGAAAAGTCCTTTATTTTATCATGGCCCAGATCTGAAGAAGGATTATCCTTTTTGTTTTCAGCTTGTCAGACAGAGGACAAGTCCTGAGGTTTCAGAGGAGGAAAACCTTCCCCAAGGTTGTGGCTGACATAGATAATAATCCCCATACACAACCAATTTTCAAACCTTATTTAAAACAAACAAAAAGAAACAAACAAAAAATATGCACTTTTGTTTTTCATTGCCTTGGGATTTCTTTATCTCCTGTATCATGATTACTATAAATTATGAATAGGAAATTTCTTGGGGCAGAGGGCTTTTCTGATTAGCAGAAGAAACTCTATTAGAACCTTGCTACAAGCAAATAGTTTGAACATTGATAAAATGCAATCCAGATTTTAGCTACAAGCAGCCTATGGAATGTTTTTGTTCTTCCATACTATATCCTACAATCATGGGTGTGGTGAATTGAGAAGTATGGAAAACATTGCACAGATATTGTCTGTGGTTTGGCTGAGAGAGTACTCTGCTTTTCCCCAAGGTTATTTCTTTCCAGTGTCCAAAGCAACCTCCTGGTAAGAACATAGTCCATGACAGAGCTAGCAGAGTTTTTAAAGTTTTGCATTAGCAGGACAAACTTTAAGACAATATTAGTAATGGACACAGAAACTTCGGGTGACAGAACTAGAGAAATTTCCCACTTTGTGCTGGTTCAAGTACAATCAACAGAGAATTATTTAACCACCAATTATGTGCAGGCCTTGGCACTACACAAAGACTGTGACCTTCACCCAACAAAGCTTACAAATGAATGAGGGGAAGGACAAATGAACAAATATTTATGGGACAAGGGAGAGGAAATGGAGATATTTACAAAAGAGAGATCTTGCCACAGTTCTCTATGACAGTGAGGATGAAAGGCTTATTTTTAACTGGCGTGGGGCACAGGTACAAATGAAAGCTTTGAGGTGGTTTGACAGATAGGGAAAGACTTTGGATGGGAATAGTTAAAGAAAGTCATTTTGGGGCAGCTAGGTGGCTCAGTGGTTAAAGCACCGGCCCTGGATTCAGGAGTACCTGAGTTCAAATCCGACCTCAGACACTTGACACTTACTAGCTGTGTGACGCTGGGCAAGTCACTTAAGCCCCATTGCCCCGAAAAAAAAAAAAAGTTATTTCACATTTGGAGGAGGGTTTGAGAACAGGTAAGAACCCAGAAAAGGATATGAAAAAAATAGAACAGAGAAGTCCAATTTGACTGTTGTAGACTATATGAAGGGTAATGAATGCTCCAGTGGCAGAGCTCTGTGCTCATCTGTAGCTCCTTGCAAGAGATTTAATATTTTCATGAAGAGAGAAAAGAAGTGTAGCAGTTTAGCCAATAGAAAAGAGTGCTATACTTTGAATTAAGAGAACTGAGTTCAAATTCCAGCTTTGACAATGACTAGCTGTGGATGAGAGAAGTCATTTAATCATACTCTCTTTTATTATTTATAAAACTAGAAAGAAAAATGTACCCCTACCTAACAGGGATATTGGAAGAAGGGCATTGTTTTTCTTTGGTTTGTTTGGTTTTATTCAAACCTCAAAACACTATAGAAATGTGAGTTATTAGATAAATCAGTATAGTATCAATTAACCAGTTAACAGTCAAATATAAACACTTATTAAACATTTACTATGTGCCAAATGTTTTGTTAGGTGCACGAAACACAAAAACAAACAATAACAAAGTGGAACAAATGAACCCAGAGGGCTAGATGCCAAATTGGGCATTTATTGATCTGGGTCCTGATTGATGATTAATTCCATCAACTTATGGAACCCCTAGTGAACCCTTCTCCCAGTACTGTATGGAATCCTTCAATGTATGGAACGCTCCTCTCAGTATTGATCAGAAACAGAGATTTACTTATTTATTTATTTATTTATTTTTGCAGGGCAATGAGGATTTAGTGACTTGCCCGGGTCAAACAGCTAAGTGTCAAGTGTCTGAGGCCAGATTTGAACTCAGGTCCTCCTGAATCCAGGGCTGGTGCTTTCTCCACTGTGCCACCTAACTGCCCCCAGCAACAGAATTTTAAAGAATTACCTGGGGACACTAGGAGGTTAAGTGACTTGCTCAGAGTCATACACTCTGTATGGATCAGAAGTCAACTTAAACTTAGGTCATCCTGACCCCTTGCCCTCTATCCACTATTCATGGCTACCTTTTTATGGTAGGCAATGAAAGTCTTGTATTAGATAGATTATTCAGTCTATGATGTAGAGAATATTGAATAGATACACCAGAGGCAGGGAGATAAGTAAAGAGGCTATTACAATAGTCTCAAAGTAGAAATATGAAAGACTAAACTATGGTCACCATTCTTTGAGAACCAAAAGGAATGGATGTGGGATATATGGTAGAAGTAGAATCAATAGTGCCTGGCATCTAATTGGCCATGTGGAACTGGGACACAGTAAAGAGAATGAAAGTCCAAGGGGACTCAGAGGTTGGAGCCTTTGAAAAGCAGAATAGAATGGTACCATTAAAAATAGAGAATTTAGGGGGAGAGGCAGGTTTCATCATCATTTTTAAATGCTGTTCATAGATCCATAAAAGTGAATAGCCCAGTACCAGGTGATATAGGGCTTTGTGAAACTTACCTGTTAAAATGTAGAGCTCTCAGGGAGACAGAATGAGCAGCCCTAGTAGTAATACCTTACAATCGTAAGGTCCTTACATCTTTCCCAAGTGGTGTCATATCTATTTATCTTGTGAATTAGACAGAGGTTCGATGACATAGATTTCTTCCCTGTTCTTGACATTGCCCTACTCGAAGAGCATGCAGTTACTGTTTTCAACATCACAAAAGCAAAACTACAGCATTTGAGTGTGGGAAGGGATCTTAGTTCAAAAGTTTAATTTCATAGAGGCAGAAATGGAGCCCTAGAGATAGAAAGGGATTTGTCCAAAATGACACTGCTAGGGACAGCTAGATGGCACAGTGGATAAAGCACTAGCCCTGGATTCAGGAGGACCTGAGTTCAAATCCTACCTCAGACACTTGACACTTACTAGCTGTGTGACCCTGGGCAAGTCACTTAACCCTCATTGCCCCTCCCTGCCAAAAAAAAATCACACAGCTAGACTCAAATTATCTGGGTTCCAAGCTAGGTTTGGGGTTGCCTCTGCTTAAAAACTGTTGTAACTTCAAGTTTGTTTTAAATCAGTGTATTAGGAAGAATTCACATCCCAGCTATGCTATTGACCTTCTGCAAGTTGCTGCACCTCAGTTTCCTCATCTGTCATTTGGTTACAGAACTGGCACTAACAGCTTTGAAAAGTTACTGTGAGGAAAGCTGTCTGCAGACCTAAAAGCCTTATAGAACTAGGAGCTATTATGATTATTATTGTAACATTCTCCATGGCAGTTCCAACATAAGCAATGGCCACTGGACACTTAATTCCACTCACCTTTTATAGACTATCTGTTCCAAGGGATGATGAAAAGAGGCAGAAACCATGATCTATAAACTCTCAAGCAAATGTTAAGTCCTTTGGCACTCAGAGAGCATTAACCATAGAATGGAATTGGCTTATTAAAATTGCCACCCAATCTAGAATACTCATTGATATATGGGATCTTGGCAAAAGAAATAGTGTTTTAATATGTAGTAATCACTCTGAACCATGCATTAGCGAAGAACTATTTTGTGTTTGCCAACATTTGACAAATTCAAAATATTTTGCAGAATCCAGCCAAACCATGACATCAAAGAGCGATAATTTTATCCTCACTCCAACTCTTCTTCTTTTCTCATCCTTCCTCTTAAATTCTCCCATTGATTTCTCTATTAATATCCTTAATAGTATTTCCACCTCTATCCACATGGTGTTCAGCTTCCTTTTCCTCTCCATCACCCCAAACATAAAAATGTATTGACCTACTTTATGTTCTCCTTTTTCATCGAATATGATGGAAGAAAGCTATTCTCAGAATGCAAAGATTTAAGGGGATTGGTGGGATAACTACAGTGGCAGAGTGGTGCTCTTGCACTCAAGAGACATGTAATTAAGACCTAGATCTGCTACTAATTACTTGTATGACCTTGGGCAAGTAACTTTGTTCTAAAGTCCAGTTTTCTCATCTATCTATAGTACACACTCAGGACTTGCTCTTCCAAAATATACTACTCAGACTAGCAAGTCTGGTTCACTGCTCTCTTCCTGGTTCTAGGGGTAATCCTAAGGGGCTATGACTTTTTTTTTTAAGTGAGGCAATTGGGATTAGGTGACTTGCCCAGGGTCACATGGCTAGTAAGTGTTAAGTGTCTGAGGCTGGATTTGAACTCAGGTACTCCTGACTCCAGGGCGCAGCTAGGTGGTGCAGTGGATAGAGCACTCTATCCACTGGACCACCTAGCTGCGCCCAAATTTTATTTATTTATTTTTTTTAGTGAGGCAATTGGAGTTAAGTGACTTGCCCAAGGTCACACAGCTAGTAAGTGTCAAGTGTCTGAAGTCGGATTTGAACTCAGGTCCTTCTTACTCCAGGGCCAGTGTTCTATCCACTGTGCAACCTAGCTTCCCCCGTGTGTGTGGGGAGGGGGGGGACTATGACTTTTAATACCTGAGTTCCAATCCAGTGTACTCCCTAATGTAATTTAACCAGTTAGCTTTTACAAAGGTATCTTTACTGATGCTATGTAGTAAAGAATGAAATGTAACAACATTCCCCAGAACTAAGAAGTTCATTTTTACCTCTATATACCCACTCAGTCCCTGAAGGAAGTGGGTTAAATGATGACTTCAATGCCACTTAAAGGGATTGGTACAAAACTCCTCCCTCCCAGCCATGAGGGGACACTTCCCAACCCTAGAAGTCCTTTTCTCTCTTCATTGTATACACTCAGGTAGGTGGTGCAGTGGATAGAGCACTGGCCCTGGAGTCAAAAGGACTTCAGTTCACATCTCACCTCAGACACTTGGCAAGTCAACCCCGATTGACTTAAAAATCCAGGGCCATCTCCAGTCATCCTGATATACATCTTAACACTGGACCCAGATGACTCTGGAAGAAAGATTGAAGTTGGTGACCTTGCACAGTCTTCCCTCACTTGAATCCAATTCTCTGCAAGTTATGATATCACCCAGATGTCACAGTCCTTTTTTGAGAATGAAAGGACAAACAAGAAGTATACACATAAATTCAACTTCTGGGTATCATAGAACTGGTGAACAGGTGTCTCCCTTAATCAGCTGTGTTTGCTTCACTGGACTCAGCTACTGATTGTCACTAGCCCCAAGACCCTGATTATTAGTAAGATCTCAGATTACTTTAATAGATTACCCTGGGGGATGGCTAGGTGGTGCAGTGGATAAAGCACTGGCCCTGGATTCAGGACTCCCTGAGTTCAAATCCGGTCTCAGACACTTGACACTTACTAGCTGTGTGACCCTGGGCAAGTGTAACGATTGGAATAACGCCACCTGCTGGATACTTACTGTAGAAGAGTTCTGCCCATGAAGGGAAGGTCTTTGAGGGCAAGACCAGGAGTCAGGAAGTGACGCGGGCTAGTGGGAGGAGGAAGGAAGAGACTGGCGCTCAGTCTCGGGCTCTTTCCTGAGGACGCTGGCGGAGAAGGGAGCTAAAAATGTGCTCTCCCTTTAATAGATAGAAATCTAGGCCTTTCTCTCTCTCTTTACCAAATTCTTATTCTCCTTAATAAATGCTTAAAAGTCTAACTCTTGCTAAAGCTTATAATTTATTGGCGACCACTCATTAGATATTTTAGACAGTTTAGCTAGAATTTTAGCCCTTAACACAAGTCACTTAACCCCCATTGCCCCACAAAAAAAAAACCAAAAAACAACCACCCCCCCCCCCCCCGCCAAAAAACCAAAACCAAAACCAAAACGAACAACAACAACAACAAAAAATAGATTACCCTGGTTTATAGTTCTTCTTCCTTCTTAAAAGCCTGATTCACTCTAGGTTCTGGTGCAAAATCTGACTAAATGGCTTTAGATGACTTCTGATGGCCATACTTTAAGTCAACAAGATATGGTTAGAGAAGAGCTGCACGAGCTCTAAAGTGGAGAGGAAGAGCCCCTTCAATGGCATATGTTCAGAAGCAGGGTCACAACCCTTCTACATGTTTGGAACAGGCAGGGCTTTTATCCATGTTCAAAAATGTAGTCCCTTATTGGTCACCCACATTTCATATATAATGAGGGAGGAATAGATGATTCCTAATGTTCCTTCCACCTCTGCTGTAATATATTCTAATGCTCTTTGTTCTAAGAGACTTTCCAGCTCTGACTTTTGACATTTCTATATATTAACCAGATATTTTCTAATGTTCTTTCCACTTCTAATATTGTGATTTCTATATTCTAACATTCTATGTTATTACGTCCCTTATAACTGTAATAACCAATGGTCAGTATTCTAGCATTCTAACTTCTAGAGTCCCTTCCAGTTCTAGCATTCTATGATTGCCAAATGATTGATCCTGTAGGACTTGCAAACCAAGGACATTAGGAGAAGGGAGGGGAGGAAGGGAAAGGAAAGGAGGGGAGAATGGAGGGGAGGATGGAGGGAAGGATGGAGGGAAGGAGAGAGAGAGAGAGAGAGAAGGAGGGAGGGAGAGAGGGGGAAAGGGGGAAGGAGGGAAGGAGGGAAGGAATGAGGAAGAGACTTAGGAAATATCGCCTATGCTATGCCTAATCTTTTGATCAATAAGATCCTTGCATTTCTGCATTCGGTTTTCATATTCTGTATTCAAGAACAAAACAACCCCCAGCACCAATTGACTCCATGGTAGTCTCTTTGCAGCATCAAACAATGCCCACACTAAGTTTTCAGAAAGGCAGTCATTTTTCTGCAAATTGAATAGTGGTATTTAGTTGGGGCAGAAATAGAGAAAATGCGCCTTTGCCTGTGCCTTCCTCTCTTCCATTTATCCCTGGCTGCATTGTGCTAGAGACCTTGGCTTCTCAGTGCCAGAACACTATACATTCAGGCACAGTAAATCAACTGAGGGAAGGTGATCATTAAATAGATTAAAATGCATGAAAATTACCTAAATGGAAACCATTAGATTAAATGAAGCAGCTACAGTATAATGTCCTGATGACTCCAGGAACTTTATTTAGATTATAACTGTACCAATGTTGTGCAAATCACATGATTAAGGAGAATACTACAAATCTTTCTTCTCTTCCCCCCCCCCCAGGGTTTGCAATTTAAATTCCCCCAAGGCTTAATAAACAGTTTCTTCAATAAAAGGTACTTTTAGAGAGACTTTCTAGTCCAATCTGCATTTCTATGTGGCACAGGCAGAAACCTTATCTGTGTGTGGCATGTTTGCAGGAATAACAATGTTTAAATAATGTCTGAAATGGAGCATACAAATCTCTTGTAGCTCAAATGGACATATTGCAGCTCCAGCTCCCATTACAGCTTTGATATTTCTTTCTAAGGCTGACACTCATACAACTGGACCTCTGGAAAGTAACCCTCCACAGGTATGAAGCGTGGAGACTCTCTGAGCCAGAAAGGAGTTTTCAACTAGTCCTAGTAGGCTGAAAACTTAAACTGCATATCTGTTGTAAATTCATAGCAATTCAATCAAATTCAATTTAAAATATGTCTCTTAAGTGCCTGCTGTATGCAAGAGAAAGAGGGAAAGGAACAAAATTTCATCATCTAATGTGTGCCCAGATACTGTGCTAAGTACTTTACAACTATGATCTTATTGTTTTCTCATTTGATTTGTAAGATACTGCTCTGTGTTAGGGATAGCTTGGTGGCACAGTGGGTAGAGTGCTACACCAAAAGTCAGGAAGACTCCTCTTCCTGAATTGAAATCTAGCCTCAGACACTTACTGGATGTGTGACCCTGGGAAACTCACTTAACTCTGTTTGCTTCAGTTTCCTCATTTGTAAAATGAGCTGGAGAAGGAAATGACAGACTACACCACTATATCTGCCAAGGAAACCCCAATGGGGTCATGAAGAGTTGGGCATGACTAGAAAATTACTAAAGTCCAATGTTAAACAATTAAGATGCAAAGACAAAAAATAAAACAATCCTTCCCTCAAGGATCTTCTATTATACTGGAAACATATAACATATACATAATGAAGCAAATTCAAGGTAATTTGAAATATGAAAGAGCACCAACATTTTTATGGTTATGTGGGGACCAATTTTTAATTGGGGAATGTTAGCTAAGGGGCTCGCCACAATATTGGGGCAAGGAAGGAGACCGGCAGCCTCCCTCAAAATAGAACAGGATTAATTTTAACAAGAAAGAACTTAAAATAAAAACACAAACAGGATCAGGAGGACCAAGGGAAAGGAAATAAAATGGGGAAAGGGAAATTATACAACCTGAAAAAATACCACTGCACAGGAATCAGCTGAGAATACACAGCCCCGCTCCTGTCGCCTCCCAGCTTCCAGTTAGAATGGCGAATTCTCCTCCCCAATCCCAGAAAACCCCACACAGCCCCCAGCCAACTGGATGTCCACTGACAGTCTCATGACTGCCCTCACTAGGCTTCCAATCATTATAATTTTTCCATGCCCATGTAGGTGTCTGCGAGTGGTGATGATGTGAAGTGCCAGCACCATGGCAACAGCTACAACCAGTGGATGGAGCACTGTGCAGTTTGCGGAGCCCCAGGCCAGTGTGCACCAAGGCATAAAAACCTCAAATAACAATTAATTCTTTACAGTTAGGATATCAGGAAAGGCTTACCACAGGAGGTAGTCCCTGTGTTGAGCCTTTGATGAATGCTGCGAGGCAAAGACTAAAAACAAATCTCATTTCAGGCATGGGACATGACTTGTGAGAATGCACTGGGATGGACGAGGGGCTATCCAGTTTGAAGAATGATTGCAGCAATGTTGTCCAAAACACTTTCATGAGGTACAAATATTATTATTCTCATGTTGTAGATAAAGAAAATGAGGTTCTGAGTGGGTGGAATGATTTGCTTATGGTCACATAGCTAGTCTACAGGTTTTGAAATATGTAAATAACAAAAAACTCCAACTATGTGTTTCTCATTTGAAGAAATATTAATAATATGGCTAGAACTGGGAAGCATGTGGATGTACATTTATGTTCCATGAAAAACCAATCCTGGATTAGACTTGCTATGCTAGAGGGTATTTAGTCTTGGCCACATGGTATAGTAGAAAGAGCCTTCACTTGGAGTCTGAAGAGCTCAGTTCAGTCCTCATTCTGCCTTATTCTTGAACACATTGCTTTACTTCTAAGCCTAAGTTTCCTTATTTCTTTTTTTTTTTTTTGGTGGGGCAATGAGGGTTAAGTGACTTGCCCAGTGTCACACAGCTAGTAAGTGTCAAGTGTCTGAAGCCATATTTGAACTCAGATCCTTCTGAATCCAGGGCCAGTGCTTTATCCACTGTGCTACCTAGCTGCCCCTAGTTTTGTTATTTCTAAAGTACAGCTGATATAGTGCCTACTTCACTGTCATGTTATGAAGAAATCACAGTGAACTAATATGATGAGTAATCTTGATGAGTATGAGCCAATAGGATTTAAAATGCACTTAATAAGAGATTTTATATACAAGTATCTAGACCCGGGTTACAGAGATAAATGAAGGATACAGTCCCTACGCTGTGGCATCCACCCCCAGCTCTCTAGAACGATTATGAGGTGGATTATATTACCATGCAACTTTAGTTGACTGATGGAGTAAACCAATAACCTAATACATAACAGTAGAAGGATCCCTACCCACCCCCATCATTGATTAAACATGGATCCCTGGGGTATTGATGGAAACGATAGAATATCTTATTTAACACATATGATTAACCCCAACAATAAAAGTACAAATGAGGTACTAATTAATTCATGAATTTGTAGATTGATTTTCTCTACACTACATAATAGCTAGTGGTCTGTCCTTATCAGGACTCTACAGGGAGTCAACTAGAACCAATGGATGGGAAGTATTGAGAGGCAGAGTTTGGTTCGATATAAGGAAATGCTTCTTTAACATTGAAAAGCAGTTCTTTGCTATGAGGGGATAGTTCTCTGAGACTAGAAAGGGGGACAGTTAGAAAATTGAGGAAGGAAAGGGAAAATTTAGGTGAGGTAAGAACAAGTTATCAATGAAATTAACAATGAGAGTCAATATGCTCAAAAGTATTTCCATTGGAGTCAGATTCAAATCTCACCTTCTTAAATTTACTAGCTGCTGGATTATGGATAAGTCCCTTAATGTTCCCTCATGTGTTAATAAAATGATGGTGATAGTGGAAATGGGAGTAATAACAGTGCCTACCTCACAGGTTTATTTTGAGCCTCAAATAAAATATTTATAAAGTGCTTGACAAACCCTAAAACATAATAAAACATTAATCTCTTTTCAATTCTTTTCTAGTTATCTGAAAATTAATTTGAAATCAGAGGGCATGGGTTCAGATCACATCTCTATCATTTAATATTTGTATGACTTTGGGTACATCATGATGATTTCTCTGGGCTTCAGTATGCTTATCTGTAAAATGAGAAAATAATGCTTTGAAGTCTTTAAGGTCACTTTCTAGGTAAAAACATTGATCCTATGAATCTGTGAACTGGCTACTTTGTGAGGTAATGAGTTTTCCGTGATGAGAGAAGTTTGAGCAGATTCTAAATGAGAGCCTAGTAGGGATTCTGAAGATGGAATTCTTGCTTTGAGTATATGTTAGGCTAGATGGCTTGTGAGTTTCTTTAAATTCTAGGATTTTGTGATTCAGTGACACAGATATGCTCACTCAGTGATTCCTATGCATCTACCTTCAGGCCAAACTTTAATGCAGCAGAAAGCTTTGGGAATCCACTGGCTTTGTTATAATAAAGTGAGATATGTCATGTTGCTCTACCTGCCATTATCTGTAATGTGATCAATTCTTCTTCGTTTCAACAGAAAAAGAAAAAAAGAAATACCTTAGACATTGAGTGAAAGAATCAGTAGATGAAGATTCTCCAAGCTAGAGGACCATTTGTCAGAGATGTTGTGGGGGGAAAAAATATGCCTCAGATAGATTTTGGATTAAATAACCTTTAGGGAACGTCCCAATTTTGAGCATCTATGCGTGCAATCTAAGAGCTTTATCATTCTGTTTTTACCAGCAAAATAAACCTATGTGCTAAGTTTGCTAAAATACAGGTATTTTTGTGGTTTTAAACCTACATCAGCCTGTGTGAGTCTGTGTGTCTGTGTGTGAAAGAGTGTTTAACTGTGTGTATATGTGTGTAAAGTTTGCAGTGTTTATATTTTTATCTTTTAAATTTTTTTTTCTAATAAAAGAATTGTATTTTTTCCAGTTACATGTAAAGATAGTTCTCAACATTTGTTTATACAAGCTTTCCAATTTCAGATTTTTCTCCCTCCCTCCCCTCCCTTCCCCCTCCCCTAGACAGCGGGTAATCTGATATATATATATATATATATATATATATATATATATATATATATATATATATATATATATATATATAACATTAAATATATTTCAGTATTAGTTATGTTATAAGAGAAGAATCAGAGGAATGAGGAAAAACCTCAAAATAGAAAAACAACAGCACCAAAAACAAAAGAAATAGTATAGTTCAATCAGCATCTATACTCCACAGTTCTCTTTTTTCTGGATTTGGAGATCCCCTTCCATCATCAGTCCCCTGGAACTCTCCTGTACCATTCCATTGATAAGAAGAATCTAGTCCAGCACAGTTGATCAACACATAATGTTGATGATACTGTGTACAATGTTCTTCTGGTTCTGCTCATCTCACTCATCATCAGTTCATGCAAGTCCTTTCAGGTTTCTCTGAATTCCTCCTGCTCATTGTTTCTTACAGAACAATAGAATTCCATTACATTCATATACCACAACTTGTTCAGCCATTCCCCAATTGATGGGCAACCCCTCAATTTCTAATTCCTTGCCACCACAAAAAAGAGAAGCTATAAATATTTTTGTACATGTGGGTCTTTTCCCTTTTTTTATGATCTCTTTGGGGAAAAGACCCAAAAGTGGCATTGCTGGGTCAAAGGGTATGCAGAGCTTTATAGCCTTTTGGGCATAATTCTAGATTGCTCTCCAGAATGGTTGGATCAGTTCACAGCTCCACCAACAATGCATTAGTGTTCCAATTTTCCCACAGCTTCTCCAACATTTATTATTTTCCTTTTCTCTCATATTATCCAATATGATAGGTGTCAGAGTTGTTTCAATTTGCATCTCTCTAATCAATAGTGATTTAGAGCATCTTTTTACATGGGAATAGATAGCTGTGATTTCTTCATCAGAAAACTGCCTGTTCATATCCTTTCACCATTTCTCCACTGGGGAATGACTTGGATTCATATAAATTTGAATTAGTTACTTATATTTTAGAAATGAGGCCTTTATCAGAAGTACTGGCCATAAAAATTGTTTCCTGGCTTTCTGCATTCCTTGTATTTTTGGATGCATTGCTTCTGTTTGTACAAAAACTTTTTAATTTAATGTAATCAAAATTATCCATTTTGTATTTCATAATATTCTCTATCTTTTGTTTGGTCATAAACTGTTCTCCTTTCCAAATATCTGAAAGGTAGACTATTCTTTCCTTTCCTAATTTACCCATGGTATCATGTCTTATCTCTAAATCACATACCCATTTTGACCTTATTTTAGTATAAGGTGTAAGATGTTGGCCTATTCCTCATTCCTGCTATGCTATCTTCCAGTTTTCCCACCAGTTTTTGTCAAATACTGAGTTCCTATCCCAGAAGCTGGAGTCTTTGGGTTTATCAAACACTACATTAGTAATGTCATTTACTACTGTGTTTCCTGTGCCTAGCCTATTGCATTGATCTACCACTCTATTTCTTAGCCAGTTCCAGATAGTTTTGATGTCTGCTGCTTTATAGTAAAGCTCCAGATTTGGTACAGCTAACCCACTTTCCTGTGCATTTTTTTTCATTATTTCCCTTGATATTCTTGACTTTTTGTTTTTCCAGATTAATTTTATTATTATTTTTCTAGCTCTACAAAATAATTTTTAGGTAGTCTGATTGTTATGGCACTGAATAAGTAAATTAATTTAGGTAGAATTGTCATTTTTACTATATTAGCTGTGTCTATCCATGAGCAATTGATATCTTTCCAATTATTTAGATATGATTTGATTTGTGTGAAGAGTGTTTCATAGTTTTATGCAGAGTTGCTGGGTTTGTCTTGGCAAGTAGACTCCCAAGTATTTTATATTATCTACCGTTACTTTAAATGCAATTTCTCTTTCTATCTCTTGCTGCTGGACTTTGTTGGTCATGTATAGAAATGCTGATGATTTATGTGTATTTATTTTATATCCTGCTACTTTGCTAAAGTTGTTAGTTGTTTCAAGTAATTTTTGAGTAGATTCTCTAGGATTCTCTAAATATACCATCATATCATCTGCAAAGAGTGATAGTTTGGTTTCCTCCTTGCCTATTCTAATTCCTTTAATTCCTTTTTCTTCTCTAATTGCTAACGCTAACATTTCTAGTAGAATATTGAATAAAAGAGGTGATAATGGACATCCCTGTTTCACCCCTGATCTTTTTGGGAAGGCCTCTAACTTATCTCCATTACATATAATGCTTGCTGATGGTTTTAGGTAGATACTGCTTATTATTTTAAGGAAAGTTCCACCTATTCCCAAGCTCTCTAGTGTTTTATTAGGAATGGGTGCTGTATTTTATCAAAATCTCTCTCTGCATCTATTGAGATAATCATATGATTTTGGCTAGTTTTCTTATTCATGTGGTTGATTATGTTTATAGATTTCCTGATGTTCAACCAGCCCTGCCTGCATTCCTGGTATAAATCCCACCTGGTCATAGTGTATTATCCTGGTGATCACTTGCTGTAATCTCCTTGCTAATATCTTATTTAAGATTTTAGCATCAATATTCATTAGGGAAATTGGTCTATAATTTTCTTTCTCTGTTTTGGCTCTGCCTAGTTTTGGTATCACCACCATATTTGTGTCATAAAACGAATTTGGTCGAACTCCTTCACCTATTTTCCAAAATAATTTGTATAATATTGGAATTAATTGTTCTTTAAATGTTTGAGAAAATTCACCTGTAAACCCATCTGGCCCTGTGGATTTTTTCTTAGGAAGTTCATTAATGGCTTGTTCAATTTCTTTTTCTAATATGGGTTTATTTAAGGATTTTATTTCCTCTTCAGTTAACCTGGGCAGTTTGTATTTTTGTAAATATTTATCCATTTCACTAAGATTGTCAAATTTATTGGCATACAGTTGGGCAAAATAATTCCTAATTATTGACTTAATTTCCACTGCATTGGTGGTAACATCACCCTTTTCATTTTTGATACTGGTAATTTCTTTTTCTTCTTTCTTTTTTTAATCAAATTAACCAATATTTTATCTATTTTATTGGTTTTTCATAAACTAGCTCTTAGTTTTATTGATTAGTTGTATAGTTTTCTTGTTTTCAATTTTATTAATTTCTCCTTTAATTTTCAGGATTTCTAGTTTAGTATCTAATTGGTGATTTCTAATTTGTTCTTTTTCTAGCTTTTTAAGTTGCATGCCTAATTCATTGATCTCCTCTTTCTCTTTTTTATTCATGTAAACAGTTAGAGCTATAAATTTTCCCCTAAGCATTTCTTTGGCTACATCCCATAGATTTTGGTATGTTGTCTCATCATTTTCATTCTCTTGGATAAAATTTTTGATTGTTTCTATGATTTGTTGTTTGACCCATTCATTCTTTGGAATGAAATTATTTAGTTTCCAATTGATTTTCAGTCTACTTTTCCATGGCTCTTTCTTACATGTAATTTTTATTGCATCATGATCTGAGAAGGACGCATTTACTATTTCTGCCTTTCTACATTTGACTATGATGTTTTAGTGCCTTAATACATGGTCAGTTTTTGAAAATGTGCCATGTACTGCTGAGAAAAAGGTATATTCCTTTCTATCCCCATTCAATTTTCTCCAGACATCTATCATGTCTAACATTTCTAGTATTCTATTCACCTCTTTCACTTCTTTCTTATTTATTTTATGGTTAGATTCACCTAATTCTGAGAGGGGAGGATTCAGATCACCCACTAGTATAGTATTACTGTCTAATTCCTCTTGTAATTTATTTAACTTCTCCTCTAAGAGTCTGGATGCTATACCACTTGGTGCATACATATTTAATATTGATATTGCTTCATTATCTATAGTACCTTTTAGCAAGATGTACTTTCCTTTCTTATGTCTTTTAATGAGATCTATTTTTGCCTGTGCTTTGTCTGAGATAAGGATTGCTACCCCTGCTTTTTTTTACTTGAGCTGAAACATAATATATTCTGCTCCAGCCTTTTACCTTGACTCTGTGTGTATCTCTCTGCTTCAAATGTGTTTCTTGCAAATAGCATATTGTAGGATTCTAGTTTTTAATCCACTCTGCAATTAGCTTACATTTTATAGCAGAGTTCATCCCATTCACATTCGCAGTAATTATTAACTGTATATTCCCCTCCATTCTATTTACCCCTTTGTACCTTTCCCCCTTCTTTCACCCTATTTCTCCTCACTGATGTTTTGCTTCTTACCCCTGCCTCCCCCAATCTGCCCTCCCTTTTTATCACCCCCCCTTGCTTTTCTTTAGCCTTTCTCCCTTGCTTTTGCCCTCCCTTCTATCTCTTCCCCCTTCCCCTTCCCCTTTTACTTCCCTAAAGAATAAGCTAAGTTTCTTTATCCAAATGAATATATATGTTATTCCTTCTTTGAATCCAATCTAATGAGATTAGGGTTGAAACAATGTTCACCCCTCCCTTCTTTCCCTCTATTGTAATAGGTTTTTTTTCACCTCTTCATATGATGTAATTAACCCCATTCCACCTCCCCTTTCCTCTTCTCCCTATAAACTCCCTTTTAACCCCTTAATTTCCTTTATGTCATCACATCAAAGACAATTTATATTTATACCCTCTGTGTAAAGTCCTTCTCTCTGCATAGATACATATACAATTATCAAGAGTTATAAGTATTATTTTCCCCTGTAGGGATACAGTTTAACCTTATTGAGTACCTCCCCCCACATACACCTGTTTACCTTTTTAAAATTCTCTTGCATCTTGTATGTTAAAATCTAATTTTCTATTCACTTCTGGTCTTTTCATCAGGAAACCTTGAAAGTCCCCAGTGACATTGAATGTCCATCTTTTCCCCTGAAAGAAAATGCTCAGTTTTGCTGGGTAGTAGATTCTTGGCTGCAATCCAAGCTCCTTTGCCTTCTGGAATATCATATTCTAAGCCTTGCGATCCTTTAATGTTGAAGCTGCCAGGTCCTGAGCAATCCTGACTGTGGCTCCATGATATTTAAATTGCTTCTTTCTGGCTGCTTGGAGTATTTTCTCCTTCACCTGATAATTCTGGAATTTGGCTAAAATATTTTTTGGAGTTTTCCTTTTGGGGTCTCTTTAAGGAGGTGATCATTGTATTCTTTCAATGACGATTTTATCTTCCGATTCTATAATATCTGTGCAGTTCTCCTTAATAATTTCCTGGAATATGGTGTCTAGACTCTTTCACCGATCATGGCTTTCAGGCAGTCCAATGATTCTCAAATTGTTTCTCCTGGATCTGTTTTCCAAATCAGTTGTCTTTCCAATGATGTATTTCACATTTTCTTCTATTTTTTCATTCTTTTGATTCTGCTTGACTGATTCCTGGTGTCTCATGGATTCATTATCTTCCAACTGTCCAATTTTAATTTTTAAGGCATTGGTTTCTTCAGTGAGATTATGTACTTTTTTTTTTCCATTTGACCAAATGAATTTTTTTAAGGAATTATTTTCTTCAGTCAATCTTTGTGCTTCCTTTTCCAAGCTGCTGATTATTTTTTCATCATTTTCTTGTGTTGCTTTCATTTCTCTCAGTTGATTTTAAAAATCCTTTTTGAGCTCTTTCAAGAAGGCTTTTTGTTCTTGAGACCAATTCATCTTCCCCCTTGAGGCTTCACATGTAGGCGATTTGCGAGTATTGTCCTCATCTGAGTTTGTGTTTGCTTCTTCCCTGTTGATACAGAAGCTCTCAATGGTGAGAGCTCTTTTTTGTTTCTTACTCATACTGTAGCTTATTTCTTTTTTAAGTTTAGATATCCTCTGGGGGCACCAGGGTACCTGTTTCAAACTTCTTGTGCTGGGATATAGGGACTGTGTCACTGGCTCTCTACACTGAGGCCTCTATGGCTTCTAGATTTTTCACCTCCCTGGACTTCCTGTCAGAATGCGCCAGGATAAGTTGGCCTGGTCGCACCAGTCCTGTGGGTGGTCCAACAGCAGGCAAAGTGCCTTCTTGGCTGGTTCAGGTGGGTTTTGCCACTGTTCTGCTGCACCACCAGCTTGTTGTGCCAGGATCCAAGGGCCTCAGTTGCTTGGCTGTGGCCCACAGCTTCCTGCTGACTTGCCCCACGGCAGTGTGCAGAGCCTCCCTTTTGCTCGAGTGAGACTGACCTTTTCTGAAGTCTTTCAAATTATCTCTAGTTGGAAGACTGTCTCTCTGTCTCTTTGAATGATCTGTAGTTTCAGAATCCATCTAGAGGCTTGATTTAATGTTCTTTTTGAGGGAACAGAAAGAGAGCTCACGCAATTTGCTGTCTACTCTGCCATCTTGGCTCCAGCCCATTTGCAGTGTTTATAAAGGGTTAATTATAAAGAACAATGAAATGGTTTTTTGCTTTTATATGTTCTGGTAGCAAAGACTATATAAAGTACATAGTATTTTCAAAATTCAGAATCTTCTCTACGATCTTCCCAAATAGAATGAGCTTCTTAGGTGGTAAACTCCCCATCACCAAGGAATTAAAAAAAATGAAGCTGCATAACCAAGTATCAGTGATGGTTTAGAGAGCATCCTACATTGAGTTATGAGTCAGATTGTATAGTCACAGACAATATGATTGTTAAAAGCAGAGAATATCATTGTAACAGCTCTAGGGAGCTGGGGGTAGATGCCCCAAATATAGGACAGAGACTATACGCTTAATTTATGTCTATCTAAAGCTATTTATTTAAGTGTAGATTTTTGTGTACAAAAAGCGATTAACAAATACATCTTAAATCCTATTGCTTGTCATCATAGTCTAACTCATATGGAAATAAGAATCTTCTCTACAATCTACCCAAAGAGGGGATCTCCAACATTTGTACAAGACTTCTAAATGAGAGGAACACTACCACTTCCCAAGGCACCCCATTCCACTTTGGTATAGCTGCAACTGTTTGAAAAAAATCATATGTCATGCCCAAACCTGTCTCTTTACAACTTTTACCCATTACTCCTAGATCCTTGGGGCCACGCAGAACAAATTGAATCCTGTTTGTCATGACATCCCTTCAAATGCTTGAAGACATCAATCATCATTCTTCGAAAACTTCTCAGGCTAAACTATGGGTATTTCTTTAACCTATTTTCATATCTTTATTAAATAAATGTTAATAGATAATAACTGTTTATTGATTTATTATTTGATATGGCTTAATTTCACAGGCCTCACCATCCTGAGAGCATATTTCTCTGTATGCTTTGTGGCTTATCAAGTATCCTCCTGAGAATGGGATACCCAAAAGTCAACATGATGTTGCTCTAGATGGAATCTGAACTAATTCTGGATAGGATGACTCTTTGATATTATCTAAGACAGCATTAGTTTTTTTTCTTTTTCTTTGGCATGACATTTATTGACTCACATTGTTTCCTATTCCCTATGATCCCACTGTTCACCAAAAATGCTGCTCGATAAACCAAACTGCAACATCTTTATGTGTGTGAAATTTATTTTTTATTTTTTTTAGTGAGGCAATTGGGGTTAAGTAACTTGCCCAGGGTCACACAGCTAGTAAGTGTTAAGTGTCTGAGGCTGGATTTGAACTCAGGTATTCCTGACTCCAGGGCTGGTACTCTATCCACTGCACCACCTAGCTGCCCCTGTGAAATTGATTTTGTAAGCCCAGTTGAAGATTTTACAGTTATCTCAATTAAATGTTGTCTTATTAGATTAGAGATATAGCTTGTCAAGATTGTCAAGATCTTTTGGATTCCAAATTCCAATCAGTATATTTAGCTACCTATTTCATGTTTGTGTCATCTGTAAAAGTATTATCTGTGATGCTTAATATATTTATCAATGACTTGGATAAAGTAATATTGGGGCATTCCACAAGAGACAACCATTCAAAAGCCATTCATCTATTAATGACTCACTATTCTTTGTATTTACTCATTTCAAATGAAATGAAATGTATAGTGATCCAACCCATAATCTTTTTATCTTGTTCACCAGAATATCAAGAGGGTTTTTGCCAAATATTTTATTAAAATCTAGGTAAATTCCATCAATTGAACCCTAACAGCTTAGCGACCCTGTCAAAAGAGGAAATGAATTTATTTGGTATAATTTGTTCTAAAAACCCTCTTCCCTTTTTGAAACCCTCTTTCTTTTTTTTTAATGATCAACAACAATCTTCTTAATTCATTTTTTAATATTGCCAGGAACCAGTTTAATTTCTGGCTTATAGTTTATAAATACCACACTCTCCACTTAGGAAAAGAGTCTCAAATGCATTTGTCCTTCTTAATATTTGTGGCACCTCTCTCTCCAGAACCATCTCTCCCCCAAAATAACTTTTATATAGTGCTTTAAGATTTGCAAACCTCTGTACATGTGTTAGTCTATTTTGTAAGATGGGTATAGTTCATATGGGCCAAGTGATTTGAACTCATCTAGGGAAGCTAGGTATCTTCCTACTTATCTCAATTTTCAACTTCCTTTTAAATGTCACCTGGACCATAGGGTGTCCCTAAGGGGCTCTGAGCTCCCATGGCCCGGTTTTTATACTGGGAGGCCTGACCCCAGAGTAGCTAGTTTCTTTCTCTGGTAATGACCCAAGTTTTCAACAAAACTTCAGGGAATTTTCAAAAAGAAAACTTAGATATAGCTCATTTCTAAGATTTACCCAAGTGTTGGGTAAGAGGGTTTCCTCCTGAAAATATATTCAACATATAATATGACCATCAGGTAAGGGACAATTTTTATTTCAACCAACAGAGAAAGGCCATAAGACAGAAAGAACTGAGAGATGGTCATAAATCAGTACAGGAAACACAAAACATTCTTACACATCATTATATATATTAACCTCCTCAGTAGGTGACTCCTTTTGAGACTGTTGAAAAAATATGTCCTATTTTTCTTAGACCTTGATCATGCAAACAGCTCACACCAATATCATCGATGATTGGAGATGTCCAGATTTCTTGTTCCATCATGAGCTTCCAGCTGCAGGATAGACCTCTGTCATCTTCAAACTGAATACTACTGAGGAAATTTTGCCCCTCTGGAAAGCCAGCATCTGATTCTTGAACTCAGGACGCTTGAGTTTTAGAAATCTTGAAGTTGCCTACCCAAGAAGTAACCCCTAAGCATGTAAATGTTCATCCTCAGATTTGCTAATCACTACTTTCTGTGCAAATAAAAAAAGGATACTGAAAGGCAGAAGAAAATAGTCAGAAACTTGAGATCCATGAACCTCCAGTCTTGAGCTTACCTAGATGAATACACACTGCCTCTCATGTGCTTCTGCTCCCATAAGTTACCATCTTCTGCATCTTGGTAGGACCTTTTGAAGCTTATTCTTCAAGAATAGCCTTAAAGATCCAGAGGTTATTTCCACTGAAACAGTAATTATCCAATTATCCATCAGAGGAGACTTTAAGTAGTGGTTTTGGGGGGAGGGGGCATTTCCTAATCATTGGAAGTTACAAACTGTAGGTAACAATTCAACTGAACAATTTTGAATATTTTTGTTCTCAGAAACATCATTTCATTGTTACTGCTACTATGATTGCTGCTGCTACTGCTGCAGCTTCTGAGGTTGGGTTCTGTGAGTGGGATGGAGGGGAATAGTGTCCCTTAGGGTAACATAGTTTGGAAAATAGTGTCCCATTAGCCCACATTGTTTATCAAAGCCCTCCAGTCCCTAAGAGACTTACCAGTTAAAGGGAAACTAGTAAACTTTTCTTCTTAGCGTGAAATTGACATCTAATTTACATTGAGGTTTAGCTCCACCACCCCACCACCTGCAGTGGGAAATCTGGATGCATTCTGGGATGGAACATGCTCAGAGAGGATGTGCTTTAACTCTACCCAGAGGGGAGTCAAATAGGAAGGAGGTGGGACCAGAGGGACTATAAGAATTATAACCCTTAGCTGACTCAGGCTCAGAGCCATTCCATCATCCTGCCTTGGCCATTCTATCACCAGACCATGCTTTAATATACAACTCCCTTAATAAAATTTGCTCATTCATTATGAAGATTGACTGAGTTGTCAATTCTTTGGCCAGGACCTCAGATAACAGCAATACCACCACCACCACCACCACCACTACTACTACTACTACTACTACTACTACTACTACTACTACTACTACTACTACTACTACTGTTGTAGGGACAGTCATGTACATGACATTCTCTCATTCTTGAATTTGGAAATCCAGTTGAGACAAAGCATATATCAGAATAAAATAAAGGAAGTCAAAAGGAGTAGGCCATTTCATTACTCAGTCTCATGGACAACTAGGGAGGGACCCCTCCCACCAGTGAGATCCTTTGATTCTCTGTCAATAATCATCTCAAAGCAGCTCTAGTTACTGAAAATCAGTAAGAGGACTTGCCTGTATCCTCTCAGAAAGGCAGTAAGGCACATATATACCTCTCCAAAAAATGTCCATGTCCTGTTATCTCATCAATTTGAATGGAAAGAACTTACCTAGCCACTGATCAACTCCTATCTTATGTACATTTTTGTCCTGACTGTTCCTCTCTAAAGATTCTCAGTTGCAAGGAAGATAGATGTCTAAGGTTCCCTTAAAACTCCAAAGAGTCTATTTCTTTCATTGACTTATGGTGAAAGGAGGTCTGCTTTAGAAGTCATGGCAATGAAAATACAAGTAACTTCCATTTATATAGTGGTTTACCACTTATAAAGCACTTTTCTCCTATAAGTTCTGTGGAACAGGGTTGATAGGAGAAAATAATTTATAGCTGGAAGGGATTTCTTCAGTATCATTACAGATTTTTTTCTTCCCCATCTTCCAAGCTGGGAACAGAGGTTCCGAGAGGAAAACTTTCTTTCCCAAGGTCTCCTATGAAGCCAGTAAAAAGACCAGGACTCAAACTCATATTACCTGACTTCAGGTTGAGAGAGAATTATTATATCCACTTAGAAATGAAGAATGAGGGCCAATACTTCTTGTATGTTAACATGAGGGAGACGAAACGTTTAACTTTAAGTTAAACCAATAAAATTTAGTAGTCCAGAGAATTTATGTTTTACCCAGAGCATTTCTGAAATTATAGTGATAAAAGCAAAAACCATTCTTAGCAGTTGAGAGGCTGCATCTTAAAGTCACAGATCAAATGTCTCTGATTTGATGGCCTATGTCAAGCAGTGCTCTATCTTCCGAATGTTGGGTGCATAAATGCTCCTACAACAAAGAGAAATGAGGTCAGATATCTAAGAAAATAATCTCAGACTTGTCAAGTCAATTGTTGGCTTCAGACTGAAAGGTGGAAAGTGTTATGTATGGAACTGCTGATGCATATCTGTCATCAGAAAGTTAGGCTAGTCAAACTTGGAGAGTTGACCCACAAGAGATGGATTGTTTGGCTGTGGAAATTTGGGAAATGATAAAATGGCAGATAACTCACATATATGCAAAACTATAATTTGCACAGTGTGAAATAATGTAAATATCATCCTCTTTTTGCAAATGAAGAATCCGACCCTCTGAGAAGGGACCTTGTCCAAGATCGCTCAGCTCTTGTCATGTTTGAGAGCCTTAGACTTAAACTCAGGTTTTCATTTTTTTTTGTAAATTAAGTGTTATTGTCATTCTAACATAGTCCCCAATTAGACTGAAAGCTTCTTGAGGCCAAGGCTTGTTTTTCATTTTTCTTTTTTCTTATCTCCTCCAGAGCTCTGTGCAACGCTTGGCCTTATCTTTATTCAATATGTGTTGAATAGTTGAAAAAACAACATCAAGGAAGGAATATTTTTATATTATCATAAAGAAACATTGTTTCAGAAATCAAAATATGACTCGTCATAATAATTATGAGGATCATTGTAGATTAGTGGGCTGAGGTAAAGGAGATCTGGGTCAGGGTTCAATACCAGGACACTTAACCTCTTAATATAAATGGAAAATCTCTAAGGCTAATTTAAAAATGAGTTATTGATTTGTACTGATAGCGAGAATTTCAATATTCCAGGTTGTTCCCATGCTTCAAATCATTATGAAATCATAAATAACAAAGTATTTCTTTTTAAATCATAGTATAAATAAATAGGTACGATTTACATATTATTTTAAGATCTACAGAATGTTTTACACATATCTCACTCTATCTTTAAAACAGTTCCTTTTAAAGATGAGGAAACTGAGGCAAAGAGAAGTTAAATGAATTTCCCAGGGTTAGAGAGCTAGAAAGTGTCTGAAGCAGGATCTGATCTCAGATTTTCTTGATAGCCAATTCAGCATTCCAACTGCAGTATCTTAGCTTGATGAACGGAATTCTTTTCTTTTCTTTTCTCTTCCTTTCTTTCTCTTTCTTTCTTTCCTTTTCTTCCTTCTATTCTTTCTTTTCCTTTCCTTTCTTTTCCTTTTCCTTTCTTTTTTTTCCTTCTTCTTTTCTTTTGTTGTTTTTCTTCTTATTGAATCCCTAACACCTTGTATAATGCAGACCAGTAGGAACTTAATAGGTGCTTGCTAAATGAAGGACTCATACTAAAAGCAATCCCTTATATGTGTATATCACCTTAAAATTTACAATGTGCTTAAAATACACTGGTATGTTGTTTAAATACACAGTTGGGGCATTTTTAAATTGTTTCAATTGTATAGAAGAAAGAAACTGATGTTTAATTTAAAAAGTGAAGTTAATTTTGCAAAGATTTATAGTTAGTTAAAGATTGAGCTAGAATTAGAAAATATAAGTCTTTGTTTATGCATTTATCCATTTATTTACCCATTCATCCATTCATTTATCTATTTCTATATACATTTAGTTAGCTATCTATCTTTGTTCATTCATTTATCTATTTATTTATCTATCTGTTTATTTATTTACTTTTGCCTGTCTTTTTTGGTGATGGTGAGATATCAGACAGTCTACTGAAATTTCATTTACTTACCAGAAAGAGGGGAAAATACACAATAATAAAAAAAACCAACCACAATAAAACTCTTCTATTCTGAGTCAAGTAGAGAGATAAGCCATTCAGTTCAAGACCTATTGGGCACACTCTCTTTCCTCAAAGACAGCTCCTTGCCATCTGCCCTCTTATTCTCAGTCTGCCATTCTACAGACGTGTTTCCTTATTTACCAGGCTTGTACTACTTAATGGTTTTTCTCACACTAAAACAATCAATTATGGATCCATCATATTTGGTGGCAGCTGCTAATGATGCTGAATGTTTTTATCATTATAGACCACCCAACCCAATCTCCTCTTAATCAATACACAACATAAAAACACCATTGTGGTTCTACGCGTCTGTGAGTTCCCCCTGAAAACCCAGCTCCCCGTTTGGAATGAATTAGCATCTAATCGGCGAGCAATCATGCCTAATAATTTTTAGATTTGTTTGTATTTCAGAGTCACATCTGTCAAAACAGTGTCGATAGAACAATTATAGAGTCTATCCTCATTAGGAGCTGCTCAGTCATAGCAGCATCTTTCCTATTGTTCAGACTGTTGCTGGAGCTTACCATGGGTTCCAGCTCTGGTTTGAGAAGAGGAATAGTGAAGAAAGCTCACACAGAGGCCACACTAGGCAGTCACAAACTCTCTTACACAGATAATGCTCACTATCACCCATCAATTGCCCTGTCAGGTAGGCAGGGCAAATATGGATAGCACCATTTGATTGATGAAGAAATTGAGGACCAAAGAAACAAAATAGCTTAGGATCCTAGGACTTAGAGGTGGAAGAGAAATTTAAAAATCATCTTTTTAAATATAAATATAATCTTTAGGGATCATATATTCCAGCTACTTTTAATCTTACATATGTGTATGTATATATATGTAAATGTATATATACATATATAAGCATCTGTGTCTATACATACACTCATTATATACATGTGTATATTTGTTGTTGTTGTTCAGTCTTTTAAAACTTGTGTCCCTGTGGACCATGGCACACCAATGTTTGTTCATGGGGTCAAAAAAGTAGAATGGTTTGTCATTTCTTTCTTCAATGGATTCAGGCAAACTGAGGTTAAGTGACTTGCCCAAGGTCCCACAGCTAGTAAGTATCTGAAGCCACACTTAAACTCAGGTCTTCCTGACTCCAGGCCAAGTGCTTTATCCACTGAGCCACCTCTCTCTATTTGTATCCATCCATCTATCCATCCAATCATCCATATATACATATATATGCATATGAAGATATATGCATATATTAGTATAGATGCAAATGTGAGCATGTATATACACAATAGGTGCATATGAGCATATGTGTATCTACATGTATGTATATATGCATGTTGCTATGTGTATGCATGTGCGTCTATATAAATATGTGTATATGTAAACTGAGAGTCAATGATGCAAGAAGTTTAAGGATCCCTATTGACAGATAAGGAAACTGAGGGCCAAAAAGGGGAAATGTTTATGTGTTTCAGGGTAAGACAGGTAGTAAGTGAGAAATTAGGAGCTAAAACTAGGTCAGCAGTTTGTCAACATGTATCTACTCAGTATGTACTGTATTCTAGGCACTATGTTAATTATTGAGTATTCAAAGAAAAGCCAGTTCATAATCTCCACCGTTAAGGAGCTTGTATTCTAACAGTGGAGACAATATGCAAACAATTATGCACAGATGAGCTCTATACAGAGTAAATTAGAGGTTATTTCAAAGGAAAAGAACTAACTCCCTTCCCTGATTTTCCATTTGTCTCACTCAGCCCTGATCAATTCTGCTTCACCTGCCCTTCTTCCTAAAAACTCTTCTGAAGGGCGTCTTGAGAGCTTTCAATACTATGTGAGGATGTTGGGAGTCCTTGGCCAGTAGGCCCTGGGAAGTCTGCCTTCTCTCTCTCAGCTATCTCTTTCATTTTTCAAAATAATATTGTCTTATTGAGACCAGAGCCCAGTGGAGAGAACAAAAGTAAGGGTCAGATGAAATAAAAGATTCACACTGAGAAACTAAGGCCTAGAAGAACCTAGGGGTCTTTTCTGAGTCTTCTGGTTTTGAGCCAAAAGTATTTGAATTCACAACTTGCCTTCACTTTTACTTTTCAGAGGATTATTTTAAGCCAAACTGAGGCTGTGTCTATATGCTCCTAAATCATTCAGTGAGTTAAATCAAGAAATCAGTCAAATCAGTCAATTGTTTACCCATAATTACACGTGTCTTATTTTCTCGATGGTGCTATAATCCCCTTGGAGGAAGGGAACCACAGCTTGTACTTTGCATCATCAGTGCTTGGCACATCCATGATAAGGAAGAAAGTATACTTGTCTTGCAGTCAAAAGATCTGGGCTCAAATCCCAGCTTTGCCACTAAACTGGCTGCATGACCTTTGGGCAAGTCTTTCTCCCCCTCTCTGGGACTCATCTGTCAAATGGAGATAATAAGCCTTGTCTTGCTTAACTCTCTGGGTTGTTGGGAGGGTATAATGGGATAATGGATGTAAAAGGCAGTGTAGCTGGAAAACATAAGATAAATGAGAACTGTTATGCATTTTAATGCATAGTATGTGTTCAATAAATGGTGGTTGGCATTTTAACATGGTGCTTTTGGGGAAATAAACAATAACAACACTTAACAGGGGGTCCAAAAAACAATTTTCACATCTTCAATCTGACATTGAGGAGATTTGTGACTTGGGATAAATCACTTCACTTCTCCAAGATTCAATTTCCTCATCTATAAAATGGATCCAAAAATACTTTTACTGCCTACATTACAGTGGGTATTGAGGGGATGTGATAGTGACATGTGAGCATTTTTTTTAATTAAGGTAAATTCTTTGCTAAAATCCTTCATTGCATCATTGTGCAATGATATGTGCCTGAGATATGTGAATGGAGCACAGGGTCTGGTTGGGCCTGCCATCTTGGAAAAATCCTCATGTATGAGTCTTGATAACTCAAAAATTTATCAATTTTCTTCCACCTTCTGAATGATTCCTGAGATTCCACCATTGGAGCTTTAGCTTATTTTCTGTGAAGCTGTAAATGTCTCAGATTAGACTAGAACAGCATACATTTCTATCAGATTCTAAGGCTTGTAATGTGCTTCCCCACATCTTTCTAAAGTGGCTAAGGAAAAGATCGCCAACACTGTTTTACAGATTAGGGTACCAAAGCCTTCCGAAATGAGCTGTCCATTTTGTCATTGTTGTGGGTTCTTTTGTTTCAGATCTTTGATTTCATTGAGATAGGGAGCTCTCAATGAGGGAATCCCCTCTATTAATACCAATAAATAACTCTGCTGCTTCATATAATCTGAAAGATGGGACTATTGGTAATGAAAAGTTAGGTAAATTGTTCAGGGTTACACAGTTCTTGTGGTCAGAGGGGAGGGAGACTTGAATCCAGATCGATTTGAATTCAGGACTATCCCTCCATTTGTTATACCATGGTTCCTCTCAGTCATAGATAATGCTCATATTTACTATAGAAAAAAATGGAAGTGGTCCAGAAAATTAACAATGACTTTGTAAAGAATCTGTGATTTTGGCAATGTGGATGACCTCTTAATGTCAGAATTCCCTTAACAAATGTAGACCACAAACCATCTTATTGGATAAAGCCTAGGAAATTGATCAAGGTACATGAATATGGACTGGAGGCAGACAAAGCCAAGACTTAAATGTGGAGGTGGCATACTTGTGACAACAAGTCACATCAATGTTAAAATCAATCAATAAATCAATAAACTTTTATTAAGCACCTACTACATGCTAGGCATCATGCTAAGCACTGAGGATACAAAAAAAAGGTAAAAGAAAATCCCTCCCCTCAAGGAGCTTACAATCAAATAGAGAAGACCACGTGTAAACACACATATATACAGAGAAAACTATATGAAGGATCAATAAGAAATAATTAACAGAGGGAAGGCACTAGAATTAAGTTGGGGAAAGCTTCTTGTAGAAAGTGGGATTTTAGTTAAGACTTAAGGAAGCCATGCATGTTCATAGCTGAGCAGGGGAGGGAGAACACTGCAGGTATGGGGGACAGCCAGAGAAAATGCCCAGAACTGAGAGGAATGTCTTGTTCATGGAACAGCCAGGAGGCCCATGTTACTGGATTGAAGAGTCCCTATTGGGGAGGAAGGTGTCAGAGGATTGGAAAGACAGGAGGGGCTAAGGTACAAAGGTCTTCAAAAGTCAGAAAACTTTGTATTTGTTTCTTTAGGCAACAGGGAGCCAATGGGGTTGATTGAGTAGAAGGTGACATAGTTGGACTTGCATGTTAGAAAAATCACTTTGGTGGCTGAATGGAGGTTGGACTGGATTGTAGAGAGACTTGAGGAAGGTAGATATAACAACAGGCTATTTCTGTAATCAAGGCCTGAGGTGATTAGGTCCTGCACCAGGGTGGTAGCACTGTCAGAGGGAGAAGGGGGCATATTCAGATATTACAAAGGTAAAATCAACAGACCTTGCCATCAGATTAGACATGGGGGCAGGGTGAGTGAGAGTGAGGAATCCAAGTTGTGACCCTAGCTGATTGGCAGGGTGATGTTGCTCTCAAAAAATAACAGGGGAATGATGGGGGAGAAGTTTGGGGGGAAAGATTCAAATGTAATTGGAGAGCAGACTAGATTTTTTTTATTACCACAACCTGTCAAAACTTTCCAAGACAGAAATTATGCACCAAATATAAAGCAAATTAGGGGCAGCTAGGTGGCACAGTGGATAGAGCACCAGCCTTGGATTCAGGAGGACCTGAGTTCAAATCTGGCCTCAGACACTTGACACTTACTAGCTGTGTGACCCTGGGCAAGTCACTTAACCTCAATTGTCTCATCAAAAAACAAAACAAAAAAAAAACAAATATAAAGCAAATTAAATTGTCTTCACAGTCTAGGAAAGCAAAAGAAGGTTATTTTTTTAATCAAAAAACAAACTCCAAAATTTAATGCTCAGTGGCTTTGAGGTCACTCAGCACCTGTCCCCCACCTTTCACACTACTGGTAGTGAGGTAGAATTAGCACATCCAAGGACATGACACAGGCTTACATCAAAACCCACCCCTGTAGCTCAGGCTCCCCTCCTTCTTTCCAGTGACATGGAAACCTGGGATCCAGGCTAAGGAAGTTTGCTTGGGCCTCAATGGCTAGCTTGGCCACAGCCCTTCTGGAGCAAAAACTTGCTAGAAGCTGAAATCTTAAAATACCAATGCTAGGGAAAGTATCCTCTGCTGGTACTAAGGAAAGCAGACTCTGAACTACTGGTGCTGGGCCAGAGAACCAAGGAACAGAGGGAGCAGGACAGGTCATCAGGAGAGGGCACTGTGCTTGTGGGCAACTATGCAGTACTCCATCAAGTCTGAAGGCAAGCTCATATCATCCAACTCTAGTCATTTCTGACCATGCAAAAGACAATTGGTACAGAGACCTGGGCTTGTGAACCTTAGAATGTCCAATGTGGGAAGAGGCTGACATCTTTGACATCTAGTCCCCGAGAAAACCATAATCAGGGGGAGGGAGTCAGCAAGTGGGTTAAAAGGAAAAGAAAAGGAAAAGACAATTAAAGTTACCAAAAATTTCAGGAAGAAGAAAACTCGAAGATCTGGAACATAAATAGATAAATCAATAAGGAAAAATAGTAACAACAGAAGGAAATATGTGTGTGGGCATGTGTAAGTATATGTGTGAATATATGTGTATATTTATATGCCTATACATACACACATATGTAAATATTCAATATTATCCAATAGATAAATGGTCAAAAGAGATGAATAAACAGTTCTGAAACAAAAAAAATCAAAGCATTCACAACCACATAGATAGGATTGAAATCAGTAACAATGAGAAATGGAAATCAAAATAATCCTGAAGTTTAACCTCACATATTAGAAATAGGCAAGAATGACAAAAAAATTGGCAACACTCGATGTTAGAAGGGTTGTGGAAAGATAGGCAAACTAATAAATTGTTGGTGGAGCTGTGAAATGGCACAACCATTTTGGAAAGCAATTTGGAATTATGTAAATAAAGTAACTAAAATTTCCTTACACTTTGAATCAAAGAATCCATTACTGAACATAGATCTTATGGAAGTCATCAATAAGGAAGAAGTTCTTATGTACTCCAAAGTACTTATGGTAGCCTTTTTTGTGATATTTAAGAATTCTAAACAAAGTACATGCCTATCAATTTAAAAATGGCTAAACAATTGTGATACATGGATATAATGAAATATTGCTATGGTGTAAGAAATGATGCAAGTGATGTATATAGAAAAACACGGAAATTTTTTTATGAATTGATACAGAGTAAGGTAAGCAAAGCCAAGAAAACAATATATACAAAAAACAAATCTATATGAAAGAAAAGAAATCACATGCAAAAAAACAATCAAAAGTAAATGTAATGGGGTCAGCTAGGTGGCACAGTGGATAAAGCACTGGCCCTGGATTCAGGAGAACCTGAGTTCAAATTCGACCTCAGACACTTAATACTTACCAGCTGTGTGATCCTGGGCAAGTCGCTTAACTCCATTGCCCTGCAAAAATAAATAAATAAATAAATAAATGTAATAAAATTATCAAGATCAAACAGGACACAAATGAAGATAGAGGTGGGATGTCCACAGATATTGCACTTGGTAAATGCTTTGGACCTTTTTCAATGTATATATCAATTTAACTTTTTTTCCTCTTTAAAAAATGTAATTTCTCATACTGGATGACTTTCTGGGAAGGGGGTGGGTATGGATACATGGGACACTATGGAGATCTGAGAAACAAAAAATAACAACGTTTTTAAAACCCAAAAATATAATTAGGAATTAAAAAAATACATAGGGGCACCTAGGTGGAGCAGCGGATAAAGCACTGGCCTTGGATTCAGGAGGACCTGAGTTCAAATCCAGCCTCAGACACTTGACACTTACTAGCTGTGTGAATGGGCAAGTCACTTAACCCTCATTGCCCTGCTCAATAAATAAATAAATAGATAGATAGATAGATAGATAGATAGATAGATAGATAGATAGATAAATGAATGATTGAATGAATGAATACATGGATGAATGAATAAATAAATAAATACAATTATAACAATATATAATATACATATATGTATATGTATATATATATATATAAATTTAAATTTACAGTTTTCTAAGTCAACATGAAGCCTGGAGCAATCTCTTTTTATTTGAATTTGACACTATTGATTTGGGCACTGTAGAGAGTCAGAGGATATTCAATATCCTAGAAACTTCACCAGTTGCATCCCTGGCCCTTCTATCTCTCCCTCCCAAACAGCAATCTGTTATTCAACAGAATAGAAACCTCCTGGGGTAACTTCCTTCCCCTAGACAGCACCACCATTGTCTCTGTTCCCTCTGGATATATACCCAAGGTCTCCACCCAGAAGCAGTCAGATCTTTAGTAACATAGAAATTTCATGGTGTCTTATGGTGGGTTTCCTTGGGTGCTGGATGCAGTCCCAGATTTGTTTCCTCCTGTCCTAAATCTCAGTGCAAAAATGGCAACTTACATGTCCTGTATTGTGATATAAAGAGGCAACATTTTATTAGTCTGATGGGGAACCCCCAACATAATAGAGACTCCCCACTCTGATAAGGAATGGCATGGTCCAAATTCTTTCAATGACCATTCTTTATGTAGTGCCTGCCCTAAGATGTCTAGTATTTGAACTCACATCTATTTGTCCTGGTATCAATTATTAATTAATTTATATATATATATATATATATATATATATATATATATATATATATATATATATATATATATATATATATATATATATATATTTTAGTGAGGCAAATGGGGTTAAGTGACTTGCCCTGGTTCACACAGCTAGTAAGTGTCAAGTGTCTGAGGCCAGATTTGAACTCAGGTCCTTCTGATTCCAGGGCTGGTAATCTATCCACTCTGCTATCTAGCTGCTCCCTGGAATCAATCTTCTCTGGCTATAGATGCTTACATTTACAAGCTTAATGAATCAATCCTCCATTATCATATTATATGCCCTCAGACAGCATCTATTCACCTTCCGTTGGGCAAGCAAAAAAGAGAGAAAGAAATAGGGAAAAGTAGAGAACCCCCTTATACCATCCTATGCCATTTATAGCCTCGTTACTTTTTTTTTCTTCTTTTCCCCTTCTCCATGGATTAATCTACTCTTAAAAAGATAAATGTCTACCAAAAAGAAAACACTAATTATCAGACTCAATTTACTCTTGGGTGTGTACTGTGTCTGTCTTGTAGATCTTAGAGGACAGGAATGAGTATGGTAGGGAAAATCACTGGGGGTTGAAGAAAGGAGGGATACAAAAATTGTAAGCATTGGAAACAATTAAAATGTATTCATTAAGCACTCAATTTATATGTGTGTGTACACATACAGATACATGAATATATGTGCACACATATTATACATTTATATATGTGTGTGCATATACTCTTTGTAGATAGATAATGATTAGATAGAGATAGATAGTAGATGATAGATTAGATAGATTAGATAGGTATGTAGATAGATAGGTCAGTAGGTAGGAAGCTAGGTATGTAGATAGATGATAGATAGATAGATAGATAGATAGATAGATGATAGATAGATAGATAGATAGATAGATAGATAGATAGATAGATAGATAGATAGATAGATAGACACATGTATTAAGTACTAACAGAGGGATCAGGAAAGATATCATAAAAAAGATGGAAAGGAAGGGAATAAACATTTATCAAGCATCTACTATTTTTCTGGTACTGTTCTAAGCACTTGACAAATATTAATTCATTTGATGTTGACAACAACCTTGAGAGGTAGCTGCTACTATGATCTAATTTTACAGTTGAGGAAACTGAGGCAAAGAGAGGTTAAGTGACTTTGCAATCACATAGCTAGTGTCAGAAGTTGGATTTAAATTCCACTTTTCTGGACTCCATGCCCAGAGTTCAATCCACTGGGAGACTGGGAACTGTTTCTTGGTAGCTCTGATGCTTGGCACATTCCTGATACAGGAGAAAATATACTTGTCTTGCCATCAGAAGTTCTGGACTCAAAACCCAACTATACCAGTAAACTAGCTAGCTGTCTTTATGGTGCTTGAGCTGCAGCTGTAAGCGAGGGAGAGTGACGCTGGCAGTGTGTTTGTAAAATGAGGTTAATAACAACACCCACCTCCCAGGACTGTTGTGGGGATCAAATGAGATATTATTTGTAAAGTACTTAGCCCAATATCTGGCACATAGTAGTTACTTAATAAATACTTGTTCCCTTTCCCCCACTTCAGGGAGTAGATTTCAGGAATTTGGGCTGGTCATTGCATAAGTAAGAGACAGGAAATGAAGTGTCAAGTATGAGGAACAGTGAGAAGACAAGTTTGTTTGGATCCCAGAGAGCAGGAGGGTGAGTAATTTTCAATGAGGTTAGAAAGATAGGTTAGTGCCAGGTTGTGTAGGGCTTTAAAAGCTAAAAAAAGGAGTTTATATTTTATCCTCGGTGCAATAGGAAGCCACTTGAAGTTGATTGAGTAGGGGAGCCATATGGTCAGATCTGCACTTAAGGAAAATTGCTTTGGCAGCAGTGTGGAAGGTGGTCTAGAGACAGGAGAGACTTGAGGCAGGGAGACCAATTAGGAGGTTATTGAAATAATCTAGGTGAAATGTGATGAGTGCCGGATCTGGGGTGTTTAGCTGGGTGAGTAAAGTTAAGGGAGAGGATGCAAGAGATGGATGTTGTGAAGGAGGATATGGTGAGGTTTGACAATTGATCGGATGTGCTAGATGAGGAAAATGTCAAGGTTAAGAAACTGAAAGATTGGAAAAATGGAAATACCTTCAGGAAGTAATAGGGAAATTCAGAAAAGGGATGGTATGATGGAGGAAAGAAGATGATGAAGAGGTTAGTTTGGGACAGAGGAATTTGAGATGTCTCCAGAGTCGTTTGAAATGAAAAATTATGCAGCACTAAAGTAAGTCCCGAAGATCCTAAATCTGTCAGAAGTCAGAGGGGCGAGTGTTTGGGGCAGAGGTTGAAGGGCCCGATGTGTATGTTTGTGTTAGGGCAAGGGTGAGTTCAGGGTTCAGAGAGGGTTTCACGTTTGTTTTCAATGCAAGATATAAAGTTTAGAAAAGCAATAAATAAGGCAATCCTGGTGAGGTCACAGCTCAGGCAGGAAGACTTCTCACCTCAAGAGAAATTAAACACATCAAGGCCAAGGTAGACAGTGCTAAATCCACAACTGAAGACTATAGGAGAAAGGAGAAATGCATCTCTGGGAAAATAGGATAGACTAAATAAGAATGATAGGAAAAATCCAGAAAGTTTTTTACGGGACAAGTCATATATGTCAAGTATGTATCCCTCTGTATGAAAAATCTTGAGGCCTAGAAAGATGAGGTAGCTGAAGAAGATAGGATTTATAACTGGATTTATACCTGATCATCTAGTCTAATCCATACATTCTATAAATGAGGAGACTGAGGTACAAAGATCCAATGAACCTTGCCTGCTTGTTCTTTCTTAAGCAAGACATTCTATCCTTTATCTCTTAGCATTTTCTTTTTTTTTTTTCTTTCTTTTTGGTAGCACAATGAGGGTTAAGTGACTTGCCCAGGGTCACATGGCTAGTAAGTGTCAAGTATCTGAGGTCCCACTGGTTGTCTCCATTGCCTAGAATTTCATTCCTTCCTCATCTCTGGCACTTGGCTTCCTTCAAATCCCAGCTAAAATTGTACCTTCTATGAGAAGCCTTTTCCAATCCTCCTTAAACTAGTGGTTTTTCTCTGTTGATGATCTGAAGTTTATCTTGTATATATCTCATTTGTAAGTAAGTTACTTGCATGTTGCCTCCCATCATACTGAGCTCCTCGAGAGGCAAGACTGCTTTTGTTTGCCTGTTTTGCCTTTCTTTGTGTTCCCAGTGTTATGTATAGCACAGGGCACATAGTAGCTATTTAATGAAATCTCATTGACTGACTGATGAAGTGACTTGCCCAAGGTCACAGAACACAATTATAAGCAACATAGGTGATATCTGTATCTAGCTCACATTTTGGAAGGATACATGTCCCACCAAGCCCCACTGATTTTATCCTGTCGAGTCTGACCATTTGATTGACTTTTCATCCCCTTGGCACAAATAGTCATTAATATGGCTTCCCTTCCTTCTCTTTGACCCTTTCTCTATGTGTGCTAGGAGCCAGTTTTCACATCGCCTACTGGCATCCCCTTAGAGAGTTCTGGGGTGCTACTCCCTACCCTTCCAGCAGTTTGAGAAGTACTTGTCATGTAAGATGGTAGGATGAAGACTATTGGAATGATTTAAAAGAGAATTTAAATCTTCTATGAAATTGGCTTATAAAGTTTTGATTTGATTGTGTATTGACTTTTAAGGGACAAGATGTTTGAGAATGGGGGTATCTGGGTGGCACAGTGGATAAGGCACCGGCCCTGGATTCAGGAGAACCTGAGTTCAAAGCTGGCCTCAGACACTTGACACTTACTAGCTGTGTGACCCTGGGCAAGTCACTTTTTTGTCCCTCAAAAAAAAAAGGTGTTTGAGAATATGCCAGTTTGATTCCTACATGTGCCTAGATGATAATGGGGATTTAGAGCTGGTCAGGGAGGTCTAGTTGTATTGATAAGAAGATGGAATGTAGACATAACAGTATAATAAAGTATAGCATCCGTATTTTAATTAACCTAATAAGATCAATCACACTCACTCGTTCCCCCATGTCTGTCTGTCTTTGTGTCTCTCTCTCTCTTTATATTTCTCTATCTCTCTGTCTCTCCCCCTCCCTCTCTCCTTCCCCCATCTCTCTCTGTCTCTTTCTCTCTCTCTTTCTCCCCTCTGTCTCTGTCATTGTCTCTCTCTATATCCCCTTTCTCTCTGTCCTTCCCCCCTCTGTCTCTGTCTCTTTCTTTGTGTCTCTGTATCTTTGTCTCTCTATATATATGCGTCTGTCTCACCCCCTCCCTCTCTTCTTCTTCTCTGTCTCTTTCTTGTTCCTTCCCCTCTCTGTCCCTCTGTCCCTGTCTCTGTGTCTTTCTCTCTCACTCCTTCACCCTCTGTCTCTTTCTCTGTCTTTCTCTCTCTCCATCTCTCTGCCTCTCTCTCTGTTTCTCTCTATCTCTCTCCCTTTCTCTATCTCTCCCTCTCCCTCTCTCCTTCCCCCTTCTGCCTGTCTCTTTTTCTCTCCATCTCTGTCTATCTTTCTCTCACTCTGTCTCTTTCTCTCTCTTTCTCACACATACATGCACACACACACACACACACACACACACACACACACACACTCCAGTAGTGAGATACCCAGGACTACAAAATAATTAGGGATTTGAAAAGTATCCTTTCTTCCATTCCAAAAGGTCCCACTTACAATTATCTTCCCTTTTGCCCTTCATTACTTCCCATTCCCTCCAAATTCCTCCTCCGTTACTCCTAGCAACTATCTCCTCCCCATAGGATAATGAGTATCTTTGTGTTTGATGTTGGATAACAGAAACCTGCTGGAGACATTTGCTGGAGACATTTGGTCTGATGACTTGGTCTGTACCAGTCCACGATGCATCTCTGAGGGAGAATTCTATTCCTGTGAGCTAGAAACAGTAGGCACTGTGCCAACAAAAAATTCCATTCTTGGGGTGAGATAACCTCCATCTTCTCTCTTTAACCCTCTTTATCCCTCTTTTCCCTGCCTTGGGGTCTTGTAAACTTAATCTAGGCATTTCATAGAAAAAGTCACAGAACAGAGAAAGGTGTGGGAAATATAGATTTTGTATATTTTTTATGTGTGTAAGTGGTTCAAAAAAGAAAGTTATAAATGGAAAAGACTTTGGAAAGTCAAATTCCTATATTTATACACATGAAGAAACCAAAACTAGAAAAGTGATGGTTTTACATGAGGTAACAACATTGGTAAATAGAAGAATAGAGATTCAACTCTTACCTACTGAGATAATTTCTAATATATTTTCAACTATCTTCTGCTTCCTTGAATGAGAAAGAAGCTTAATTTAGAAACGTGATGATGGCCATGTATACATAGGTAAACCACACCCTTTACCTAAACTCTTAGACTGAACAGCTAAATAAATAGACAGATAGATGATATAGATAAAAAGATGGATAGATAAATTAATGAATGAACAAATAAATAAATATATAAAAATGATTAAAAAATAAACAAATAGACAAACGAATGAATGAGTGAATGCATAAATGAACTAATTAATAGATGCATAAATAGATAAATAGATGCATAGATAAATAAATACATGGATGAATGAATGAATACATGAATGAGTAAACAAATGGATGGACAGATGGATGGGTGGATAGATGAATGAATGAATGAATAGATGAATCAATAAATAGATAGATAATTAAATAGATAAATATATAGATAAATAAATAAATGCACGAATGAATGCATGAATGAGTAAAACAAATGGATGGACAGACAGACAGATGGATGAATGGATGAATGAATGAATGAATGAATGGATAAATGAATAAATTAATAAAAAAACAAAAGAATAGGTAGATAAATTTTATATATACATCCATATTTTTTCAAACTCATGCCTTGAAACACATACATATGTGGTTTTCTTCTTTTTCTTTTCCAGATCATGATTCACATTCCTCATCTCGATTCTTGTTGAATTGATCAAGAATTTTTCATTTCATAGACCAATTTTTAGTCCCAACAGAGTAATCTCTATACATGTCTGAGCCCCAAAGACACATTCTGCATACACACCAGTATTTAGAGAATGATGGAAATCCTTAATTCAAAACACAATATATAATTTCCTGATGTCATTAGAATTATCTTTATTGTTTTTGTCTTCGAACTGTGTCTTACTTTTAGTGACTCCATTTGTGGTTTTATTGGTAAAGATACTGGAGTGGTTTGCCATTTCCTTCACAAGTTCCTTTTACAGATGAACCAACAGAGGCCAACAGTATTAAATAAATTGCCCAAGGTCATACAACTAGTAAGTATCTAGTGAGGCTGATTTGAACTCAGGTCTTCCTGACTACAGGTTTGCACTGTATCTGCTGTATCACCTAGCTTCCCCAGAAACATTTTACTGTCATTAAATTCAGCTATATAATGGTGGAAAATTCACTAGAACAGCCATTAGTAGCTGTGTGACCTTGGGCAAAAAAAAACACTTAATCTCTATGTTCCTTAGCTTTCTCATCTATAAAATCAGAATAATGGTGAGAGGAAATGGGACTGAATTTATGATTTCATTGATATGGGAAATTCTTAATGAAGAAACTTCCTTTACCACTGCAGATGGAGGTCTGCTCTGCAATTTATATTGTTAGGGAGTTACCTTTCTAAGGACAATAATACTTAGATTTCATTCAACTGAAATGAATGAAATTATTTCATTAATCTTCTCTCTCTAGTTACCAAATCTGAGGGTCTTTCCCAGTTATCTGTATTGAACTCTGCCCCTGCTCTCTGACCACCTTCTTATCAACTATCTCACTTTTCACACCAGAGATCCTGCACTATTGGATCCCTGTAAGAATTTTTCACTCTGAGTGAAAAGCTCTTCAAATATGTTGTATCTCCTGGACCACAACTCAGGAAAGGTCCAGTGATGTTTCATTTCACTACCTCCCCTATGACCACTTCCTACATAATTTCAGCTTTCTCTGTGTGTGTATACACACACGTGCATATATACATACATGTTTGCATACACACATCCAAATATATGTGAACATACATGTATTGTGTATGTATGTAGATATCGAAATAGAGATAGAGATATATGGACACACATTTGGTGTGTGTATAGTCTTCTTTCCCTCCTTTTGAGGGCTTCCCATAGGCTTTTGGGTCCACTTTCAGCCAACTCTCACCTATGGCTCCAATAAGTTTTAGCATGTGCAGCCTCCACAAGCCAGCAAATATCTTAGCACGTTGACCAAATCAATTTGAAGATAGCCAACAAGCCTCAAACTCCTTGGTGATTTAGGGAGATGTCCACCCCAAGCATGTGAAGACTCCCCCGGCAGAGTGGGTAGATGAGAACAATTTGTTCCTGCAGTCATGAAGGTAACTGAAGCAGGCATTGTAGAGTGCTTAGAGCTTGGTCAGATATGGAAGACACCAAGGGCATCCACGCCATCCTCAGCTATTACCAATCATCTTGACTTTTTGTCCTGCCACTGGCTCTGGAAGAGAGAGAAAGGCTGACTTTGTGCAGCTCTGCCTCACTTAAATCCAAGTTACCTCCAAGTCAAAACAGTGCCCCATGAAGCCACTGGTCCTTTTAGGAAACGAAGGACAAACAACAATCTTGTATGTATCTAACTATGTACATGCTTCCTTACCTCATCAGAATATAAACTTGTTCTGGGCAGCAGCTATTTTTTTAAAACAGGGCAATGGGGGTTAAGTGACTTGCCCAGGGTCACACAGCAAGTAAGTGTCAAGTGTCTGAAGCTGGATTTGAACTCAGGTCCTCCTGAATCCAGGGCTGGTGCTTTATCCACTGTGCCACCTAGCTTCCCCCTGGCAGCAGGATTTTTAAAAATATTTTGTTGTTTCTTTTTATCCACTTCCTGCCACATCATAACACTTAAACACTTATTGGTTGAGATACTTGTTGAAGCTATCTACCATGCAAAAAATATTGTCATGGAAAATCCTTTGGAAACCTTCAAGCACTATAGAAATAACCACCCTTCTTTTTCTTTATCACTATTATCACCTCATTCTAATATTTTTTTTCAGTTGCATTCAAAAAGAAACCATTACAGGAAGATGGATGAAGATGCCATTATTAAACACAAGTTTCAGACACAGTGCTAAGTGTTTTATAATTTTTTTTCCTCTTTTGATCCTTATAACAACTCTGTGTTATAGGTCCTATTATTACTCCCATTTTACATTTGAGGAAACTAAGGAAGACAGTGGTAATGTAATTAACCCAGGATCACACAGTGAACGAGTGTCTGAGGTTAGATCTGAATTCAAGTCTTCCTAGTTCTAGGCCCAGAGCTCTATAGTTATCTTGTCATTATCCTGCTATTTCCATTTTATATTAAATGCTCTGTTGATTACTGCCCAGGTGCATAAAATAACCATCTGTTATAGTTGAATAAACACATAATGATTTAAATTCATCTTCTCTTGGCTCCCGAAAACAACCTCACTACCACTCTAGTAACAGACAGAGAAGTATGATGACATGTGTCTCATGCTGCTCTCATGTAACCTTGACCTCTGCCTGGTCACTGTATTTTGAAAGTTCTTCATTTCATTAAGCTCAAACATAATGAAATTTGGTATTATTACATCTATTAAAAATGCTGTTCCTAAGGTTTTGTGGATCAATGTTGTCTGGGTGATTGTGGGCAGTGGTTCAATCTGTGATAATAATCTAATTCTAGGAGAGTTTATTCATTGAGTTCCCCAGTATATTTTCAGATCTGTATTTATAGCAGGAGGATTTGTTGTCTTTAGTTCTATGAAAGATAGCCAGGTTCTGATGGTTAATTCTGACCAGGGGTCATATATTGGTAGGTATTCAGGAGGCGATAATCATTTTGATTCTTTCTTTTTTTTCAGCCTGCCATTATGTGTTGCAAAGGAACTGTTCTTTCTTTATATTATCTACATGAATCACTAAATCCAGGCACTCTAAGGATAAATCTCTCGTCATTCCTCATAACAGTGACCAGGTTCTGAATTATTGTTATAAAGCCCCGTGTTTGCATGAATAAAGCTACACGTCTGACCCTTTTCCTATCTTCTTCTTTGTCCTCCTTTTCTTGCACATTTAACTCTTTTGAACAAATTATAAGATTTTGGGTTTCTTTCTGTTGGGATACATCTTTCTGGAAGTGATCCACTCTTTAAGCCTATCAATTTTTTTATCCCAATTCTTATGTTCAATGCTGATCTTCCTGTCAAATTTAATTAGCCTTTCACTTATATTGGAGAATAAGAATCAAAGAATCTTGAAGTTGGAAGAGACCGTAATGTTCATTGACTTCAGTTTGTAACTAGACAAGAATCCACTTTACAACATGCCCAACAAGTAGTCATAAAATCTTTGCTTGAAAGCCTCTGATGAAGGTAATTCTTTAATTTCACTTTTAGATAGCAGGATTTGGGGAAGTTTTCTATTATATCCCTGTCCCCTCTGGAGCCAATCAAAACTCATCTAAACTGTCTTCCATTTAACAACCCTGAAAGTGATCATATCTACCTTTCTAAACTTCTCTTCCCCAAACTGAATAACTCTAAGTTCTTCAATCATTCATCCCTGGGCACGATCTTAAGACCATCTGCCAATATGCCCTCCTACAGGTGTTCTCCAGTTTATCAATGTCCTTCATAAAATGTGGCGCACAGAGCAGAAGACAATGCTCTGGACATGGTCCAAAGAGGAAAGAATACATAAGGACTGTTGCCGCCCTATTTTAGGATACTGTCCCTTCTGTTAGTACAATTTGGAATCACTTTAGTTTGTTTGTTTATGTGTCTTAGTGGATTCAATATTACACTGTTTCCTTATATTGAACTCAGAGTCCACTAAAACACAGAGATCATTTTTTGGAGAAATTGTTTCCTAACCAAACTCCTTCCGTATCGTACTTATGAAGCTGATTTTCTTTAACTGTATGCTTATTTCATTCCATTAAGCTCCACATTCTATCCTGTAAGAATCTGTTTCTATCTTTGTTCAATCATCCCATGTATCAAGATATTCCTCCCAACTATATACTATTTGCAGATTTGTTGAGCCTGCAATCAATACCTTTATCTTGTCTGGTCTATCTATCTATCTGTCTATCTATCTATCTATCTATCTATCTATCTATCTATCTATCTATCTGTCTGTCTGTCTGTCTGTCTGTCTGTCTGTCTGTCTGTCTGTCTATCTATCTATCTATCTATCTATCTATCTATCTATCTATCTATCTATCTAATAAAATGGAACTAAGTACAGATCTCTGGGACATTGCACAAGGATCCTATTTCCTAGATGACACTGAATTATTAGGGATTGTTTTCAGGGCCCAGATCATTTAACTAGGTCAAAATTCACCAAACTTCATCTTCATCTAACTCACATTTCTCCAAGTTTTATATAAAAATAAGATAAGAAACTTTGTAAAAATGCTTTGAAAAAAATCCAGGCAAACTTTATCTAGGAAAATCCTTAAATTTACCAATCTGTTAAGAAATGGAAATTAGTTTAGTAGAACATAGCCTCAAGTGGTTGGAGTCATCTTGACTCCTTGCAATTATTGCTTCCTTTTCTAGCTTTTCATTCACCTTTTAACCAGTCTAGAATTTTGCTGGAGGTAGCAAACAAAATTCTTGTTTAGTGAATGAAGGAAAATCAGAAGACTCGATTATCTTCCTTTTTTTTTTTTTTTTGGGGGGGAAAATTTGAACGTTCTTCAGTCAGACAATACCTTTTCCATTCCCCTCCATTTTTCAGGAATCATGAGTGTCGTTGATAAAAATCACATTCACCCCATTTTTTGGTTTTGTTTTGTTTTAGTACTTAGGAATGGAGTTCATCCAGGCCTGGTTATTTTAACTTATCACGGGCTCGCAAGTGTTCTTAGATACCAACGTCCTACTCCTGTTTTTCTCTGGTCTTTTCAGGGTCAAAGATATTTAACCTGGACAGAGAAAAAAAAAAGAAGCAAAATAAACATTAGACAGATTTCTATCATCTTTATCATCACATGAATCTCCAAATAGTAGCCCTACCCCTTCTTTGATCCTCCTTGTTTCTCCAATTTCGTTTTCTAAAAAAAAAAAATAAAAATAAAAAATAAAAGCTTTGTATTGTCCTTAGCTTTACTTTGCAACCTAAGCTAATTCTCTACTTTAGCTTTTTTGATGGGAATTAGTATCCTTCCTTAATTTTGGATCCATTTCCCACAAAATGCATTTGCCCCTAATTGTATATGTCTTTTAAAAATGGAAATCAGTGGGGGAATTCTCTGTGCATTTATGCTAATCTTTGGAGATCAATCCATTTTTTCTTCTCATTGGAAGAATTCCTCTTAAATATGTTTAATGTGATTGTACATATATAACCTATATCAGACGGCTTTCTCTCTTGGGGAGGAGGGAGAAAAGGGAGGGAGGGAGAACAATTTGGAACTCAAAATCTTATAAAAATGAATGTTGAAAGCTATCTTTACATATAACTGGGAGAAATAAAATACTATTGATTGGGGGGGGGGAAGTATTCCTCTTTCTTCAAAATGCCAGGCTTGAGAATTTTCCATACCTCTGGTGGTTGACTTTCCTTGCTGAATTTGAGGCCATGGGGTCCTACTTAATCTTTTTAAAATCTCTTTTGAATCTGTTCTGGCAAAATATAGAGTCCATGTCAAACATTGCTAAGTTTCTTCTTCTCAATGAAAAATTCTAATATCTCTTTCTCTTCAATGATGCTATAATTTCAACCAGGATTTTTTTTTATTGGTAGGAATTGAATTAGCTGTTATGCCATGTTGGTGTGTAAATGTCTGTGTGTGTGCATTCACATGAGCATGTGAGTGTGAGACAGAGATAGAGACAGAGAATGACAGAAAAAGACAGAGAGAGAGAGAGAGCGCAAGAGAAAGAGACGGAGACAGAGAAACAGAAAGAGAGAGAGAAACAGATAAAGGGAGAAAGGGAGACAGAGAGACGAGTTGATGTATGGAAAATTAAAGTCCTTCCTCCCTACTCTATGATGCCTCTAGGCCAAGTTTAGTTGTTGTTTTTCATCAATTTCTGGATATTCTTATCAACTTTCTCTTTCTGTCCAGGTGGTCTACAGTAAATCCCAATGAAAATATCATGTCTATTTCTGCCTCCATTGATCTTCATCCAAATACCTTTGAATACGCTTCCCTCTCTGTTTCAGGATTTGCTCGCATTAATATTTGATGCTTCTTTGACACAATCTTTGATTTAACCTATTTTTCTTTCAAGCTATTGATGAAATCTTAAAGAGGATGTGACTAAGGCCTTGGTATTATCATGAAGACAAGTATATAAATCTGGTTTCTTAAAAAGTTATTATATTTGTAAAATGAGGGTTTTGCTATGATGGACCCTCTAATTCCCTCCCAGTTCTAAATCTATGAGCTAGTGATCCTATGATGATTTTTATATCATTTCCATTTAGGATTTGTATCCCTCCTCAATTTGTTTGTTCTCTTTATCCAAATGGGCCATGTGGACTAGATACCATTTTTCCCCATCTTGAGCACTTTGTGTTCAGTTATGAGTCCCACATTTAGGCAGAGACCTTGACATGCTAGAGAATATATTGGAGAGGATTACCAGGATGGTACAAGGACTGGAGACTCTGCAGAATAAGGATTGATTAAAGATTTTAAAGATGGTTTCCATAGAAAAGGAAAGACAGAGGAATTACATGACTGTGGTCCTCAAGTTGTCAAAACACTCCCATATGGAGACATGTATCAGATTTTTTTTTTCCATTAGCTCCACAGGACACAATGGGATTGGGGACAGAATTACAAATTGTAATGGTCTATTTTCAAATCTTCCAAAGGAAAAAAAATAATAAAAGTTCTAATTGGAGCTGCCTTTAGGTGGAAGGGGTAAGCACATAGTGGATTCCTCATCTCCAGATCTCTTTCACTGTATACTATATTGGAAATGAGGTATTCTGTACAGATATTAGTTGATTTTTGTTACAAAAAGTTTGTTTGTTTGTTTTGTACTTCCCCTCCAATTCTATTAGTGTGTTATTTTGTCTCCCTTACACAGATTACCATAATCCTACTCCTACTCTAAACCTTCTAAGTCACAAACCCCACTTAAAGTTTTCTTGCAAAAATACTGGAGTGGCTTACCATTTCCTTTTCCAGCTTATTTTACAGATGGGGAAACTGAGGCAAATGGGGTTAACTTTCCCAGTGTCAAACAGCTAGTAAGTGTCTGAGGCTGGATTTGAATTCAGGAAAATGGGTCTTCCTGACCCCAGGCCCAGGACTCTATCCACTGAGCCAGCTAGCTCTCCCAGAAAGTCCCATTTGAGTATCATAATTACTACAGTCATCCCTTCTACATCGCAGCTTTCCCCATCACTTCTTTGATATATGGTGAGTTAGCATAAGAAATTAAATGAGAATTTTGGGGGGGAGGTTTATGGAAACTACAGATGACACGAGGAAAATAGCAAAAGTACAAAAAAGTTTAGAAACTCAGAAATACATAAAATATATGTATAGAGTATATAATATCAACCCAAATTTTACAATAAGGTACTATAAACATGCCATAAAGGAAAAACAAAAAAAAAATCATATTTCTTTTCTGTTATGAAAGGAGGGCTAAAAAATTTTATGTGGATTTAGCAGATCACAGGGGCACCATACCCTTAAGCCCTGCCCCCCACATATAAGTCATAACTCTATTGGTTTAAAAAATGTTGATGATAAGTAGTATTGATATAGAAATTTAAGGCTTACAAAGTATGTAAATATGTTTTCTCATTTGATCTTCACAACAACCCTGTGAGACAGATGCTAATACCATCCCTATTTTATAGAGAAGAAAAGGGAGGCTGAGCTATAATAATTGACTTTCCCAGGGTCAAAATACTAGTCAATATCTGAGGGAGGATTTGAACTCAGATCTTCTTGACTCCAACTGTAATATGATAATTCCTGAAGCCACCAAACAGTCCACCTTAGGCAGACAACTCAACAGGCTTATTATTAATGGTATTGGGCCTGTGTTTTAGGGAACTCATACTGATGAAATTTTTTCTACCAATGTAGTTTGGCACCTTTCCTACAACTTATATTACCCACAACATTGAGAAATTAAGTGACTTTCCTAGAATCAAAAAAAAGCAGCATATGTCAGAGATGGGACTTGATCAGGTCATTCTAACTCCAAGGCCAGCTTTCTCTCCTTTACTTGGTGCTGTGAGTTATTATTGATGATATTTAAAATGGTCAAATGTCTTTTCTTCCATTTTTTTAAATTAAAAAAATAGTACTGGGCAGCTAGGTGGTACAGTGGATAAAACACCACCCCTAGATTCAGGAGGACCTCAGTTCAAATCCAGCCTCAAACAATTGACACTTACTAGATGTGTGAACCTAGGCAAACCACTTGACCCCAATTGCCTCACCCCCCCCAAAAAAAAATATAGTACTTCATCATCTAGGAAAATGGGTTTTATGGAGAGGAGATCTCTGAAAGTGTATGAGTAAAAATATACATATATTTGCATAAATATGTGTATATCACATATACATCATACATATGTGTTATATTTTATGTGTGCATATGTATATATGTCTATATATGTATGTATGTATGTATATATAATTATAGCTGTTACCATATGCTATTGTCAAGATTTGGTGACAGTTGATATAATAGATAGGGATAAACTGTTTATCATTTTCCTGACGATGCCAGATCTACAGGATTGTGTTAGAAGGGAAAGTTAGTTCTTCCTGAAGTTGATGAGATCTCAATGGGCTATGATTTGGTTTCAATACTGAGAGCTTTAGGAATACAATTAGAATGCTAAATGCAGAAAAGGTATATGTGGACAATTTGTCTCCAGGATAGTGAATAGTTGATCAACTAATTAATGAACGGATATTCACCAAGTGCCCAAAGAAGCACCTTGGAAGATCTTGTGAAGATTTAGAGAAAGAGACAATGATCCCACTGATTTGGAAGGCATGGCTGGATGGCAATGATAGTGGCCCTGACCAAAGAGATGAGGTCACACATCAATCGGAGTTTAAGCATTAAGTGAATGTCTAATCTAACAATCATCATACCTTCCCATACCATTTTAAGGTTTAAGCAGCATTTTCCTCATAAGAGTTCTGCAAGAGAGAAAATGAACAGATCATTATCCTGCATCCTCACAGAGTCACCTGAATTTCACAGTAAGAAGTCTTCCTGGAAGCCCTGTAGTCCGATCAAACCAAAAACCTCAATTCCAACATCTTCAACAAGTAGATAGCCACTTTGAGCTTGAAGACTTCCAGTGAAGGGAAAATCACTGTCTCCTAAGGAAGCCTGTTCATTTAGGGACAGCACTCACTCACTTTTATCACATTTTTGCTTTTCTGGTCTAAATATGCCCACCTATAATTCCCATCTCTTTGTTTTTCTCCCTTAGGCCAAACAGAACAAATCAAATCTCCCTTTCATACATCAGTCTTTTAAATACTTGAAGATAGCTTTCATGCTACCCTAGCCAAGCTGGGGGGGGGGGGCACTGGGCCTGGAATCAAGTAAACACAAGTCCAAAGCTAACCTCAGAAAATTACTAGCTTTATGACCTGTGACATCACTTGAGCTATATATGTCTCACTTTCATCAACTGTAAAATAAAGATAATAACCTACTTCACAGGGCTTTTTGAGGATCAAATGAGATATTTGTAAAGAAATTACAATGTCTGGCACATAGTAGGCACTCAAGAAATTCTTGTTCCCTCTCTCCTTTATACCATTTTCTCTTTCCCAGTTGAAACATCTTTATTCTTAAAATTATAGACATTTAGAGTCAGAGGATACCTTTCTAGCCAACATGTACATATATGTGCATACACATTTGCACACGTGTGTATATTTCTATTTACATTGGAAAGAAATGCCTCCTATAATATTCAAGAAGGGGTCAACCAGCATCTTTTAGACCTCAAGGAAAAGGAAATCCTCTGCTTCCCAAACCAAACCATTCCCAGTTTCTTCAACTCATCTCTAATCTTTGATTAGCATAATCTTGAGCCCATTAATCATTCGACAATATCCATTGGTACCTTCTCTGGCTACCTATATTTTTCTCAAGAGTGGGGTACAAACCTGAACACAATAGTGCAGATATAATATAAAAATATTTTGGGAATGAGGAAACAGGTTCAAATAAATTCAGTGATCTGTGCATTGTTACACAACTAATAATTGGAAGAGTCAGAATTTGAATTAATTTTTTTTTGGCAAGGCAAAATTTTGCCGACTTTATACCATAGTGTAAAATGCTATGCTCAGAATTTCCAGCAATACCCAGATAAACAAGGTATAATCTTCACTTTAAGGAAACTTATAGTATAATGCTGGGGATAAATATAGCTAGAATATAAAGTAAAATTTTAAAAGTCATAAAGAGGTCAGCTGAATCATATTATAATAAATTTAGAACTAGAGCTGGAATGGAAATCGGGGGCCACACGTTCCAAACCCTTCATTTTATTGATGAACAAAGTGAGATAAAAGAATATGCATGAGGCCAAGCAGGTAACATCAGAGACAGGATTTGAACCCAGATCCACTGACTCCAGAGATGATTTCTTTTCACTGTACTTGGCTTGGGTTGGAAGAAGGACAAGGAAGTTTTTGTAGAGTATTTTTGTTGTTCTGTCATTTCAGTCATGCCTAACCCTCCCTGAGCTCATTTGGGGTTTTCTTGGCAAAGATACTGAAGTGGTTTGTCATTTCTTTCTCCCGATCATTTGACAGATGAGGCAACTGAGGCAAACAGAGTTATGACTTGCCCAAAATAGGAAGTGTCTGAGGCCAGATTTAAAATCAGGAAGATGAGTCTTCCTGACTCTAGGCCCAGCACTCTATCTACTGTGCCATGTAGATACCTTTTTTTTTTCATAGAGTAGGTAGTATTTAATCTGGGACTTAAAGAATAGGTGGGGTTTGATAAAGAGACTATAAAAGTAAAGAAGACAAATGAAATGGAAACAAAGATATAAGCAAAGACATGGAGGTGGGGATATTAAAGGCATGCTCATGAGATGATGATAATAATTATTATAATTCTCAATTCTATAGAAATTTATGGATTTTTTTTCTCCTTAAAAGAACCCTGTGAAGTATGCAGAAATAGTTCTACTCTCACCATTTTATATATGAAAAAAAAAAAAACAGGCTAACATAGATGGGGAACTGTCACAACATACCGTGTATCATTTCCTGGTTGTTAGTTGAGCAAAATGAACCTTTATGATTCTGGTCACTTTTTATGTCCTGAATCTTCTGAGTCTCTGTGAGGCTAACACTGGAAAGATCTTTATGAACAATCTGAAAAATGAGGACCAAAAATAGGACTTCAGCATCCTTTATGAGAAAGGATGTTTTGATTCCTTTAACTTCTCTCAACAATTCTCAGGATAGCCTCTTAGCAGCTCCAGTGCTAGAGGAAAAGACAGGAAAGTCGAAGCATTTATAATGTCTCCTCTTTTCCTCCATTTATTGACCAAATCATGTCCTCCATAGGGGCCAATATATCTGCAAACTGCTATCACAGTCAAGAAGAAACCCCCTGCCTGGAATTTTGCAGTAGCCTTCTGGTTGGTCTTTCTGCCTCAAGTCTCTCCCCATCCCTATCCATTCTCTGCTCAACTGTCAAGATTTTTTTTTTACTAAAGTGCTGATCAGAACTTGTTATGTCCTTAACTCAAAAAACAAAACAAAGCAAAACAAACAAACAAACAACAACAACAACAACAAAAAAAACTCCAGTAAAATTTCCCTTTGGTCCTTCCAGAATCAAGTATAGAAATTATAACTGGCATTTAAAGCCCTCCAGGATCTTGTCCCTTCTCTTTCCTGTTTTCTTACACTTTACTCCTCTTTGTGTACTCTATGATCCATTGATATTGACCTCTTGCTCTTCTTCCTGCAAGACCTTCCATTTTTGGACTGGAAGCCTTTTCACTGGCTCTTCCCCATGCCTGGAATATGCTCCTTCTTCATCTTGCTTCCTGGTTTACTTCAAGACTCCAGAACCAAGTATTCCTTCCCTAGAGGCATATTCAAGTCCCTCTCCATCCCATTCCCCTATCTCCACTGCTCCATTTACATTGTATATGTCTATCATTTTTTTTTTTTGCATATTTCCTACTCCATTAGAATGTGAGCTCCTTGAGGGCAGAAACTAAGTTTTGACCTTTCTTTGTATACTTAATGCTTGGGAAGGGGGGAAAGTGAAGGGAAGATTGTGCTTTTTATATAAGATGCACTTAATAAATACTCAGTTATTTCCTATCTTAAATCATCTATTTTACTCCCAACTCATTGTGTGTTTTGGGGTAAGTCATTTTCTCTCTTCAGGACTCTGTTCCCTAATCTAGAACATGAGCAAGTTGAAGCAGATGATCTCTAAGGACTTTTCCAGATCAGACATTCTGTGATCTCAAGAGTCAAGATGTCCTCAAACACTCTCCTTGCCTTCTTGCTGGCCCAGCATCTATGAGAGGCCCTGTATCTTCCCTGGCTGCTCCCCAAAATGATGTGCATGTGCAAGAGATAGCAAATGGAAAGAAGATCTGAATCAGGCATCTTCTGACTAACCTGAGGTAAGGGCCTATCAGTAGTCACCCATTTCTGGTAAATTGGTATTGTTTGTCATTTGTCCCCAAATCCTTCTAAGACTTGTAAGGATTACTATAGGGGCAGCTACATGGCGCAGTGGATAAAGCACCAGCCTTGGATTCAGGAGGGCTTGAGTTCAAATCCAGTCTCAGACACTTGACACTTACTAGCTGTGTGACCCTGGGCAAGTCAATTAACCCTCATTACTCCCCCTTCCCCCCCACCCGAAAAAGAATACTTTAGATGCTGAGTGAAGTGAGCAGAACCAGAAGAACATTATACACAGTAACAGCAACATCGTGTGATGATCAATTGTGATAGATTTGACTCTTCTCAGTAGTGCAAGGATCCAAGACAATTCCAAAGAACTTGTGATGAAAAATGTTCTCCACATCCAGAAAAAGAACTCTAGATTCTGAATGCAGATTTAACCATACTATTTCTCCTTTGTTGTTTTTGTTGTTTTCTTTTTTGAGGGTTTTCCCTTGTGTTCTGATTCTTCTTTTACAACATGACTAATGCAGAAATATGTTTAATGTGATTGTACCTAAATAACCTACATCAGATTGATTTCTGTATTGGGGAGGGTGGAGGGAAGGGAGGGAGGGAGAAAAATTTAGAACTAAAAATCTTATGAAAACAAATGTTGAAAACTATCTTTTCATGTAAATGGAAAATAATAAAATACTTTAATGATTCAAAAAGAATACTATAGTTCCTTATTGCTTTATAATCAAATATAAACTATAGTTTAAGAATGATTTAGCTATTCTCATCAATATAATGATTCAAGAAAATTATGAAGGACTTATCTCCAGTGAAATCACTGACAGTCTAAATGCAAATCGAAGCATTTTTTTTACTTTCTTTTTCTTTATTTCTTTATTTTTGATCCACATTTTCTTATGCAACATGGATAATAAGGAAATGATTTGTATGACTGCTTATGTATAATCTGTATAAAATTTCTTGCCTTTCCAATGAGGGAACAAGGGAAGGGAAGAAAAAAATAATTTGGAACTCAAAATTTTTTTTTAAATCTTAATTTTAGAAATTTTATTGAGAAAAAAAATAAACAAACTTCACAGTTTTAATTTAGTGCCATTCCTAACTTCATTCACACCTCTCTAGGCTATTCACACGTTACCCCTTGTCTCACTTCAAGACAAACTGACTTGTTTGCTATTCCCTTCAAATAGTGTTCTATCTCCCACATGCTCATCTTTGTACAAGCAGTCTTACATGTCTGAAATCTTCTCTCTCTTCACCTCCAATGCTTGGATCCCAGAGGTGCCTTTAAGACTTTGTTCAAGTGCCATGTCTGCTTATAAGAAACCTTTGCTGATTTTTCCATTCATGTTCATGCTTTCCTCTGGATAAATGCCTCATTTATTTTGCACATTTTAAAATTTGCTTGTGTTTGCACATGTCGTTGCTCCCTCCTTTTCCTCTCAATAGAATGTAAGTTCCTTGAACAAAGAAACTTTTATTTTTACCTTCATGTCCTCAATACCTAGCAGAGTGCTTAGGACATATTATGTATTTAATATATACTTTTTATATACTTCTTGATTTGAATTGAATTCATCTTTATCCACTTCCTACATGAGGCCTTTACATCAGCCCACATGGTCCATTATTACCACTCAATCATTTTCAAAATTCCTTTTCATTTCTTTGTTCATGTTATATTTATTTTTGTTGCATATTTCAGTTCACAGTGGAATGTTAGCTCTTTGAGTGCACTATTATATTTTTCCTTTGTATCTCCGGTGCCTATCTCAGTGTCTGGTCCATTTGGACTGATCCTGTGATTTCATTGTTATGAGGCCTTTCTCGAAAGGGAATTATCCCTACAAATAAACATGAGCTACTATTCTTCCATTTAGAGGTGTCTGGGGTCCTGAGAGGAAAAGCGACTTATTTGATTAATGTTACCTGGCCCAGATGGACGAGAGATGAGACTTGGACCCAAGGCTTCCTGATTCTCAAGTCATGTTCCTCTTTGCTTGGCCATGTTATGTTGGCCTTGTCCATAGCAAAGCTTAATAACTACTTGCTTAATTGAATTGAATTAAAATATGTCACTTTCATTATCATTATCTTACTATGAATATGATTTTAGGGCTCGTTCTGGTTTTGTACAAAGATTTGGAAGAATTGTGTGGTTTCTGTTGTAGCCAATATGGCATTCTCCTCTGTTTCTCAGTGAAAGGGGAAGCAACACATTCCTTGAAGCAGCATTGTTGATGTTTCCCTCAATGACTTCCCCTCTGTAGGAGATTTATCCAGGCTCTTCCATACAAAAGATAACAAGTCAGAGAAATGAAGAGAGTGAAATATAAAATAACCAATATTTCCTTGTGTCTGGAAATTCCCCAGAGTCAATTCAGATGGCTCAGCCAAAAGGACTTGGCCAGAAGAATAAATATTTACAAACTATTCCAGTTGATTGCTCTTGCACCATGAATTTTCTGCCAGTCCAGTGGATATGCTGTTCAAATTATACTTGTCTTTCAGACAGTTAAAATCACAATAGAAAATTATGAACTCCTATAAGAAGGAGGGTAAAAAAAGGTCAACTCTCCATTCATTTTTAAAACTGGAGTTACATGATTAGAAACTCATAAGGTGCTGATCCAGAACATTATAAATCCTCAACTCTTAGAGAAGAAAACCTTAAAAGGCCCCTGGAAATGGGCCCTAGAGTAGGTCAATTTATTCAGAGGAAACGTTGGCCTCTAATGGATCCTGGAATAAAAGCTACCTAAAGAGACTGTTGGAGAGAGACTAATCAACTTCCAATCACTCATGGACTCTCTCCTTGAACAAGTGGATAGTTATACCTACATGACTTATCCAAAACTATATTATCCACAAGAAACGTCTTCCCAGAGTGCTAAGATGGGCTGTATAAATTTTATCCCCAGTTAAAATAATGCTATCATAGAAAGTTAGATCTGAATGATTTACTCAAGGAATGAAAATTTAAGGAAATAGGTGTGATCACCTGAGAAGAGTTAGTTGCAGCTAAATATCGATTAGTCTATCACTGTCCAAAATGGCAAAATATTTCAGGGAAAGAATTGGAAGATAAGGCATTTCTACCAAACAGTAAACAGTTTGGGGTAACTAAAAATGTCCCTTGCAACAAGCGGTGTAAGAAAATGGAATATTTAAATGAATCAGAAGCTATAACTGAAGATAATTGTGATGAAAGATGCATAGGTAAATTTGTAACTCAGGTATTACAGGAGTGATAGAAGAATTTAAGATTACCCTGGAAAACAAATATAATTTAATACTTTGAGATTGTTTAGCTTTATATGAAGAGGATGATGAGGAAGAAGAGCTGATATGATAAACGATGGAGAGAGTGAAGTTTTGAAGGCAGAGGAGACTACTCTGGACACAAGGAAAATAGTGAAATCTAACAAAGCAGCTAGGTGGCACAGTGTATAAAGCCCCAGATCTGGAGTCAGGAAGATGTAAGTTCAAATCTGACCTCAGACACTTACCAAAAAGTCACTTAACCTTTGCCTTAGTTTCCCCCTCTGTAAAATGAGATGGAGAACGAAATGGCAAACCACTCCAGTATGTTTGCCAGGAAAACCCCAAATGGGGTCACAAAGAGCTTGAAATGACTAACCAACAACAAAGCTAAAAATGATGCTGGAAGTGAAGATGCTATTTTTTTTAGAAAAACAAAACTTCTTATCTTTACATTATATACAATAATTTTATGGGACTCCATGACTGGCTAACTAGCTATGATGAGCAACATCAACCTGTACCAGTAATACATATGTGTAAAAATATCTCAAGATCATATAAGAAAAAGAGTGACCATCAAAAATCACCCTTCTCTTCCACTACCTCCTATGCATCAATTCACCTTCCCAGTCCTGCTGATGAAAAAAGCCACTGAGACAGTTGCAGAAGGTGGAGAAGAACTTGGTATTCATATGTATCTTCTCATTTTCCTGAAATTTGTACAAGCTGTTATTCCAACAATAGACTATGACTACACAAGCCACTTTGCAATGTAATGAAGAGATAAATTCTATGCTAATTATTGATTCTAATTTTAAAGGAATTAACCCATAGATGTGACCATACTCACCAATGAATACAATTTCTATAATAAAGGAACTGTTATGTTTATTCATTAAACAAAAAAAGACATTCCATTACCAGCTTTGTTTAACAAAAACCTGTATGCAAAGAAAACGATGAAATAAAATAGTGTTAGAACATTTCATATGGAATACAGAGCTGAACAGAACCTTGGAATGTAGTATGTCAGAGTTAGAAAGAGGAGCTTAAAGGTAGGCTATTAGAATAGGAAGGGACTTTAGAGATTATCTTGTCCAGGAGTCTCATTTTAGAGTTGAGAAAATTGAAACCCAAAAAAGGGAAGTTATTTTTCCAAGGTCACATACTTAGTAAATAGTGGAAGCGGGACTGAAATCCAGATTTTGTTTTGTTTGTTGTTTTGTTTTTGTTTTTTTTTTACCTCAAATCTACTTCTCTTTCCACTATACCTCACTGCTACCTTGCCTGAATAAGAGCAAAACCCAAGCTTCGGCACTAAGGACAGCAAATTTTATCCACCAGACAAGGCCACATTAGGTCTAAGATCTATTTCTCTAAATATACCATTTTAAAACTACATTGACACACATTTCCCCTATTCCTTTCCAGGTTTATGTGGTGCTTTCTTTAAGTCAATAGTGTACAGCAAACAATTGATAGGTACTAGAAAACTTGTCAAAAGCCAGTTTGTCTCAGCCTCCAAGCTAAAATCAAGTCTGAATCAAGGAGGAATACATGTAATTAACTATAATAATAGCTGACATTTATATAGGCTTTAAGTTCTGAAAAGTGTTTAACACACATTATCTTATTTAATCCTCATAACAGCCCTGTAGAACATGCATTATAGGTATTATTATTTTCATTTTACAGAAGAGAAAATCTTGAAGAAGTTAAAAGACTTGTCCATAGTTACCAAGATAGAATATTTCCAAGATGAGCTTCAACTACTGTCCTTTGTTGACTCTATGGCCCAAATTGTTTTCACTTCGCCACATTGGCTTTTGGGCTCAGATATACTATTTCCCTCCCTTGACTTCATTATGAAATGTATATTTTCAGGAATAAGAAGTTACAAATTAGATATCTATCTGAGTTTAGTGATTTAAACAATTCATTTCATATTTTACATTTTATTTTTAATTCAGTTTCCTGATGAGGTAAAATAAAAGAGACTGGGCTATTAGGGGCAGAAACAGGGATAATTGTGATGTAAACATGAAAAAAAAATCATTCCTACAGAGAAAAAGAAATTTATTCTAGTTAAAGTTGGAGAAAGTGTCCTATTTCCTAGGTTCTAATTTATATATGACTTACATGAGGACATTGAAGGTTAGAGCTGGGAAATTTTGATTCCTATAAGTTTTTTACATTCATAAGACAAATATATGCATATACATTTATATGCATATATTAATATGTTTGTATATATGTATATTCATTTGTATATATGTAAGTATATATGTATATTTTATATATGCATGTGTATATGTGCATATGTATATATATATATATATATGTGTGTGTGTGTGTGTTTATATTCCTTAATTATGGTATGAATTAAAGAAATTGGATTTTAGTTTATCACCATAAGATAGAGGTGAGTTATATCATTGAATTAACCCTAATTTGGAAGAGTAAATTAGTTGAACTGAGCCAGAGATAAATAAAGTAAAATGATCTGAAAAGCTAAGGCCTGATCTATGGAAAGACTTCTGGTTGAAGCTAGGAAGAGAGCTTAGAGTGTGATACTTGTTCCTTGGAAGAAGAAAATGAAATTCTTTTCATTCATTTTTTTCTTAGAAGAGAAGATTGGAGAAAGGAAAATTTTATATTTACTTTTCCCTGCCCTGACACCTACTGCCTAGGACATAGAAATCTGTCAGAACCCAGGAGAGGGAACAGAAGAGAAGAAGCTGTGTAGATCCTTGATTTAGGGCTTTATGTTTTTTAAAGGAAAAAAAAAAACACTGCCACAATAACAGCAAAAAACAAAACTTGGTTCTATCTCAGAGTCCAGCTAAGGGAACATATCTAGAAAAATCCTAGATTCAGGAGGATCTGCGTTTAAATCCGGCCTCAGACATTTGACACTAGCTGTGTGACCCTGGGCAAGTCACTTAACCCTCATTGCCCTGCAAAAAAAAAAAAAAAAAAAAAAAAAAAAAAAGAGCATATTACCACTTCTGTAGCCTGGAAAAAGAGCAACCCAATTGGGCTAGCTAGAAGAAAAGTGATACTGCACAGAAGTAGAACAGAGAGATGTAGAAGAGAAGCAACCTGAGAAAGCAACCAAAGAAGATGCAGTCTGGCATATCAGTGAATTATTGCATTTACTGTTCCTGAGACAGATAATGGATATCAAGGTCTATGGTACAGAGTTATGAGTTGTCCCTGACATATGTCTTCCCTGCTTTTGTTCATCTGTACAAAGGTTCTGTATGTTTTTTGTCTCCTCCTACAAACACTATGCACACCCTCATAGAATGTGTCTTCAGCTGATAGAACAATGTTATTACTATTCTTGCTTTGCTTTCTATCAAGCAAATCAGTGTGGTTCATCTGCCTGGGTTCTTTAATGGAAATACAGTAGTGTGATCTCAAGGGCTAGGGTCTACTTGGGTAGAAGAGGAGTCACATCTCACTGGTATCCCTAGGACTCTGAGAGTTGTATATGCATACCAGTTGCCATACTGCTGAGAAGGCTCAACCTTGCAAAATCATAAATCTAGCTTTGGTGAATAAGCTAGGTCAGAGAGCATAGAAAGAGAGGTGTAAGTATATTGGGGTGGGGGAGAATTGAGTTAACACCATGACCATTATACAGTGATATAATTTAAAATAAAGTATTCCAAAATTTTCAAAACTATCTCTATTTTTTCTTTTTTTCATTGGTATGCTTGTCAATGTATTTTTAGAGAGGGGAAAAAAGCCCCAGGCCTATAAGAACTTAATTGTTATCAAGATACAATTATGAGAGGAAATTTGATGTTGTAGTAAGGATGCAAAAAAATAAGATGTCTAAAGATTTCAAGTATAAAATAAAAGTATATTTTAGTTAAAATTTCTACTTCCCTAATTTTTTCTTTAACATTAAATTTTACTTGATATAATTGAAATTATTAGTTGTTCTTTCTACTGCCTATGTATTCTTTTGTATTTTTATTTTATTTTTAGTGAAGCAATTGGGGTTAAGTGACTTGCCCAGGGTCACATAGCTAGTAAGTATCAAGTGTCTGAGGCTGGATTTGAATTGAGGTCTTCCTGAATCCAGGACCAGTGCTCTATCCACTGCACCACCTAGCTGCCCCTACTGCCTATGTGTTCTTAAGCAAATAAATCTGGGCCTTATTTTCTTCATTTGTAAAATTAAGGGATTAAACTCAATGATTTCCATCTTTAAATCTCATAGTCTTGCAGAATCTTTCTCATCTTGCCATAGCATGGAGACTGGTTCTGGAAGGCTATCCTAACAAAATATAAATTGCTAACTCTAACCAATCTGGAGGAACAAAACTGTGCTTGGACACTGTAATAGATTGTATCTCTCTCGTCATAACATTATGTTTTGGAAGTTTCATTACCAGAAATTTATACAAGGGATGTACATTATGCACCACAAATATCTCACAAAAATGATCAATTAAGTTTTGCAGGGCTACAATTGGCACTGGTGGAAGGAGGAGTCACAATTTAGAAATTATCAATTTTTGAAGTACTGAAACAAAAAGCAATTAAGAGTTATTGTTCTGCCAATTTAATTGTCAATATTCTGGTGAGTCCCTGCTCTGGTTTGGCCTTTGATTTTTAGGCACAAGTATGTGTATCTAGCAATGAATGGTACATAGCGCTATTTGGCCAAACATTTGTTCTTTGAGCCAAATATGTTAAAATTGTGCAGCCTTTCAACTGCCAGGTGACAGCAATCCCATGGCCAAGAAGACCAAGAGATCTGATATTCAACCCCCTACTTCCATTTATTTTTCAAAAATTTAGCCACCCCTGTTGACCAGGCACCTCCCCCATCTGGAATTTAAATCTATGCAACCTGGCACACTGGGATTTCTGGGAATCTGACTGGTCCTTTCCTAGTTTTGTTGGAGATTTATTGTGGGTTGCATTTGACTGAGCATGGGAGGAGGGACTTGAGATGGAGCAGGATGCTTCTCTGTGCATGGGTGGAGTGAAGCAGTTCATCTAAGACCTAGTTCATTAAGGAATCTCTCCCCTGCAGACTCCAGTATATGGCCTGTTTCTGCCCTTGTATGTTCCTGGGATTGTTTTTCTTTAGCACAGGTGCTGCTGTCTATCACCTGAATGATAGATATGTCAAAGCATCATATATTTAGAGCTTGAATGGACTTTAGAAGCCATCATGTATAACTCCTTCCCCATTTTACAGATAAAGAAACTGAGGCCCAGAAACCAGCCTGCTAAATGTCACATAGTAAATAAGGGGGAAGAGCCAGTATTTGAATTCAGGTTCCCTGACTCTAAATCTGGCCCACTTTCCATTATACCATAGTGTCTCCTTCATCTGGCTTGACTTCGATTTCATTTTCTGTAAAATAGGATCATTGAATAGATGATCTCTAAGGTCCTACCTGCCTCTGAAATTTATGATCCATTATGCTATGAGCCTCATGGGTAATTCACTGAAATAAAGCCTTATCTTGTACTTTCCTGGAAAGTCAGTAACCCAAGTGAAAGTTCCCCATTCTTTGTATCTACTAGTAATAGGAGAGGGTGAGCCTTGTCCAAGCTGGACAAGAACCATGACTACAGATGGGAATTGGCCTCATATTCATCTCACTAGACTTGCATCTGAGAATGTTATTTTTAGCTGTGTCCCTTTTTCTTTGCCTCCCACCCTCTTCCCCACCACCATGTCTAATTATGATTGAAAATTACTTAAAAAATGACATGTATCCTCATGATTTTGCAAGTAAAGGCTCATCTTGTGGCATTTCTACTTTGTGTGTTCTTTTTTGAGTCAAAATGGAAAAAAAAGATGACATGTATCCATCCTCACTTAGGTCTATAACTGCTTTTTGTCCCAGTAAGGAAAAATTGTTAGGATGCAAAAGAGAGTCTCCCTTGATCTGCTTCAGTGTTATCAGAGACTCATTCAACCATGCTCAAGTCAAATTAGCTTCTGCAGACAATGTCACAAAATTGTTTCTGTTAAAAGACCTGAATGTTTTTTAAAACCCAACTAAGGGGGCAGCTAGGTGGCACAGGGGATAAACCACCAGGCCTGGATTCAGAAAGACCTGAGTTCAAATCTAGACTCAGATACTTGACACTTACTAGCTGTGTGACCCTGGATAAGTCACTTAACCCTCATTGCCCCACAAAAAAGAAAAGACTCAACTAAGGCCCTCCCCTGATGTTTCATCATAGCATAGAATTATCCCAGGATTCAGAAAGACCAAGCCAGCAGAGTATACATTCTGGCAGGTCTTAGAAGCTTTGAGAACTGGTCCTAAAAGAGATTATGCTTCTGTCATCAGAAACCAAGCCTGGCTAAGTTTGTACAGGTTCATGGCAAAGTTGACTCCAGGGTGATGATGATGATGACAATAATAGTGACTTTGACCACAATGATTCATAAAGACCATGCAGTAAGGTAGGGAAGGGATATCATTTGTTTAGGGAGCGCCTGTTCTGATGAAAGAGATCTCAGATATTGACTCAATCAAGCATAGATGCAGTGCCTAAGGGCTAAGAACTGTGCTGGGTTCTGAGGATCCTGAGACAAAAATGAGACAGTCACAGCTTTTCAAGTGCTTACATTCAATTAGGGAAAATAAAATCCATATTTAAAGTCTAAATTTAAAATATTTAAAATCCATATTTAAAAATTTATGTGAAATAAATACAGGGATTTTTTCCAGAGCAAACACATTAGCCACTGTGGGGATCAAAAGAAGTGACATAAAGGAAGTAGAATTTGACACAAGCTTTGAAAAAACTAGGGGCGTTAAGAGGTAGACTTGAGAAAGAAGTGCATTCCAGGTTTGGGGGGACAACTTGCAATGCATAGAAACAGACAATATTTTGTTGTCTTTAAAGAATGGCAAGAAGGCTAGACCAAGTATGTAAAGGAGGGGAAATGCATGGTGATCCTAGAAAGGTCAATTTGATCTAGAAATGTCCAAAATAGGAGTTTGTATTTGATCCCAGAGATTTTGGGAAGCCGCTAGAGTTCATTAAGCAGAGGAGTGATGTGGTCTAAACCGTGATTTAGGAATATCATTTTGATGTCTATGTGGAAGACGGATTGGAGTGAGGAGGAATTTGGATCAGGGAGCTTAATTCAGAGGAGTCTGTGATAGTCCAGGGGAGAAGTAACAAGGGCAAGAACTATCTAGGGTCATGGAATGGAATAGTTATTAAATACTTACTATGTGCTAAGCATTATGCTAAGTTCTGGAGATACAAATGGGAAACCATGACAATGGTTCCCTCCCATCAAGGAATGGGGTTGGAATAAAAGAAGAAGTTTCAAAGAAGAAGGAAGAAACAAGTGGTTCTTGGGATTTGACAAGCAAAGTTGGAAGACAGATGGTAATACCCTTGAGACCTTTGGTAGCCATGGCAAGGCAGATGGTCCCCCAAAAAGGACTGTTAGGAAGAAGGTATTGGTTCCAAGGGGGAAAGGGGAGCAGTGCTAAAGATTATCTCTGAGGGAGAGATAGGAGGTATCTAGCTGAGAGTAGTCATCAAGTATCTGAGTAAAGGGGGTTTAATGGGGAAAGGTGGAATTCCCCAGAGTAGTCATTGATAATATTGCTCCATCATTGTCCATCATGAGGACCACAGCAAATTGGAATAGAGGAGGAAAAAAAAAACTCAAGTGGTGTTTCAGTCAATCAAATAGCATTTATTAAGTGTCTACTCTTTCCTAGGCACTGCGATAATATCAGATATGTAATCAACAAAAATTGTCAGTGGGTTGAATGTAAGGGGTGAGGGAGAGGGGTCATTGAAGATGACTCAAGACCTAGGAACTTTGGTGACTAATAGGAGAGGATTTATGTCCCCTTTCAAATTCTATCCTTCCAAAAAAGGTGACTCTCCTTGAAAGAGATAGTTGAAGATTTTAAAATCAAATGCATTCCCCACAGGTTGTTACAGGTCATCAATAGCAGATCCCAAAATGGGGAGAACAGGAACATGGCCAAGTTCCAATCTTTGGTAATTGTGAGGGAAGTCAGTCTGAACAGTCTTTCTCAACTTTGAGTTCTGTTAATTTAAAAAATATATATTTTGATAATGATATTTCAATATAATTATACTTACCATTGTAATTCTATGTATTTCATTTCTTTCAGAAAAAAAGGGGTATTTCAAAAGAGAGGAGGGTTTTGGAAGGAAAAAGTTTATTTCGGACTTGTCAAAATTGAGATGCCAGTTTGAAAGGTTTAATGGCCCGCTGGTGACACAGTGCTTTAACTCATAAAAAAGTCAAAGATTAGCTATATATAGATCTGGAAATCATCTTCAAAGATATGATAATTGAACCCATGGGAGTTAATGAGGTTGTTAAAAAAACACAGAGACAGAGGAGAGCCTAGGAGAGGGTTAGAGTACACCACACTCCTCCCACCCTTAGTGAGTATAATATGGGGAATGATCCAGTAATGTAGACTGAAGAGGCTTCAGACAGAGAAGAGGAGAACCAAAGGAGAGGTGTCACAGAAACCCAGGGAGGAGAATGTCTAAAAGGAGAAGGTGGTTGACAGTGCCAAAGATTTCATGGAGCTAAAGAAGTATAAGATGGAGAAAACACCATTATATTGGGCAATTAAGCAATTGATCATTTGTAATCCTGGAGAGGGATATTTTAATTGAGCAACTAGGTTACAACCCAGTTTCTTTTTTTTTTTTATAGTTGCAATCAATTTATTAAAAGAGATGATTGATTAGGCATCTGCAGTGGTGACTTCACTTCTACACCTGGTTCAATGCTGATAGAAGTAATCTGCGTCACAATTTCAGAAGGACTGTGCAAATCAATAAGATATTTGTGGATTCTCATCTGGAACCAATCCCAAGTCTTAGAACCTTCGAAGTGTTTTGGTGGGTATTCAAACAGGTCCCTTCACTTTTAAGTTCTTTTCTTTGGCTCCTCTAATCAGGTCAGCACACACCTTCTTGAGTGACTTCATGTTGCAGCTGGTGAGGGTGATCTGGATCTGGTGATGGCCACTTTGGGCTCCACAAGTGTCTTGCCGGTGTCCTTGAATGCCATGGCCATGGAGTGGCTTCTTGACCAACTTATTCCTCAGTGAGAGTGAACAGCAGTGAATCAGGAGGAGGAGAGACAGGAACTGCCGACTCCAAGTGGCTGCAGCGATGGTACCTTCACCAGAAAGCTACAATCCAGTTTCTAAAAGACTGAGTAATGTGTAAGAGGAGAGGAAGTAGAGACTAGACAACATCCAGTGAAGTTTGACTATAAAAAGAAGGACTAAATAGTTTGAAAGATGGATGATAGGATCAAATAAGGTTTTGTTTTGTTTTGTTTTGTTTTAAAGATGGGTGGACCTGGTTGTATTAATAAATATTAGTGAATGAGTTAGTAAATAGGGAGAGATTGAAGTTCAAAGAGATGGCATGATCTTTTGTTAAAAAAAAAAGACAGGTAAATACCACATAATATAAAATAGTTTTAAACAATATCAACGATCTTAGAAATGTGGAGTTTCGTAGACACAAAATATTGGAGTTGGAAGGGACCTCAGAAAATAAAGTGTTAGGATACAGAATGTAGAAAGTCAAAACGTAGAATATAGATTTTAGGGCTGCAGGAAAATGTGTGGTTTTCTTCATTTTTCCTCAGACACCAATCATGATGATATTGGGTGAGGGTGGAAATTATCAGCATTAAAGTGACATTCAAAAGGGACTTTGGAAAGATCTATTATCAAAAGGTTGTAAAAGGAACTTATGTCAAAATAGCCAATATGTGGACTGCCTTACACTCCATTACTCCAGTAACATATATGGGCTTAATGATTTACCTTATGTTGGAGAAAACTACTCCAACAGACTCCATAATTGGGGTTTTTAAAAAACGCCCGCAATATGTTAGTATTACACTATAAATCGACCAGAACACTTAGGCAGGCAGGCATAATAAAAAGATGTATCTGACAAAAAAAATACTGCACTTTAGAAATTGGCTTGGGAGAATGCTCCAATCTGATTGGCTTTTGGCCCAGGTAATTATCTCTGAAGGAAAGTACCTCCTGAGACTAGAAATGGTCTTCCCCCCCACTAGAATCCAACCACATCCAAGTGAGTTATTAAATAAAATCCATATTAAAACATCTTGGATTTATGTCCCCTTTCAAATTCTATCCTTCCTAAAAGGTGACTCTCCTTGAAAGAGATAGTTGAAGATTTTAAAATCAAATGCATTCCCCACAGGTTGTTACAGCTTCCGAAATGGGTAGAACAGAAACATGGCCAACTTCCAATCTTTGGTAATTGTGAGGGAAGTCAATCTGAACAGTTTTTCTCAACTTTGAGTTCTGTTGATTTAAAAAAAATATTTTGATAACTATATTTCAATATAATTATACTTTCCATTGTAATCCTATGTATTTCGTTTATACCACCATGAATTTATTTTACAGGTTAAGACTTGTCACAGAAGTGAACCAGCCCTTGGTGAAATGAATGACATACACACTGGAGGAGACTTTAGGTTTTACCTAGACAGGATGGTAAGAACTATGTCCTAACCCCTTTCCCCATGCAAGTGAGTATCTAAGATAGGATTTGAATTTGTCTATCTTCATTCCTAGTCTAGAACTATATCTACAATATCAATCTTTCTTATCAATTACCGCTGAGTGTATGTATATGGTGAGCAGAGGCAGTCCTCAGGGCAGTTTTCATGGACAAGGTGGCATTTGAGTTGATATCTAAAGTTAAAGAATAGGACAGGAGGCACTGGGAATGGGTTCTAGGTATAAGAACATGAGCATGAGAACAAAGGCAAGAAACTGTGAACTTAGATGTGTGAGACTTAGGAAGCCAATTTGTCTGGGTTATAAAGTACTTCATGAGATCAGACAAGTAGGGTAATGTTCAGTTCAATTCAACAATCATTTCTGAAGCACTTGATATATGCAAGTTTCTGTCCCTGGAGCGAAGGAAGACGTAGAGTTTAATAAGATATCCTCCTTGTCCTCAGAGAACCAGGAAGTTTTAATAATTAATGAGCCATCCTCAAAGCCAGAAGATACAAGTACTACCAACACATACTGACTATATGACCTAACCCTGACCTCTAGAGATCCAGGTAACTTCTTAAGATTCTGAGTTGCAGAATAGATGTCAACTTGCCTTGGAATCGAGTGTTTCCTCATCTGATAGTTTTCTATACCAATGACATTGCTGATCGAGTCACAATCCTCTCATTATCCTTGTCTTCAAGGAGCACAAAATTAAATAAAGGAGGTAATACATGCAAAAATGACAACACACAGTAGCCCATGTTGAGTGTATAACAAGAGATCAGTGAGCTAAGTCAAGTCCAAACAAGGATATACTATCATTTCTGAATGGGATGATTCCATGTGTGTTGGGGAGGGACAGGATCAGAAATTAGGGTTAATGAATGAAGTAGCATTGGAGGTGGTGTTGAAGGATGGGTAAGGCTTGTTTTTTAATTTTTTTTTTATTGTAAAGTTAATAACCATAAAACAGAGAGCCAAATGAGAAATGTGTGTGCCTGGCACACGTAGTGGGAAGTGTACTAACAGCTGAGCTGCAGTGAGGGGGGGAGATTGTAACTTTATGTGAGAAGAGGCAGAGACCCTGAGATATGGAATGAGTATCACCAAGAGTGGAAGTGAGAGGCGGGATCAGGGTTGGAAGGGGACACTCACCATCTGGTTGCTTCGTCTTTCAATTAATTATTCTTGCTAACTAGATGCTAAGCTTGGTTGTTTCTACACTGCTAAAGTTTAAAAAAAAAAAAAGTGATGTCAGCACTCTCTACATTCAATGCCCTGGGACAAAATCCCAGTAGTTCAGCATTAGTGATGGCTCTGTTGTTAACAACAGCCAGTCAAAGAAACACACATAATACCTAATCAAACTTTACATGAAACCTTTGGCATTTATCAAAGTAAAACTCAATAAACTAACATAGAGAACAAAAATGCATTCCTTCTACGTCTATTACTAAGGTTTCAATGAAAAGAAGGAGGACTATGGAAGAGAGAAGAATTTGTCCGTAGTCCAGACCAAATGTCAGAATAATGGGAGAAATGGTTAGAAAGGAAGGAAAGAAGGAGGGGAGCATTTTTTTAGGTGCATGCTGTGTGCCAGACACAAACATTATCTCATTTGTTCCTCACAACACTGAGGAGTAGTTGCTATTATTCTTCCCATTTTATAATCGAGGAAATTGAGGCTGACAGAGGTTAAGAAACTTGCCCAGAGTCAAACACCTAGCGTCTCCAGCTGGATTTGTACTCAGGCCTTCTTGACACCAGATCCATTAATCGATCTGCTGTTCTATCCAGGAAGTGTAGCAGCGAAGTGCCTTGAATGCAAATTGAGCCACCTCCAGAAGCCATCTTGGACAAAACTTCTGTTTACAATTTTACAGAATACCCTGATTTTACATGGGTTAAAGAGGCTCAAATAGGAGACAGAAATTCACCTTAGATCACATAGCAAGTTAGTAGTAGAACTAGATCTAAGGTCCTTATCAAAAGATCAAATGCTTTCCTTATTTTTTCTTGCCATCTCTTATAACATCTATCACTGCTTCCCCTACAAAACTGGAAGCCTTGAAGAAAGGATACATAATGTGTTCTTTAATATGCCTGAGCACCCAGCATATAATCACTACAGCAAAAATGCATGTGCTATAATGGAAAAAACTCTGGATGCATCAGAAGACTTGAGTTCCTCTCTCAAGACTGTGCCCAACTCGGGCTTACAAACCTTCAGTCACCTTATACGTACAATAAGGGCCTCATCACTTGGGGAAAGCAAAACAAGTCATTTTGTAAGAATGGAATAGAGGAGCAGTTCAGTGGCACAGTGGATAAAGCACCGGCCCTGGATTCAAGAGGACCTGTGTTCAAATCCAGCCTCAGACACTTGACAGTCACTATCTGTGTGACCCTGGGCAAGTCATTTAACCCTCAAAAATAAATGGAATAGAATAGCAGCTACGCCTTTAAGAAATGACAAAGGAGATAGTTTCAGGGCAACTTAGGAAGACTTCTATGACCTTATACAGAATGAAGTCAGAAGAACCAGGAAGTTAATTTATGCAATGACAACTTTATGGTAAAGAAAAAATAACTTTGAAAGACTTAGGAAGTTTAATAAGTTCCTAAAAACTCATGAAGGTACCAATGATGAAACAAGAGAATGAATTAAAGTTCAAGAAATAAACATTCTTATACATGGTTAAAGTGTTAAATAATTTTGTTTATATGTGTGTTGTAATAAATACAAACAAATAAATATGTAGGTAGATGACAGATGAAATAGATAGCTATTAAATAGACAAAAAGATGTAAGGTAGCCAGAATAAGAGATTTGGACAATAGATTCTTAAGCCTGACAACAAATCATTAAGCATTCATTAATTACCTAGTATATGTCTGCCACTGTGCTAAGAGCTAGGAATATGAAGCCAGGCCAAAAAAAAAAAATTCCCCTGCTTGAAAAGAAGTCTAGTTTGGGAGACATATGCAATCAATGATGTACAAATAACATATCAATGTCTATCTGTTGATATTTCTCATAGACTATATACGTCTGGATGTATATGTAAATATGTTCTAACATATTTATGTGTATAACATATGTGTGAGCAGCTAGGTGACACAGTAGACAGAATTCTGGGCCTAAAGTCAGGAAGGCATGTCTTTGTAAGTTCAAATCCAGGCTCAGACACTTACTAACTGTGTGGCCCTGGGCAAGTCACTTAACCCTGTTTGCCTTGGTTTCCTCATCTGTAAAATGAGCTGGAGAAAAAATAACAAACCATTTCAGTGTCTTTGCCAAGAAAACCCCAAATGGGGTAATGAGTCAGACACAACTGAAACAACCAAATAACAAATTTATATGTGTATGTACATATACATACATGTATATGTATGTCTATAGATAGATGAGATAAATAGATACAGAGATAACAGAAAACACTACCAGTAAGGAGATTTAGGAAAGGCTTCGTGTAGAAGGCATGATTTTAGTTGGGACTTGAAGTAAGCAGAGAATCAAGGAGACAGATATCAGGAGGGAGAGAATTTTGAAAATGGGGAACAAGCAGCACAAGTTTTCAGATAGCATAAATGAAGAATCGTTTTTGAGGAATAGCAACAGGGTCAAAGTCTCCACAGCATTTAGTATGTAGAGGGGAGGAGGGTGTAAAAATATTGGAACAGTAGAAGAGAGCCGGGTTATGAATGCCACATAGAAGATTTTATATTTGATCCCTTGGGGGAAGAAAGAACCACTTGAATTTATTGAGAAGTTCTGAAATTGAGAGATCCTATAAGATAATGATTAGCTTATGAGGCATGGGGTTTCCATTGGATTTAAAGCACTTCCTTTTGTTTGGTTGACAAAGTCCTCATTTCTCTATTCAAATTCTCAAAGACTGAGTCCACGGAGCACAGGCATGGCCACTTCTAGTACTTAATAATAATAACAACAACAACAACAACAACAAATTAATCTATGGTACTGAAATATTTCCTATTTTTTCTTAACAACAACTGGTTTTTACATATCTGATATACAGAGTGAACTATGTCAGCTTCCTGCTCAGAAGTCTTCAATGGCTCCATATTAGCTCTAGGATAAAATATCAAATACTCACACTAGTGTTTAAAGCCCTCCATAAATATTTACATGAACTGATACACAGTGAAGTGAGCAGAACCAGCAGAATGTTGTACACAGTAATAGCAATATTTTATGATAAAGAATTGCAAATAACTCAACTATTCTCAGCAATATTATAATCCAAGACAATTGCCTAATGATGAAGTATACTATTTATCTATAGCTGCCTTCAGAGAAAGAAATGATATTGTTTGAATGCAGACCGAAGCATGCTACTTTTCACTTTCTTTCATTCAAGTCTTCTTGAACAAAATAACTAATATGGAAATGTTTACATGAATATACCTGTATAGTCTATATGTAATTGCTTACCATCTTTGGGAGGGGGAAGGGAGGGTAGAATGGATAAAATTTGAAACTCAAAAGTTTTTTTTGTTTTTTTAATGTTAAAAAATTGTTTTAGCATGTAACTGGGGAATATATATATATATATGTATATATATATGTATATATATGTGTGTGTGTGTATATATATATATATATATATATATATATATATATATATATATATATATATATATACATATATTTGCAGGGCAATGAGAGTTAAGTGACTTGCCCAGGGTCATACAGCTAGTAAGTATCAAGTGTCTGAGGCCAGATTTGAACTTGGGTCCTCCTGAATCCAGGGCCGGTGTTTTTTCCACTGTGCCACCTAGCTGCCTCCAGGAATATATATATATATAGATATAAGATTATTATTATTATTATTATTATTAAAAAATAAAGTCCTCCATTGCTTGGTTCTCACCTATCTTTTAAGTCTTTTTTCCCCCTAGGATTCTTCTTCACACACTGCTATAGTCAAATGGAACCATTAGCTGATCTCCCAACAGGACGCTTCATCTCCTGCCCCCATATGTTTTCTCATGTCTGGAGTACATTTCTTTGCAATTCTACCTCAAATAATTTCTAGTTTCCTTCAAAGTACAACTCAATTTGCACTTCCTACATAAGGCCTTAACATTCTCTCCCTCTTGAAATTATTTTAGATTAGATACATATGATTAGACTCAGAGCTGGAAGGGAACTTGGAGGCCATCAAGTGAAAACTCCATATTTTAGAGATGAAGATACCAAAATACACAGAGATTGGGTGACTTATCCAGTGTCACAGAGCTTAGAAGTTACTGAGGCAAGATTTGAAATCAGGTCTTTTTGACTTCTAGTCCAGTTCTCCATCCATTATGCCGCCTAGTAGTATTTGCTTACTTATATAGTTGGTGTGACTCCCAATAGAATGTAAGCCCATTTAATTAAGCAACCCCTTTTTTATTTTATTCTTTTGGTGAGGCAATTTGGGTTAAGTGACTTCCCCAGGGTCACACAGCTAGTAAGTGTTAAGTGTCTGAGGTCAGATTTGAACTCAGGTCCTCCTGAATCCAGGGCCGGTGCTCTATCCACCCCATCACCTAGCTGCCCCAAGCGACCCCTTTTTAAAAATTTTATTTTATTATCATTTTATCTTTGTCCCTTCAACATCCAGTACAGCACCTTAAAGATAGCTGGTAGGGACTTAATCCAATTGGGTTGAATTTATTTTTAAATTTAAATTTTATTTTTCAATGAATAAGCATTTCTCTTCCCCTCCCTTCCAATTACTCACCCCCATTTATAAGGAAAAAGAAGAGAAACCCTTTGTAACATGCATAGTCAAGCAAAATACATTCCCACATTGTACGTGTCTAAAAGCATATGTCTCATTCTCCTTCTTTAATCTTTCACATTTTTTAGGAAGTATCATTTCTATTACCCTCCTTTTATAGATAAAGAAACAGAATTCTAAAGAGATTATGTGGTTTGTCCTCAGTGGGAAGCCCTAGACTCAAACCTGATCTCTGGTCTCTCTGATCAGCATTCATTCCCTATACAATGATCCCTTCTACTAAGAAGCTCTATCACTCCATCCCTCTTTGGTGAATTGAACCCCAATAGACTGATGCTGCATCTTTAGACGTCAGGATGTTGTGCTCTTGTGGAAAGCAAAGCTAGTTCAGTATTGTTTTATTTACGCTGATGTAAATGACAGGTCACGCCAGAACTTGCCCTTAGTCTGGGAATAAGCTGGGTTTCTGTCTTCTCCCTCCCTTTCTCTTACAGCCCTTCAGAAGCAGGCCAGTCCTAACCCTTGTCTTAAAGGTTTCAAGAGCTATTGGCTTTAAGAGGACATATTTAATACCTAGCCCGCTTGGACTGTGGATCACCCCCAAAGCCTCTTTCTTTTGGCTTTGTAATCGAACTGGACATCTTAAATGTATAGAATGCCTTTCTCAGGAGCTATACCTGACTGGTTTTTCCTTCTGCCTCCCAAGCCTTTAATTTGTCTGTAAAATTGTACAGTTTCCTTATGACCACTCTGGATTTTTCATTATCCTGAGGCAGTGGAAATACAGCCTGGTGAACAATATCTGTGCTTATGAGAACTCCCTTGCACTGCATTTGCAATATCTCTGGCAGCCAATCATAAGGAACTGGAGGAATGATTGCCTTCAAGGGCACCTGGCACCCTGAGGGATTGGGCTTTAGTTTGAATTTCAGAAAGGGATGGTCAAAATGACCACCCACGCAGTTGCCCATTGTCGTCCCCCTCCTTTCTTCTGAAGGCTGAAAAACTATTATATTATTTTCTGCTTTTCCTTAAGAGGAGAATTCTTCCTCTTAGAGAAAATGGAGCCTCAGAACCATCTTCTCAAATGCGAATCTAGCAATACTAGTAGTATACTAGTATAGGGTATGTGTGCGTGCGTGTGTGTGTGTGTGCTTCATGTGCATATGTATTGCCCATTTAGGTTATATATATATACACATGGATTTGCCTGGATGAACCTGAAAGGGAAGGTTGAAGAGATGTTTTAGTCTCCTCTATGAAACCTTCTCTATAAGAGACTTTTGATTCCTGCTGGGTAGAGAGAACTGAAGACCAATGTTCTAGGACTGGACAGTGCTCTCCTCAGAGATGGACTAGAATTATATCTATCCTATCCTTAAATATTGTTAATCTGATGGAAATAGATTCAAGCTTTGCTCTTGATGGCCCCTAACTCCTTAAATGGTTAAGGAATGGGGGCAGCTAGGTGGTGCAGTGGATAAAGCACCGGCCCTGGATTCAGGAGTACCTGAGTTCAAATTCGGCCTCAGACACTTGACACTTACTAGCTGTGTGACCCTGGGCAAGTCACTTAACCCCCATTGCCCTGCAAAAAAAAAATTGTAAAGGAATTCCCCAAGTTAATAATAGCTAACATATTTAGTGCCTACTATGTACCAGAAACTGCTAAACAATTTAAAATTATTATCTCATTGGATCCTCACAATAACCCTGAGAATGAGGTGTCATTATTATCCTATTTTTACAGATATGGGAACTTAGGCAAACAGAGCTTAGGTAAGTTGCCCCAGGTCACACAGCTAGTAAGCATCTGAGGTCACATTTGAAGTCAGGTCTTCCTGACTCCCGGTCCACTATCCTCTATCCACTGTGCTCCCTACTTGCTATATCTCAAGGCTTGACTCTTCCCACGAAATGTCAATTACACAAGATTATCACACATAGTTTATAGTGAATAACCCCATTTATCCAAGCCAGTAGGAAATGCAAACCCAAAGATGTTATACAGATTAGAATATACTGGACAATACCCAGAATGAATGAGTTGTCCCACTAGGAACAAGTTACTTCATTTCCACGATGAGAGAAAGAAAATCTTTGATCTCATCCAAGGATAAATTCCTCTAAGTATCTAAAATGTCAAACTAGGAATAGTAAAATGCTCCAGGCTCTGCATGCTCTCTCTGTCAGCTTTTTCCCAGTCGTTCAATCCAGGGATTTCTCCTCTCCAAGTTCTTGCAAATTCAGCTCCTCCTGGGGCATCAAATAATCATTCTTCTTGCTAATGCCAGGCTTGATCCAAAGGTTGCACTAGTATAGATAGGGTCATGTCTACATCTCTTGCCAAGCAGAGACATAGAAAGCAGAGCCTTTATCAGCACTCTAGACATCCAGGCATAGTTTCCATCCTGTAAGTGACCTTATTAAAAGAACATATCAGAATTAGGAGTAGGGTGAGTTAGTGGGTAGTAATAGAGATATTAAAAATAAGGAAGGAAGAAAGGACATAAACAAACAGAAGAAAAATATGTGATCAGGAGACACGAACAGGAAATTTTGTTACTATCTTATTGAATTATTATACACTTAAAAAACAAACCACATAAAATTATTATTGTCCCATATGTTGTATATTTTTGTTCCATATATTGAAATGTTTGTGTTCACTGATGATTAAGTTACAAAGATGAAGAAAAAATAAAACCATTCACCTAAAATCAGGAAAACTAAATTTAATTCCTTTTTTTGTCATTAATTTACTTTGTAACCTTGAACAAGTCACTGTACCTCTTTGGATTTCAATGCCCTTCTTTAAAATGAGAGTATTAGACCAATTCAACTCCATTACATGGCAACCCCTATTCCCCATTACATGGCAAAGTATCTTTACCAGATAAGTCCATCTGCATTGCATCACTACTCAATTGGGTTTCTCCCTCAAAAGCAACTGTAGTATCTGTCACCTCTATCAGACTTAGATGATACTTTCAACTGAAATCATGCTTGGCTTTTGAGTGTTTTCTTAGTATTGACAAGAAACTTCTCCAATTCTGTTCCATAGGATTCTATTTCTTCTCCACATCTCAGCAATGACAGGCATAATGCAGAAACATCTGGTTTTTCCTCTTCTTTCTTCTCCTCCTTATTCTCAGCAACAAGAGCCAACGGTGAACAAAGTATAAACTCTCCACTCCTTCTTCACAGAGGCAAATTATATACACGATAATGAACGACTACCCTGTCAAGTGTGATTCAGCAAATAGTTTCTTCAGAATTCTCCTCCACTGCTTTGCTCAGAACACTGAAGCAGACATGCCCCAGACAAGTGAACTGTCAAGGGTCACCTTCATTACAATGGGATTTACAGCTGAATGGAATGTGAGAGATCAGCTAGCCCAACCCTATCATTTTACACAGGAGGAAACTGACCTTGTGCCTTGTTCAAGGTCACACACAAAATGAATAGCTCAGTTGGGAGTCCAAGTCAAGTACTCTGACTCCTGGGAGCTCAGAGTTTAGCAAGGTACCTCGCACATTATAGGTGCTTAATAATGTTGATTGATTGACTCCAAAGTGGATATCTCTTTGAATTACATGATCGTTTCTCAGTCTGAGTTGATCTTTATAGTCTCTTCCAATTCTTACATTCTGTGCTTTTATAATTATACAGTAAAATTGGGAGTAGGAGAGCAGGGGCAATCCAACAGATGGCCAGTACCAGAAAAATCACAAGGACTGTTAGAATAAGCTTGACCTTTTGCATTTATTCATTCACCATTCGTTGAGGACCAATTATGTCACTCACTGATCTCTAAAGTTCCTTCCAGGTCTTAAATTCTGATATGGATTCTTCTGGTTGTACCCAGTCCTTCCTATTCATTCTTGTCCCCTCCATCCCAGTCCTGTAATATACTTTATTTCCTTTCCTTTAATGTCTACCTTTTTCAATATTATATCACCCAGGCATTGTTATATAGTGCATATCTAGACTCTCTAGAACCCTTAGAGGAATATGAACTGAGGCCAATATAAGCCAAGAGACTTTTGTTTTGTTCTTTAAGATGGAAATTTTTTACAAAATGGCCTTTTCATACATTTAAATATACCTCTGACCAGTGACCTGGACATGTAGTTAAGAGCTCTTTAAATCCCAGCTGTTACATTCACTAGAGATGCAGTCCTGGGCAAATCACTTCACCAATCAGAGGCTCGATTTTATCCTCTGTAAAAAGGGACTTATGCTTCTACTACTCAATTAACAGGTTTGTTGTAAGGAAAATGATTTGCAAATAGTAATGTACTATATAAAAGTGAGTTATTACTTAGGAAAGTAGTGTATCTTTTACTGATGCAGCATCCTAATCCCAAACTTATGAATATTAGTTATTCATAATATCTCACTCTCTGGAGCAGCTACATGGTACAGTGATTAGAACTCTGAATATGAAGTTAGGAAGGCCCGAGTTCAATCTAGTCTCAGACAATTACTTTTTTTGTAATCTTGGGCAAGTCATTTAACTGCCATTTGCCTCAGTTTCTTTATCTACAAAATGAAGATAATAGAACCTTATGTCCCATGGTTGTTGTGAGAACCAAATGAAATACTATTTATTCTGTGTAATTACAAATAATTACAAATAATAAAATCAATCCTCGACATTCACATGCATTTTCACTTTCCCCCCTAGCAACCCAGCACATTTGCAGTTTAGAGCAGTAGAAAAAAAAAATGAGAAGTGATGATAGGCAAGTTTATATTTGCAAAAACGAGGAAAGTATTTGTTAAAAGTGTTTGGGAATTTGCTCCAGAAAGTGCTAAAGTAACCTCTCATATGCATGATAAGGGAATCTTTAAAAAAAAAAAAATGGCAAAGCGGCTGGTGTTTGTGGGTAATTGAAATGGTGGTCATCCTCGCAGCCTCCTGTTCCCAGGGCTGTACCCGCCCAAGAAGGGCGTGGTGGGAGCTCTGAACTAGGACTGGGGTAGGGATTTACCAGAGGCCTGTGTTTTTTATCAGGGAACAGTTCAATATCAGAACGGAAAAAGAGATTAGATATGGAAGTTTCTCCCTTCCCCCCCCTTTTTTTTTTTTTTTACCCTGGGATTCTTCTGACATAACCACTCCTGCCCCAGCACTACTTTATCTCTCTCCTGCATTTTATGGTTTATTTCATGGCTGCTTTTTTAGGAAAAGTGGATATTATCAGAATTAATGTTTTGTTATGAAGAATTGTATGCAGAAAAGTGTATTTTCAGAAATTTCTAGTGAAAGATTACAGCTTTTGGTGGTCTCAGGAACCTAATCCCCTGTTTCCCATAGATTCAATGTATCAACATGTGAGTTTTTAACTTTCACCTTATTTTCTAGGAACATTAACCCTGTGAAACTTTGAGAATTGATTATATTTCTACAGTGGAATAATATGTCTCATAGTAAGTACTACACAAATGTTATTTATCAAGCAGCAAACACCTCTAACATATTTAAATGTGTTCCTGTAATCCCTCTCTGGCTTCCATTGATAGGGATGTCTCTTAGTCAACCCTTTCTCCCCTTAGTTCAATGATGAGAATATCCCTTGTTAAATTAAGCCAAAATCTGAGTCTCTGTAGCTTCTCTACCCATTGCCCCTAATTCTGCTCTCTGAGGTCAAACTGATGAGTCTTTTCTCCATTCCATTTAGTGACTTTCCCTACATCTTCTCATCTTCCGGCAAAACAACCTCCATTTTTTCAACTCATCCTTTTCCACTGGGCCTCTGACTTTTCTTGTCATAGAATAGAATAGACTCTAGATCATAGGTGTCAAACACATTCTCAATACTTCCTGCAATATGCCCAATCCCTTCCACAAACAGATTAAAATCTAATTGGGAAATATTTAACAAAATAAATAAAAATACAATAGAACATAGAGAACATTACATCTTCGATGTAAATATGTGGCCCAGAGAGATCCTCATAGGTGTATTAGTGGATCAGTTTCTATTTGAGTTTGACCCCATTGTTCTAGACTGTGTCATCCAACTGGTCAATGTTTAACAACAGCTTTTTGGAGAGGGGGCTGGGGAGGGGCAATATTAATATTTTCTTTATCACTTTCTTATGTCTGGACAACCAACAAAACAATAAATCAAGTGCTAATTTGTAGCATTCACCAATTTCTGAGGGGATAAATGCTCACTCTGAAAACTTAGCCATCAATTTTGGGGGGGGTTGGGGGCAGCTAGGTGGCTCAGTGGATAAAGCACCGGCTCTGGGTTCAGAAGGACCTGAGTTCAAATCCGGCCTCAGACACTTGACACTTACTAGCTGTGTGACCCTGGGCAAGTCACTTAACCCCTATTGCCCCGCAAAAAAAAAAAAAATTAAAAAAAAATTCGGGATTGGGGTTCTATCAGGCTTCAGCACACCCCTTTCTGGACCCCTCCTAATATGTGGCAGAAGACAGTGGGATGGAGACCTCTCATATATAGTAGTCAGTCAGGCACTAAGCATTTATTAAGCATCTACTATATTCCAGGCACTGTGGTGAATATCCTACACACCTTCTTCTATTAATGAAGTCTGTGGCTACATTTATTTGTCACATGATTGCCATGTCTTTAGCTTATCATACTTTAAAAAACTGAGATACATTCCATAAAAGCTAATGTTAAATTCCATCTCACCCTTCCTGTACTTGTAGGTCTGATTTTTGGAATCCAAGTATAGGATTTTACTTGTATACTTATTCACCCAGTTTGAGACAAAAGCAGAATTTGTGGAATTTGGAGTTTCACCATTGATTCATAGAATGTTAAGAGCTGGAAAGAATCTCAGAAACTATCTGGTATAACTCTCTCATTTTACAGGGAGGAAATTGACACTCAAAGAAAAAGTAATTGCTTTGCTCAAGGTCACACAAGAAGTTTAGTGGTGGGGAGGGAGAACAATCTAGAATCTTTTTCTAATGTTTACTAGTAGTCAAGGTAAAGGATTCTGAGCTCCTCACTTGCATATAGAGGGGCATTCACAAAAAAATAAGAACTAGACCCTTAAATTCACTTTTTTTGTTTTGTATCCTACTCTTTGTGACCCCACATGGGGTTTTCTATGCAGAGACATTAGAGTGATTTACCATTTCCTTTTGTAGATCACTTTTCCCATGAGAAAATTGATGCAAACAGGGTTAAGTGACTTGCTCATGGTCACACAGCCCAGATTTGAACTCATGAAGAGGAGTCTATGAAGAGAACCCACAACTCTATATACTGCACCACCTACATGTCCCCTAAATTCAGTATTATAAGAAATTTGCTAAATTTGTTGTTCACTTATATAACAAATTCTTAGATGAGGATTCTCCCCTAACTCAGGAGGACCTGAGTTCAAAGTCAGTTAGCACCTTCTCTGTAGCCCATATTCGTAGAATTGTCTCAAGTATGTAGAGGTTATGTGACTTGCTCATCCAGTCATTATATGTCAGAGGTAGACTTGGGACCCAGGTCTTCTTGCTTCTGAGATCAGTTCTCTATCCCTTATGCCCTGGTACCACTTATTTCTGCTTAGGAAAATTCCTTTTTTAAGAATAAGACCTTTTGGGGGCAGCTAGGTGGCACAGTGGATAGAGCGCCGGCCCTGGAGTCAGGAGTACCTGAGTTCAAATCCGGCCTCAGACATTTAACACTTACTTAGCTGTGTGACCCTGGGCAAGTCACTAACCCCAATTGCCTCACTAAAAAAAAAAAAAAAAGACCTTTTTGTTCATAGAGAAGCAGTATAATATGGTAGAAAGAATAGTGACTTAGGAGTCAGGGGAACTAGGGTATAGCAGGAATTGTGCCCCTAACTCACCATGAGCGTATCATTTAATCTATGTGAATTTCCATTATTTCTCTTATAAAAATTGTATGTTATCAGTGAACCTACCGACCTCAAAGGATTGTTATAATGATCAAACAAGATGTCAGTAAAAGGCTTTTGAAATGGTAAAAGTTATATTACATATTTATATATTCTATGGTTTTGTATATATATATATATACAGATATATAGAAATATATCTATGTATATACATATATGTATGTGTATGTATATGTACATATGCATACACGTGTACATATGTATGTACTTATATATGTGTCTGTATGTGTGTGTGTGTGTGTGTGTGTGTGTGTATATATATATATATAGCTATATAGATGTAATTCCAATCTGATCATTTCCAGAATCCACTCAGATTTTTGCAAACTGTAGCTCTGGGAGAAAACCCTAGCATCCACTGCTCTTCTCCACCACTACATACATTGGCCCTTGGTGTCAAAAAATTGGATTGTCAGAGTCTGGGAGTGGGAGGGAGATACTTGTGCTGAAATTTGCTTAATAAAGTTTTATCCTCACCTTTCCCTATTGCACATATGAGTGGTATGGAATCATGACCCTAGGCTTCTCTTATCTGTTCTTCTTGATAGCTTAGCAGTACGGCAAATGCTTGTAGGTAGATTAGCTATTGTTAACATGATGAAAATATTGGGGAATGCCTTCCCAGGGCAAAGAATGCTACCCCTAAAGAAGGGCAGTTGAGAGCACATGATCAACTTACAGATCAACTTACTTGTTCCTAGGATGTTCCAATCATAACTCAATCATTGTGCCCTGATACCTATACCTAGGGGGCAGCGAGGTGGCATGATGCATAGAGCATGAGGCCTAGATTTAGGAGGATCTGACCCTCAGCAAGTCATTTAACCCCTATTTACCTCAGTTCCTCATCTGTGAAATGGGGATACACTAGAGAAGGAAATGGCAAGCCACTCCAGTATCTTTGCCAAAAAAACTGTAGGATCATGGGGTCATGAGAAGTTGGACACACTGAACAACAATACTACCTACACCTGCTCCAATTATTATACTTTCCTTTTTCAGTATTATACTGGCAAGACCTCTCTCTCAAATCTAGTCAATGTATTCATTGTCTTCTCAACCTACTTCTAAGATGATAAATTGATCAATCATCATCTACTTGTTGGGACAAACTGTCTTTGAGACCTGCTTGTTTGTGCCTCATTTGATTTTCACTTTTTGCACTCAAGAAGTTAAACCAGAAAAAAACAATGCTGAGTACTGAATTGATACAGCAACCATGGAGGGGTGGGGGTGGGGGTGGTGAGGAGTGATGGATTGCAGTACTCAAGATGAATAGCATAATTTGCATTTGTATAGTACTTTCAGGTTCATGCTTTGTGGACAACAACCTTATGAAGGAGGTGGAATAAGTATCATTACATCCATTTTGCAGATGAAAAAACTGAGGCTCAGAGAAGGTGACTTCTCCTTTTGTCACATATCTAGCAGGCATTTGAGGCAATGAGCTAATGTAGCCTCCTTATTCTAAATCTAGTGCTCATTTCCCTAGATGAGTACTGATGTATTTGGTAACATGAATAGAAACTGGTCTAGATACTAAGAATGACAGACTGGAGAAAGAAACTAACTAGTTATGGTGAGTGTAAAAATCAGAAAACAAACATAGGGTGATGGGGAGAAGGACGAGGTTAAGAGATGAGCTACTCCTTTTCCTTTGGCTTGACTTAGATTTACTTCATCTGTGTGTTCACTGGGGAATGCTAGGATACACACATTGGGGTTTGTCCAGATTGGCCTTTTAGCTGGCTTGTGGTTAACAGGCTACACAGCATCTATTGTGAAGGAGGCACTGTACTATCTAGAAGCAACACAGGGTTCAATGCACCAGACTTGTATTCAGAAAGATCTGAGTTCAAGGCTCACATCAGACACTCATTAGCTAAGCAACCCTGGGAAATGCACTTAAGCTCCTCAAGCCTATTTCCTCACCCATAAAGTCGAGATGGTAATAATAACACTTACCTCACAGGGAGTATGAAAGGAGATAATTTATGTCAGGGACGCTGCAAACCTCAAAGTGCTATGTAACTGCTAGCTATTGTTATTGGATGTACAATTGTATTTGAATCATGGGCACAGCTGACTTTGCCTCAAGGTTTGAGTCAACAGTATGATATATGACAGTCAAAACAAAACAAAAGCAAGTGAGATAAAACAAAAGCTGTCTGATTTTTTTTCCATTTTCATGAAGAAAAAGAAGCACTGTGTACAGAAAGAGAGAGTAGATGGCCCAGTTGTATTTTGCCTTGATCTGGAGAATTGGGTTTTAACTATGGATGCTATTTTAGAGAAAGCTATTAATAAGATGGAGGGTAATCAGGATAGTGAAGAGCCTCCAGCTCATGACATATAAGAAATGGTCAGGGGCAACTAGGTGGCACAGTGGATAAAGCACAAGCCCTGGATTCAGGAGGACCTGAGTTCAAATCTGGCCTCAGACACTTACTAGCTGTGTAACCCTGGGCAAGTCACTTAACCCTTGTTGCCCTACAAAGATAAAAAAAAGAAATGGTCAAAGGAACTAGGATTGCTAATATTTAAGAAGAGAAGATTTAGGGAGAACATGATACCTTTTTTAAAAGTTTTTGATGGGCTCTCAAATGAAAGATGGTTCTAGAGAGCAGAAGTAGGAGGAATGGGAGGAAGTGGCAGAGAGGCAGATGCGGGCTTGATACAAAGGAAAAAAAATATTTTTAAGGAGTAGAGTCATTGAAGATGTGTTGTTTCTGGAGATCATGGATTTTTGCCCTGTGGAGTTCATCAAACAGAGGCTAGCTAACCACTTAGGCATGTGATGGAAGAGATACCTGTGTAGGAATGAGTTTGCCTCTGAAGTCCCATTTAATTTTTGGATCTTATTGTTTTCTAAGTGACAAGTTGGTAAATATGGGGACCATGACATTTACCTGACTGGTCTGCTAATACCATGATGCCAGGCAAAGGGAGCTCTTGTAACCTTAACCTACTGACAAGTGACTTTATTGTGATTGAATTTATTTAAAGAAAATATTTTGCTGAAGTCACCTTCCTCTAGACAAATATCTTACCCTTAAGAGAATATAATACCAGAATAAAGGTAATTTTGATTTTCAATAAGTCAAAGGTATTAAACTTTCCTCAATGGAATCTCTTGGGAGGGATGTATTCACCTCCATGTGCAATATCAGGTGTAGTCTAAGGAAAAGAAAAATGATTCATACGGAGTGTGAATGTTCTTCACATTTCCAACATGGTTATGCCAATGCTCATCCTCCTGGATGCACACAGATCCTTCCCCCAAAGAAAAGCTAATCTCCCTACTTTTTAATTCATGTCAACAAGTATATGTTCAGGGGGCAGCTAGGTGGCATAGTGGATAAAGCAGCGGCTCTGGATTCAGGAGGACCTGAGTTCAAATGTGGCCTCAGACACTTGATACTAGTTGTGTGACCCTGGGCAAGTCACTTAACACTCATTGACCTTCAAAAAAAAAGTATATTTTCCAAATGTCTCTGTGTGAGCCTCTTTCTGTGCTAGGTACTGGATGAAAAAAATATATAGTCCCCGTTTCTAGGAATCTGATCGTCTAGTGGGAAAATTAGAGACATAAGGATATAAGTAGGTGAAGAAATAAAATACATCAGAGGAGGCAAAAGAGTGTTCTAGCCATTGCATTATTTAAAAAATTGATGAAAGAGATCACTTGTAGCTGAGAGGCATGAGGGAAGGCATCATGGAAGAAGTGGTACAACTGGGCCTTAAAGGAAAGTAAGAATTTCAATAGATACATTCAATGAATAATTGTTTAAAGTTATTATGACATATTATGTGGGAAGTTGGCTGACAGACCACCTTTTCCAGTAGGAATGATCAATTTTTTTTTCAGGGCAATGAGGGTTAAATGACTTGCCCAGGGTCACAGAGCTAGTACATATTAAACGTCTGAGGCTGGATTTGAACTCAAGTCCTCCTGAATCCAGGGCCAATACTTGGCAATATTTCTTTAATTATATTATCAGGCCTGGAAAGTGGGGAAGGGAAAGGGGGAAGGAGGCCCTTCAAGATTGCTACTGAGAAGATGACAAGGGAGCAAAGTGAAGTATTGTGGGAGCTGTTTGCATGATTTTTCCACCTTTGAGGCACTCCTAGATAAATAGACAAAGTACATTCCAGAAATGAGGAACAACCCCTGCAAGTTATTAGAGAGGATGGCAAATAATTTAGTTTGAATCTTAGATGATATCAATCAACAGACATCTATTAAATTCCTACTCTGAGTCAGGTCCTGATCCAGGCACTGAGGAGTATAAATACAAAAAGAGCAGTCCCTGTTTTCAATGGGCATATATTCTATGGATATGAAAGAGAGAAGGAAGTAAGCCTGGATGAAAAAGTTTGGAGGCAGATTTCAACCTGACTTCATACTCTTTATTTTCTCTATTAAAACTCAACTATCAGATTACCTGCTGTCTAGGGGAGGGGGGAGGGAGGGGAGGGAGGGAGAAAAATCTGAAATTGGAAAGCTTGTATAAACAAAAGTTGAGAACTATCTTTACATGTAATGGGAAAAATAAATAAATGAAATACTTTATTAAAAAAAAACTCAACTCAGGGGCAGCTGGGTGGCACAGTGGATAGAGCACTGGGCCTGGAGTCAGGAGGACCTGAGTTCAAATCCGGCCTCAGACACTTAACACTTATTAGCTGTGTGACCCTGGGCAAGTCACTTAACCCTCATTGCCCTGCAAAAAATAAAATTAAATAAAATAAAGCTATATGGCAAAGTGGAAAGCATCTTGTACTTAAACTCAAATGACTTGTGTTGGACTCCCACTTCTATTCCTAATGTGACCTGGGGCGTGTTTTCTAAACCTCCTGGTTTGCAGTGGGGGTAGTCATACTTTTCTCCTGCATCACAAGGGTACTTGGGATGGTCAAACAAGATAAGGGCTTAGAAAGCCCCCTGTCACTGCAAAGTGCTATATAAGAATGAGTTATTATTATCTAACCTAGCACCCCAGCTAGCATTGCAGTTATTTAAGATTGGCATTGCAGTACTTTCTTCACAAGATTCTCTTATCCCCGGTTAAAGTCTTCCCCACGGGACAGTTTAAACAGCTCTATCTTTTTAATGACCAAATATCTATCTCTATAAGTGGAAATTAAATCAACCTTTTGTTTAGCCACCAGTCTGTTTGTTTATTTTTCAAGTTCATGAGTTTATATGCTTTGAATAGGAAGCGCATAAAAATGTCTCTTTTATTTTTGTTCCATTTACATCGGTGCTGATAATGGTCATTACCAGGCCATTAGAGGCAGGAAAGTATCTTTTCCCTACCCAAGATGGGTTCCATTTCTGCATGTTGGCTATATGCAGATTGGCCAATATGTTAAAGTGTTGTTTTTTTCCCTTAACTTCACCCTCTGATACAGATGGTTTCATGTCATCCACATAATTTTTCCCAGTGATGCACTGTGGGATTATATAAAATGTTTCATAAGATCTGTTTCTTCAATCAAAGCGAGAGTGTGTTGAATGGAATTTGGAATGAATTCGATGCCACCACATAAGGATCCTGAGATACTTATATAAGGGTGGGTTACAATTACATGAGGAACATCTTTTTTTTTCATTTTTAGGGGGGAAGGAAGAGTAGGGATGCATGGGTTGATTCCATATGTGTGTGCATTCTTTTTTTAGTTTAACACCAGAACAAAATCATTTATAAATTTTATGATATCATAATTCTAAAGTTTTTACATAAGTGTCAAAAATGGGTGTGCATGGTCTCTAGAGTCATTTAATAGAGGCATCATATTAGCATCCCAAGCAATTCTAGAAGAATAGTTAGTAGAAAGGTTCTTTCAGATGTATCAATCAGCTGTTCTCATTGCAAACCTTTTGTCTCTCATATTTGTACAACCACACCATCAAGAATTCAGTTGCTAATAGGTAACTTCATTCTTTAATTGAGGCCATTAACTGGTAAATTGGGAAGAGAGGTCCAGGCAGGAATGAATCATTCTCTTTAAAATGCTGGACTCTAGCACTGAAATTGTGAGATTCTGTAATTCTGTGCAGTTGCATTTGTCAGTTTTATTTTCCCACCCTGTGGACCACAGACATGGGGAGATCAGAGAATTACTGCATGGCATCATTCACTGAATCCATAAGTGAACCAAGAATTGCCATGTTAAACTTTATTTTTAGAAAGCAAACCTTCTATAGACTGAACAAATAACATATTTCAAGCATATATGCTTCACTCATTTTCAAAGGTATACTGCTATTATTATGATTGTGCTTAAGATAATACAAATTCTTTTAAAATAATTGTGGAAATCATAGTAGCTTTTTTATTTTTTAATCACCAAATGTGAATAATATAACTGCTGATAAAAATAGTGAGCATTTATATAGTATTTTGAGATTGGCAAAGAGCTATTTGTATGTTATCTCTTTTGAACATCCCAACAACTTGGAAGGTGGGTGCTTTTATAATCTTCATTTTACATATGAGTAAACTAAGATAAATTAAGTTCCACATTCCCATTTATTCTAAGGTATATATAACTCTTCCTCTAAGGATATAGCCATGGAAATGTGGTAGACCAGGGATTCTAGCATAAAGGCATTACCTAGACCTCAGAAGGGATTTCTTTGACTAAGAAACCACCTTGATAGAGGCACATAGAAACTATTGTAAGAACAAAGTTGCTCCATACTTGTGGTGAGCCAGTGGATCCCTGGGAAGCTCGGCACTGACTTGATAATATGGGAAAACAGGTAAGAAGCCTCTTGTATGGTGGATTGGTGGGGCTAACAGACAAGAGTAGGTGAGATTAGGGGCAGCTAGGTGGTGCAGTGGATAAAGCACTGGCCTTGGATTCGGGAGGACCTGAGTTCAAATCCAGCCTCAGACACTTGACACTTAACTAGCTGTGTGACCCTGGGCAAGTCACTTAACCCTTATTGCCCTGCAAAAACAAAATTTAAAAAAAAAGAGTAGGTGAGATTAAATGAAGCCAATACAAAGCAAATATCTCCCCTACTTTCCTGGAGTACAACCAAAGAAAACTCTCTTCACACATCAGACGATTTCATGTCTCCTTTCCCCTTCCAACTAGTGGGACAAAGGAGTCTTTTTGTTTGTTTGTTTGTGTTTTCTGTTTTGGTCTTTCTTCATATTCTCAGCATTTATCACAGTGCCTGAATATAGTAAATGTTAATAAACTCTAAGTGGCGCAGTGGGTAAAGCACAGGTCCAACCCTAGGCAGGCCATGCCTTCCAAGCCTCAGAATCTGCAGCATCAGTGGCTTCTTCTGAAATTCGGCTCACGGACTGGTGAGGGGGTACAGTGGTTGGCCAGGGGGAAATATCTGCAGTCTCTGCTGGAACTAAGGTGGAGCACCCATATTCTGAACCAGTAAGCAGACTTGAGTTGCAGTAGCCCAGTGTGGGAGGGGCACAGGCAGGCCAAGTTTTTGACCATAGAGAATCAGATTTCAGATTTCTGCTTCTGGGTTAAAAAGAAAGCATGCCGTGGTTACTTACAGGCCAGGCGGGCTGAGAACGAGCCTAATCGTACCACCTGGAAACCCCTGTAGCTTGGGTCAGTGCATCCTGGAAGCAACGCTTCTTGTTAAAAAGGAGCTAAAAGCCAAGAAATAGGAGGTCAAGATGAGCAGACAGAGAAAGCAGTAGACCATCAAAAGCTTCTTTGGTGGCAAGGTAGATCAAAATATACCCTCAGAAGAGGATAATAACAAAGTGAAAGCCCCTACATCCAAAGCATTCAAGAAAAATATGAATTGGTCTCAGGCCATGGAAGTGCTCAAAAAGGACTTTGAAGATAAAGTTAGAGAGGTAGAGGGAAAAGTTAGAGATGTAGAAGAAAAAGTGGAAAGAGTAATGAGAGTTATGCAGGAGGGTCATTAAAAAAAAAAAGTCAACAGCTTGAAAAGCTATATTGGCCAAATGGAAAATGAGGTACATGAACTCTCTGAAGAAAATCATTGCTTAAGAATTAGGATAGAACAAATAGAAGTTAATGACTTTATGAAAAATCAATATACAATATAGCAAATCCAAATTAATAAGACAATTGAGGGCAATATGAAATGTCTCCTTGGAAAAACAGCTGACCTGGAAAATAGATTCAGGAGAGATAATTTGAAAATCATTGGACCACCTGAAAACCATGATCAAAATAAGAGCTTAGACGTCATCTTCCAAGAAATTGTCAGGGAAAATTGCCCTGATATTCTAGAAGCAGAAGGTAAAATAGAAATTGAAAGAATATGCCAATCACCTCCAGAAAGAGATTTCAAAAGGAAAACTTCCAGGAATATTATAGCCAAACTCCAGAGATCCCAGGTCAATGAGAAGATATTGCAAGCAGCTAGAAAAAAGGCATTTAAATACTGTGCAGCTACAGTCAGGATAACACAAGATCTAGGAGCTTCTACATGAAAGAACCAGAAGGCATGGAATATGATTTACCAGAATGCAAAAGAACTGGGATTACAAACAAAAACCACCTACCCAGAAAAATGGAGTATAATCTTTCAGGGGGAAAAATGTAATCATTGGCTCTGGAGTTAGGAGGAGCTGTGTTCCAATCTGGCCTCAGAAACTTACTACCTGTGTGACACTGGGCATGCTACAACCCCGATTGCCTTAAAAAAAATGGAATGTTAGAACATAGAATATTAGAGTTAGAGACATTTCAGGACACAGAATGTTAGAAGTCCAAAAGATATCAGACTAAGAACGTTAGGATATAAAACAAAATTTAGAACTGAAAGTGAACTTAGAGGTCATCTGATATGAACCCACTATTTTATAGAAAAGAAAACTGAATTTCCATGAGGTTAAATGTCTCCTGTATGAGGTGAAGTATGGACAAGATGTGAAATATGTTCACTTCAGTCCTGGGAATAGTTGGCTGTTTCCTAAAAACATTGCCAATAAACCTTTCTTATAGCTTTTGCAATAAGGCTAGAGTCTAAAGAGACCAGGGAGATAAAAGAATCAGGAAGCCTGTTTCTGCACCAGATGCTGGGAAGAGAACAATAATTTTACATTATATTCATAAATTATTTCATACATCAAAAATGTCTTAAATATATCATCAATCAATCAACCAACCTGCATTTATTAAGCACTTATTAAATGCAGGTTACTGTGTTAAGTCTTAGAATTACAAAGTAAAAGTAATTTGACTTTTGCCACAACCTGAGATGTAGGAAATGCAAGTTTGCTTATGGGTAAGCAGAAAAGAGAAGTGACTTGCCTACAGTTCTATGTCTAGCAAGGAGTGGGGATGGTAATCCACAAAAATTCCACAGAGTGGGAATCACCCTGTTTTAGGATGATACTGTGAATATCTGCAGGGCCCAGAGAGTCAGAAAGGCATTCTGGGTACATCCATTTGTGGGTGCTGGTCAAAGACATAAAAGTGCTTAGGTTTTTAGATTAAAAGAAAACAAAAACAAAAACAAAAGAATTTTTAAAAATTAAAAAGATAAACAACAACAACAACAAACAACAAACTGTGCGAAGTACCAAATGATCTGGTGCCTGAGAGTTTTGAAAGAATTAAAATGAAAAAAAAAATTCCCATGTATTTCAGGGAATACTTGAACTAGAAGAGACAGGAAGGTCCCAATTACTTTCACCAGGCAAAAGGAAATCAACTTACATTTTTAAGTCCTGTTTTTAGCGGACTAAGGTAAACTCCAGAGAGATTTTGAAATACCTCTTTGCTCTTACCTTTCCTATTTACATATTTAATATATAGAATGTTAGATTTGGAGGGAACTGGGGAGGGGCAGAGCCAAGATGGCGGAGGAAAGACATTAAACAGAGGGCGCCTGATATAATCACCCCCAAAACAGCCATAAAAGAACCCTTGGGGCAGAAAAACACATAAAAATTTGGGCTGAGAGTTTTCTACAGCTATAGATAGATTTCAGGGGGCCATGCTGGGCCATGAATAAAGCCTAACCCTGCAGTCAGGCTGACACACCAGACACCCACCCGAGGAATTTGCCCCAGTGCCTCTGAATCGGCTGCAGCACCAGCATCTTCTGGAACTGAGCATGTGGTCGGACTGAACAGCTGACCTGGGGGGAGGTAAGTGCAGGGGTACCAGTTGACTGGGGGGAAGGATTTGACTGTTCCACCCCAGTGGGCAATCAGGAAGAAATCCTGAGCGGCGGAAGGCCCAAGTTGGGGAGGGGAGCAGACAGGTTCATCAGAAGCTAAAAACCACACCATAGAAAGCTTTGCTGATTGTTTGCTTAGTAAATTGGCCTGAGGTTATCTCTGGATCTGAGAACAGTCCAGGTGAGATTAAAACCTGCCCCCCCTCAACCCAAAACACCTGGGACTCTCTGAAGCTGGGAACAGGAGGGGAGCCGAGAAGCTACACCCACCCCAACCCACCCCCGCCCACAGTGGAGAGTTTAAAATCAAATGGACATGAGGCCAGGCAGGCTGAGAAGAAGCACAACCATCCCCCAGGCCATGCTGTAGCTCGAACAGTGTGTCCTGGAAGCAGTGCCACACTTTAAGAAGGAGTTAAAAGCCAAGAAATAGAAAGCCAGGATGAGTAGGCAGAGAAAGCAGAAGACAATCGAAAACTTCTTTGGGGGTAAGGTAGGCCACAATACAATTTCAGAAGAAGAAGATAATAACAGGGTCAAAGCTCCAACATCCAAAGTTTCCAAGAAAAATATGAACTGTTCTCAGGCCATGGAAGCTCTCTAAAGGGACTTTGAAGAGATTTGGAGGGAACTTTCATACACCTTACATAACTGTTAGTATAATGGCAGAAACTTCAAGGGATGAAGTTTAGTGTGATGGAAAGATCACTAGTCATGGGGTAAGAAGGCAAGCTGGGGAATGGGAAGAAAGGATTTGACTTGAATTCAAAAGTTCTGGATTCAAGTAAGTGATGCTGGTCCCTTTCAGGTCTATGTACTTCAGTTTTTAATCAAATCAAGTCAATAAGTCTTTATTAAGTACCTACTATGTGACAGGGGCAGCTGGGTGACACAGTAGATGGTGCACTGACCCTGAAGTCGAGGACCTGAGTTCAAATCTCAACTCAGACACTTACTAGCTATGGGACTCTGGGAAAATCACTTAGCCCCAATTGCTTTAAACATCTGGGGCCATCTCCAGTTATCCTGATATCTATCTTGCTATTGGACCTAGATGGCTCTAGAGGAGAGAGTGAGGTCGGTGACCTTGCATAACCCTCCCTCTCTGGATTTAAATCCATTTCACTATGAGTTATGGCATTAGCTCAATGTCATGGTGCTCTTTGAGAATAAATGACAAACAACAAGTACTATATGACAGACACGTGTCTATGTGAAAGATTAAAATGAACAATTTGAAAAATAAAGGTTTTTTTTCTTTTTTCCATTTATTTAGATTTTAATTTCCCCTAATTACATGTAAAAAAAAATTTGAATTTGAATTTCATTGGTTTTTATTCTTCCATGTGTATTTTGTTTTTCTAAACTGTTTGTTTTTCCAACTGATTATTTGATCAAATTATATAAAGTATTTCCTTGGTAAATTGATTACCATGACAAGTGTAAATTAATTCTAGAAATACTATTTTTACAAAGAAAGGAAAGAAAAATTATTATTTGGAATTATTGAATATTGTAACATATTCTGAATCAAAGCAAATTCACATTTTTGTGATCATTATTATCCTCAATTTTAAATCCATATGAGACTTGGATTATAGGAACTTACCATTTAAGACATTAATTGCCCTCATCCATGAGAGGAATACATAAAGATCAGGCATTGGACTGTTAGAAGGGGAGACACGCTCAAATTTCAGGTAGTGCACTGCCTTGGGAAAGGCGGAGAGAACGGCTATTGGCAAGAGTTGCAGTTGGATTTTTTGTGGTTTAATTTTCCTCCACATCGAACCTGGTGGCCAGGTTATGCCATCTCATTTGACACCTGACTTTAATTCCCCCTCCTATATGCCTGATGTCATGGATAACTCAGTCCTATATATCTGATTAAGCCCGCCTCGGTTATTTCTCTCTTCTTTTATGGTAATCCCCATAATTATCTCAGGTATCATGATAAATACAATGTTGAATTTGGCCTTGACATCTGCTGCCAATTATGTTAGATTATTTGATTTCTCATAATGGTATGAGGCTAATTAGGCAGATTATGAAAAAAAGTAATAAAACAAAGATAAAATTATTTTCTAAATTAATATCACAATTTTCTTCTCAATTTATCCTCCACAAGGGGGATTGTAGTAATATTAAGTTTTAGAGAATGTTTTGATTTTTTGTTTTTATTATATGCTTCATGTGTAACAACTAAGACTGAATTTCGTTAGACATGTTTTTTTGAGAACTCTCATTGTTTGATTTGATTATTAGCAAAGCTATTTAAAGTTGTGTTAAGCTCAATTTTGTAGGAAATTTTCCTAACTGATTACCAGCATCTGACACACCTGAAAGACTTCCATTCTACAACTACACCCAGAGGATATCCCAAGAATCATCAGAGAAAAGACTTCCAAAGACTTAAATGGACATTTTCCTGTTTTACTTTTCCACATTGTATATAGTGTTTATAATGTCCACTTACTAAAGGGGAGTGCCCCCTTTAGTTTTTCTGTTTGTAATTTCCACCTGCTAAAAGGAGAGTGCCCCCTTTAGCCTTTGTTAATGTGTTGCTCAATTTCTTTTTCTCTCTTTTCATTCCCTTTTACTTTGTTAGTCATAGGCGTCTGTAACATTATTGCTCATGTAAGGAAACCATGTTTCTTCGTATGAAGCACAGGGGGGACTATGAGAATTAGAGTGCTACCAACCTGTTGAGAAAAATACAGCAGGGAAGCTCTGCCATGAAAAGAATGCATGTGACTAAGCATGTGGAAATGACCTTTCTGAGGTTTCAAAGGTCAGATTAGTTTCAGGAAGTGATGTCTGCCGCCTGTGGGTCCTGTCAATCAGAGCTACCAATCAATTAGCTTGGATCTGTGTGTATGGATGGCCCTGTTTCCTGTTTCACAGGAGGCTTCTGGGAGAAGCTGTGGAGGAGCAGGGTCTTTTCGGTTCCGGACTGTGGCTTGGTGGGAGGTCAAAAGCTGACTCTTAGAGATAGTTAGACGAAGGCTGTTTTACATCTCTCTCTCTCTCTCTCTCTCTCTCTCTCTCTCTCTCTCTCTCTCTCCACTAACTTCTAATGAACTTTAATAATTCCTTAAAAGGCTAAACTCTTGCTAAAGCTTCTAATTTAAGGTGACCACTCATTAGATTTTAGATATCATAGCTAGAATTTTAGACCTTACATCATGTAGAAAGATATACAGTTGAACCTTAATGAGTACTTTATGATTTCCCTTTGCCTTTTTATACTTTTCTTGAGTCTTATGTTTGAATGTCAAATTTTCTCTTCACCTCTGACCTTTTCATCAAGAATGTTTGAAAATCCTCTATTTCATTGAATATCCATTTTCCCCTGGTAGGATTATACTCAGTTCTTGGTTGTAATCTTAGTCCCTTTGAGTTTAGGAGTATCATATTCCAAGCCTCTAATTCTTCAATGTAAAAGCTGCTAAATCATGTGTTATCCTGACTCTGGCTCCCTGATACTTAATTTTTTTTTTCTCTTTGACTACTGACATTTTTTTTTCCTTGACCTGGGAGCTCTGGAATTTGGCTATAGTATTCCTGGAAGTTTTCATTTGGGTATTTCTTTTAGGGGGTTAGTGGTGGATTCTTTCAATTTCTATTTTAATTTCTGGTTCTAGAATATCAGGACAGTTTTCCTAGATAATTTCTTGAAAGATGATGTCTAGGCTCTTTTTTGATAATGGCTTTCAGGAAGTCCAATAATTTTTAAATTATCCCTCCTGTATATAATTTTCAGGTTAATTGTTTTTCCAGTGAGATATTTCACATTGCCTTCTTTTTTATTATTTTGGTTTTATTTTATTGTTTCATGATTTTTCATAAAGTAATTAGCCTCTATTTGCTCAATTCTAATTTTTAAAGTAATTTTCTTCATTGATCTTTAGTGTCTCCTTTTCCATTAGCCAATTCTACTTTTCAGTGCATTCTTCTCCTCATTGACTTTTTGTACCTCTTTTACCATATGGTATAGTCTGTTTTTAAGGTGTTATTTTCTTCAGGATTTTTTTTGGGGGGGTCTCCTCTACCAAGTTGTTAACTCTTTATTTATGATTTTCTTGTTTCACTCTCATTTCTCTTCTAAATTTTTCCTCTGTCTCTATTTTTTAGCTTGTTGATAGCCTGAGACTAATTCATATTTTTCTTGGAGGCTTGGAGGCTATGAACTTTGACTATTATCTTCTTTTGAGAGCATGTTTTTATCTTGCTTGTCACCATAGTAACTTTCTATGGTGAGAATTTGTTTCTGTTGTTTGCTTGTTTTCCCTGCCTATTTCTTCATTTTTTACTCTTTGTTAAAGTAGGAATTGGCTTCCAGGGTAGAGGGCACACTGTTCACAACAGTTGTGCAATTGTTTTCAGAGACACTTCTAGGGACCTGTAAGTTTTCAGTTCTTCCAAGGTGATATCATTTAAGGAGAGGTATGTTTACTACTCTCTGGGCCTGTGTTCTGGTCTCTGAGAGGCCATAAGCACTCCTCTCTGCCCTGGAACTGTGAGTAGGGTCCCTGCTCCACTGAGGATGCAAGCTCTGGTGTGTTAGTGCTCCTCCTTATCCTGGGATTGCCACCCACCCTAAGTACAGTAACACTATGAAAAGAAGAGTCTACCCAATACTTGGACCTGCAGGGTTTGGGGAGGAGGGCAGGTCCTATAATGAAGAAGCCAATACACATCCCAGGGGGTGGGTGTAGGAGGGAACAGAGTATGTCCTAGCCATTATGGTTTGGTGGTACATTGGGGCAGCTAGTTGGCACAATGAATAAAGCACTAGCCCTGGAGTCATGAGGATCTGAGTTCAAATCTCACCTCAGACCCTTACTAACTGTGTTACCCTGGGCAAACCACTTTACCCCAATTGCCTTAAATATGTGGGGCCATCTCCATTTATCCTGATGTATATCTTTCCACTGGACCCAGATGGCTCTGGAGGAGAAAGTTGGTGACCTTGGACAGCCCTCCCTCATTTAAATCCAAATCATTGCAAGTCATGCTATTTGTCATGGTCCTCTTCGATAATGAAGAATACACAATCAGAATACCATGAGAGAAGGAACAGGGATGGAGTTCAAAGGAAACAACACCCTTGGAAAAGAATCAACCCCCTCAAACAAGCCACTTTGTCAAAATCCCTGCTCACTTCATACTAATTACATTACTGATTCAGTTCTTCATTCCAGTCTCTTAAGACATTTTAAAATCTCCATTTTGTCATCTCATGTTTTAGCTGTCCTTCAAAGTTTTATGTCTCAGAGGGGAGAGGAGTTTGAATTGTGCCTCAGACATTTTAATTGTGAACCTAGCCAAGTATTTGTGACTCAATTTCCTTATTTATAAAATTGGAATAAGAGTAGCTCCTACCTTCCAGAGGAGTCCTGAGGATCAAAAGAGATAATATTTATAAAGTGCTTTGAAAGCCTTAAAGTGTTACAGGAATGCTAGCTATTATTAGGATTATTAGTTTTGCATAATTAATGAATTCCTATTAAGTACAATAGAAAAATAATATAGTGGGCTATTTGCTTTCAAAATATTAATTTTAAACCTTAAAGTGAATACCAAGTAAAGAAGGGTTATTAGATTGGCACATGCCATATGCCCAGAAACACATTAAGGTTGCCAGAGATCAGACGGCTGATCTCAGTCCAGTGACCCCTAAGTAGATAGAGTTAAGTGGATTTTTGAAGTATGGGCCACACTTAAGCCTTTAATCCAGCCAGCTGAGTCTCTTGGTCTACCATGTGAGGAGATGGCAGGGGGGAAAGCTTCCCACCTCATCCTACAAGGGCACAGGCACAGTATCAGGAGCTAAAAATGCTCTAGTCCTATTCCTCACAGCCTGAGCCAGATCTAGGTTGTTTGTAGATAAAATAGTGTTCATATACTGTGTGGCATCATAGAAAAGAACCACAATTCTTAGACACAGAAGAATGGGGAGTTATATATGCCTTCTAATACTTGTGGGGAATCTCTGATATGGGGAATAAAGGGCAGCACAAAAAAAAAAAACAGAATTGGAGGAAATTCTAGAAAGGGATCTTGTGGCTCAACATTAGTTGGCAGGAAAAGTAGTGAATTCCCTGGCTCTGGAGGTCTTGAAACAGATGATTCTTTGAAGAGATTGGGTATGTAATAAAGGGAATTGATGTTAAAGTAGGGATTCGTTCATTTGCCTCTGAGCTTTTTTCTTCATTCTCTAACTTCTCTTCCATGTCCCAGAAAGCTCAATATTAGGAAAATCTCATCATCCTCCAAGATCCCATCAGCCTTGGCTCTCTACCTCATCACCACTCTCTCTCCCACTGATTGAAGGATAGAGCCAATGAAAGCTTATATACCTCCTTTTAAGCAGGGAGCTAAACTCAAAGCATCTCCTCATTTTTCATGTGGCTGCAAGACTTTGGGATTTCTCTTACTCTTCTACCATGCCTTAGTGTTGGATACATTCCCCACTGTCTTCTCCCACCCCTTTCCAGTTTCCTTTCCTGTGTTGTCTTCCTCCATTAGATTGTAACCTCCTGGAGGGCAGGCACTGTCTCTTTTGTGGTTGTGCCTCCAGCACTTAACACAGTCTCTGGCACATAGTAGGCACTTAATAAATATTGATTGATTCTACATTCTTTTACATTCTTTTTTCTTCTTTTTTTTGCAGGTTAAGTGACTTGCTCAGGGTCACACAGCTAGTATGTGTCAAGTGTCTGAGGCTGAATTTGAACTCGGGTCCTCCTGAATCCAGGGTCAGTGCTTTATCCACTGTGCCACCTAGCTTCCCCCCAATATTGATTGATTCTAAAGAAGATCTTGTGAACTATCCCGGGCTTCAGTGTTAATTGTGGTACTTAAGAGCTGGGTATTTCACTTAATCACCCTGATAGTGCATTTCAGATCTCTAAAGTGGGGCTGCTAGTGCCTGAACAATTGACCTCACAGGGATGTTATGAGGAAACCACTTGGTAAATCTTAAAGCGTTACATGAGTGTGACCTAAGCAGTATGTGTCCCACCTTGAATCAGACAACAAGCAATGATTAAGCACTTATGTTTCAAGCACCATGCTAAATGCTGGGAAAATAAACTCAAAAGGAGTACCTGCCCTCCTGGAGGTTACATTTGAATATGGGTGACAGTTATAGAGTTACAAAGTATCTGTGCCCTTTTGTCCATTTTTAGCTCCCTGTTCAGGTCCTCTCTGTGTCCCTATTCCCTACTATTCAATCCTCATTTCAAGTCTCCCCACCTCCCTCCACTTCTTTTCTGCTTTCTCTGACCATCCCCCTTGGCACTGCCTCTAGCTTTCCTACTAACCTAATCCCCTTTTTCTGGATGCTTGCCAGCTTGTCAAAGTCTTTGCAAAAACATGCTGCCTAGATGTGATGGCAACATTTCATCTGGAGACAAGACCAAAGCACAGTACATTGCCTGAGGACTGTGAATTTGGAGTGAGAGGACTTAGATTTGAATTCTGCTTTTGCCATTTACTGATTGAATGACTGAACTAATTATTTAACCCTCCTGTCTCTTAGTCTCCTCATCTGTAGAATTAGAGGCTTGGAAGCATGGTGTAGTGGAAAGAAGGTGGGTTTGGAGTCAAAGGACCTGGGTTTGAAAACTGCTTCTGTTGTTTACTCCCCTTGTGACTTTGGGTAAGTCACTCAACCCAACCCAAGGAGGCCTTAGTTTCTTTATTTGGGAAATAAGGCAATTTAGACTAGACTCTAATCCTCCTTCCAATCCTGTATCTTGTGGCCCTATGTCCTCATAATGACCAGTCCTTACCAATTCTGTGTCTATGATCCTAAGTTTCTATGAGCCAATGACAACATCATTGAGGACAAACTTATGGCTGTCCCCGAATGAGAGATTCCTTTCTAGAGGATAGCATTCATTTTCTTGGACATGTTCTGGCCTCCTTTTCCAAACCTCGTGCCCACCTCCTAGGTCCATCTCCTCTACAGTAACAGCATGGGCAGAGTATGGAGTGTGATCCAAGGTAGATGCACACAATCAGAAAGGTTCCTCTGCTTGAGGTCAGAGTCCTTTGATTTAGGTTTAGGCTGACCCATTGTAGAGGGACAGGAGGAGGACTGTGGGAATTGCTTCCAGAATGCCACCTTAAGTGCTTCAGATAGTGTTGTGACAGTGAATGCTCAAATTAGTTCAGGCAATTATTTCAGCTCCAAATGGATCTGGAAATCTTCCCAGACACTACCTCTGCCCTTTCAACTTGCAGGCTTTCTTTTTTTGTGGAAAAGGCTGAAGGTAAAAGGGGGAAAGACTGGAGATGAAAAATGGTGTTTGAAAAAGTGCTAGAATCCAGGGAATAATTGTGCTGATTTCCACACTGGGTCAGCATGTGTGTATTCAACCAGATCCCTAAACAGAATCAGATAAAGTACCTGATCCAGAGGAATAGGAAATTCAGCTCATATTTGTATTTCTTGGGACTTCATGTTGTGGTGGCAAGAGTACTGATCTGGGATTCGAGGCACCTGATGTTGAGTCCCATCTTTATGATTAACCAGATGTGTGATCCTGTGCAAATCATTTCCCAGACAGTGTCCTCCTCTTCAAAAGGACGGTGTTCAGCTATAGGAAGGGGGAAGTTCCTTCCAGCTCAGAAGTTCAGTGATGCTTCTGTTCCTTAAATTTATGAGGGAAGTCAGACTAAGGGGAGTGGGAATTCAGTTATAAAAATAGGGATTCCAAAGATCTTAATGCAGACTTGGGAAGGTTGACACTGCCTACAATCCAGTATAAGGAAGCTTGGAGCACAAAACAAGACAGTAAAAAAAACAAACAAATAAATAAATGGATGAATGGATGAATGAATAAATAAATAGACTGATAAATAAATAAATAATAAATAAGTAACTAAATGAGCAAATAAATAAATAAATGGGTGAGTGCAAAAGCAAATAAATAAATAAATAAATAAACAAACAAATAAATAAATAAATACATGGATTAATTTAATTTTTTTTAAAAAAAGAAAGCAAGACAGCTTTATTGAGGGGTATACCTACAATATGAAGAGAGTCAGGAAGATGATGGAAACAGGTTCACTGGAGCCCTACATGGAATTGAAAACATACCCCTGGGGCCCTGTAGGGAATGTGGCATACCTTCCCCCAAACCAGTACAGTCTGGTGGGATTTTATATGGTGTATATTTCTATCTAATAGGAACAGGCAGTAGGGGGGGAAGGGGATGAGGAATTTGGACCTGGCAACCAGTGCTGATTCATGCTAGTGAGGGGAGGGAAGACTCTTGGAGAATTGGCAGCTAGTTGATATTCAAATTCTCCTCTGGCAGGAAGAAAAAAAAAGGGGGGTCTTTGGCTTTCTACTGCTGGTCTTATGCTGACAGGGAGACACAGAATTTTTGAGCTCCCCTGGGGCTTCTTCCTTTATGGGGATGTAGAGGCCACTGGATCATTACCTTCATTCATAGGGCAAATTCAGTTGACTGGCAGGGCTTTGCAAAGAATACAGTCTGCCCTAGTTGTAGTATGGCTTACAGGGAAGCCCTTTCCCCAGAGTTTGGCCTAAACCCAAGTTGCATGACTAATAGTCCCTAATAGGTCTCCAACCTAGTCAGAGGCTTTTGTGCCAGGAATGGGGGCAGTACATCCCCCAGAGAATCCAGCCAAATTTTGCCATATGAGTGTTGTTGCCCAAACTCCCAACCCCAGGTGAAAGTTGGAGGAAAAATGAAGGGGTAAAGTATTAGAAAAGGCTGATTCCAGGAAAGGGGTTCTATGGAGATGATACCCCAAATGTGGTGGCATGGGGAAACTGTCCTACAACATATTAGCTGGCAGAAAACATGGAGATTTGAGCTTGAGAAAGAGCCTGGGACCAGATGTCAGACCTCTCCTCTCTTAGGTTAGTTCTTTTCCTTCTTTTCAGGACTTAATTTTCTCATCCGTAAAATTAAGAGATTAGATTAAATGAACTCTAATATTCTCTTTGTGGGGACCAATTTTTAATTGGGGAGTGTTAGCTAAGCGGCTCGCCGCAATATTGTGGCAAGGAAGGAGACCGGCAGCCGCCCTCAAAACAGAGCAGGATTTATTTTAACAAGAACGAATTTAAAAAAACAAAACAAAACACAAACAGGATCAGTAGGATCAAGGTAAAGGAAATAAAATGGGGAAAGGGAAATTATACAACCTCAAAAGATACCACTGCCCAGGAATCAGCTGAGAATACATAGCAGACCTCCTGTCATTCCAGTGTCCTGCTAGAATGCCCAATTCTCCTCCCCTAATCCCCAAAAAAACCCCATGCCAGCCCCAGCCAATGGGATGGCTGCTCTGACAGTCACATGACTGCCCTCACTAGGCTTCCAATCATTATAATTTTGCCAGTCCCATGTAGGCGTTGGGAATGGTGATGACCTGAGGTGCCAGAGCCATGGCAATGGCTACAACCAGTGGGTGGAGCACCATGCCGCTTATGGAGCACCAGGCCAGTGCTCCTGGAGGCATAAAAACCTCAAATAACAATTCTTTACATCTTCAAGGTCTAACTTTCTATTTTTGAAGGCCTTTTACATTCCTATCATTCTAAGATTTTAGGCCCATTTCAGTTTTGACATTCTATGATTCTAGGATTCATTCTAAACTCAGCAATTAAGCAGTTTGAATTATTCCTTGGCACTCTCTTCAAGGTCACTGTGAGGGGACCCAGGAGCAGACCATGTAAGAGGGAGAAAAAAAGAAGCCTATATGTCCTAGTGATTTGCAGTGTACTTCTGGGTATACTTCAGTGCTGGGCAGTTTTTGTCTAAATCCCATGGGGAAGGGGGCAGGATTGAAGGAGAATATTCACACATCTCCAGGTAGGCCCCCAGAGAGTTCAATGTCATTTTCTTTGGACATCATAAAATAACTTCCTTCTTTTCCTCTGAAATGACAGACATTAAGCTCTCTTTGCACATAGTTGTGTAACTCGGGTCACAAACAAGGCAAAGGAAATTCTAGTGCACCCGTGCAAAGCTAAGGAGTCCCTGGAGAACTGGAAAACATGCCTTGCTGAATCATAATTCCTAACATTAAACCACAGTGTGAAACCATTGTGGGGGTGACATATATATTCTTGTCACATAACCAGGTCTGAAGATAAGATCTCAGGACTATGAGATCAGGTAGAAAAAATAATAGCAGTGAGATAATATCTTATAATTTCTCTTCATAAAGAGAATTGTTAAGACACTGAAGATTGAAAAGGCCCACTAATGCCCCTGTTAGAATTGGCAGAGGCCTTCCAATCCTCTTGACATAAAGAGCATGTGATCAGGGTCTAGCATGAGCACCAAAACTGATAATTGTGGGGAGGAGGGAAAGCTAGATTAAATGAGGTAGATAGTGAGCAAATTTTAATGAGCAAGTCTTTAAAAAAGAAAAAAAACAGGAGAGGGGGCAGTTAGGTGGCAAAGTAGATAAAGCACTGGCCTTGGATTCAGGAGGACCTGAGTTCAAATCCAGCCTCAGACACTTGACACTTGCTAGCTGTGTGACCCTGGGCAGGTCACTTGACCTTCATTGCCCTACAAAAAAAACCAGGAGGGGTGTGGCTTAAGGATAGATTCATAGGTTATTCTTTCTAACTGTCAAGGATCTTAGAATATTTGGCAGGAAAGTTCTCTGGATTTGGAGACAGAATCTGTTTTTAAGACCTAGATTTCCACCTTCCAGTCTGGAGTATCTGGAGGTAAGTCATTTATCTAGTCTCTCTAATCTCAGTTTCCTCATTGGAAAAATGAGGTAATTAGGTCAGATATTTGCTAAAGTCTCTATGAGCTATAGCTTCCAAAATTTAAGCACAGTATCTGGCAAATGGTAGTTACTTAAAACATTGATTGGTTGGTTGGTTAGTTGGTTGCTCTAATAAATACAAGGAAACATTCTTTTAAGACCATTCTTAGGTGGGTTGTGCAAAAACAGGTGGCATCCTAACTTCTGAATAAGAATGTGGATGCATTGCTACCTTGTGAAAAAAGCTCAGTGGCAAAGAATTGGAAATCGAGGGAATGTTCATCAATATGGGAATGGCTAAACAAGTTGTGGTATAGTAATGTAATGGGATACTATTGTGCTGTAAGAAATGATGAGCAGAAGGAGTTCAGGGAAACCTGGAAGGACTTACATGAACTGATGCTGACTGAGAGGAGCAGAACCAGGAGAACATTTTACACAGTAACAGCAACATTGTGTGATGAACAATGGGGATAGACTTGGCTTTTCTCAGCAGTGCAACTGATGTGGGATAGAATCAGGGTCAAATTGATCGTGAGTTGTCCCAAAAGAATTACAAGACTCAGTGACTCAGTTTCCCAAGTTTCATTGCAATACAGTGAGTGACCACAGGTAGAGAACCAGAAAAGTGGAAAGGTGTGTCTCGAATATTGAAAGAAAAGATGGTTATATTAATAGTATGGATAAATTTATTATCAGTCTCATTATAATAATCTCTACCTTTGGGAGGTATAGGGGAGGACTTTACCCTAATTTGGAGTTCCTGGGGTCCTAAGCCAATCCCTTAGGTGGGTACCTTTTTCTGTGGAGGTGTGTTTTGGGGGTTTAAATGTCATAAGATGAGTCTGGGGACAAATTTGACTTTTTCTGCGCATGCCTCTTTTTGATTCCCATGCTTAGTTTCAAAATATCTTCATTTATCATTTATTCTTAGTTTGAATTTCTATAGCTTGTCAATGTATCATTGTTATAGTCTAAGGTCTTCATGGCCTAGCTCCCTATGTTCTCATTATGGGTACTGATTTGTGTGGGTAAGAGAACCTAGCATCCTGACTTGTAAATTATCTATTAACTGGGGTCTGAATCCCTTTCAGGGCTCATATTTGAATTAGAGTTTGGATCTTAGGTTTTTCTTTTAACCCCTTTTTGCCTCCTACATCAGGGGCAGCTAGGTGGCTCATTTCAAATCCAGCCTCAGACACTTGACACTTACTAGCTGTGTGACTCTTTGAAAGAAAGAAAGAAAGAAAGAAAGAAAGAAAGAAAGAAAGAAAGAAAGAAAGAAAGAAAGAAAGAAAGAAAGAAAGAAAGAAAGAAAGAAAGAAAGGAAGGAAGAAAGAAAGAAAGGAAGGAAGGAAGGAAGGAAGGAAGGAAGGAAGGAAGGAAGGAAGGAAGGAAGGAAGGAAGGAAGGAAGGAAGGAAGGAAGGAAGGAAGGAAGGAAGGAAGAAAGAAAGAAAGAAAGAAAGAAAGAAAGAAAGAAAGAAAGAAAGAAAGAAAGAAAGAGAAAAGAGGATGGGGGGATGGTGAGACAAGGGGAGTAGATCAAGCAAGAATTACAAGAAGGCATCTTAGAAATCATCAAGTACAGGGATTCTTAGCTTGGAAATGGGTCCCAATGGGTCCATGTAGAGACTTCAGGGGATCCTTTACATTTTTAATATTTTGATAACTATTTCTATATAATTGGTTTCTTTTATAGCTCTATGTATTTGATTTTATTCCTTTAAAAACATTATTCTGAAGATTCTACAAACTTCACCAGAATGCCAAAGGTGTCTAGATCATTAAGAAAAAAAATAATAAAACCCCTAAATTCTATTCCAACCTGACATTTCACAGATGAAGAAACTGAACATCAGAAACATGAGGTGATGGTCAAGGTCACACAGATTCATGGGTTTTATTTCAGGAAGTAACTAGAAGCATTGTGTGGCCCAACCCCTAATTTTAGAGATGAGAAAGAACAGGAAAAATCCAGCAAGAAGGTAACTGTGACAAAAAGAGACCAAAAGGTTGCAGAGCCCTAATTTACAAGGCCAATTTCCTAGCCTTTGGAAGACTGGTTTGTTTACTCTTTACTGAACAGATACCAGCAGCATTTAAGGCAATCTCCCAGGTTTCTTAAGCCCTTGACTATTTGGGAGTCTTACTTCACAAAGGAAACCCAGGACCTGGGAGCTATTGGCTTCCCATCTTTAAAACATTTTGCCACTCCAGCCAGATTTTTATCTACATCAAAGACAGTCAAGAAGTTTAAGGAGACAAGTGCCTGGATCTTAATGAACCCAGATGGTCAGTGCTGCTGTCTCCCTCAGGGCTTATCAGATTTGTTTATGTAAAAAGATAGCTGGGGAGGTGATCAATAGTAGCTCTGGGGCTGAGTAATCAGCACCAGAAGTGGCTGGTTTCTACCCCTCCTATCTTTTGGCCTTTAAAAATCCCATCAGGCCTTACCTTCTTCATTAAAAATGCTGCTTCCAGATCCTAGATGAATGCTGCCTAAGTTTTCCTAAAATCACAGAAAATCAGGGTCAGAAGGGACCTTAGAGGTGACAGAGACAGCATCTAGCCTCCACTTAGTGGAGACCTTCACAACCCGGAGGAATCTACTATGTCCTAGGGCAGCTCATTCTCCCCCAGCTGCTGAGTGTTAAAATGACCTCTTGACAACTTTCACCCTGCTGCTTGGCTCTGCCCTGTGGGGCCAAGCAGAAGAAGTCTATCCATTTTTCCACTTGGCCACTCTTTAAATAAATACCTGAAGACAGCTTTCATCTCCCATTTAAGCCTTCTCTTGTCCAGGTTGAATAATATGCTCCACTTTCTTCAACCTATCTATGTATTGCAAGGTCCCGCCTCCCTTTGTCTTCTTCAGTTAATTTCCTTCTTAAAATGTGAAAGGGCAAACTAAACACTATTCCAGCTATAATAATGGCAGAGTTCAGTGGGATTTGGTCTATTCTTAGGGTCTTGATGCAGACTTAGGAAGTTTGGGGGTACCAAGGTTCAGTACAAGGAAACTTGGAACACAGAAAGTGGTTAAGCAAACCATCTTTATTGAGGGGGGCGTACTTATAATATAAAGGGCTTCCAGGGAGAATGGCAGAAATAAGCCAGGTTTGCTAACACCCTTGGTGGTATTGGGCACATCCTGCTGGGATTGCAAATGGAATAGGATCCAGTCTCTCCCAAGTCAGTAATATCTGGTGGATTTTAATGTGGTTCTTATCTGGGTTTAGCTTGGACTTGGGAATTGGTGCTGATTCATGAGAGTGAGGAAAGAGAAAACTTCAAGGAAATTAGGAGCTATTGTTTGTCCTTCATACTTAAAGAGGACCAAAATGGCATCATGATGTTGGGGTAAAAATACAGTGTGTCTGACTGTGGCTGATCAGACCTATATGAGCTCAGAAGCCTCTATCACAGGCTGGGCACAAATCATCCATATGACCATATTTGGGAGGGAGATGTCTCTAAATCTGCACATATCACCTTTCATTTGAGCCATGGCTATTCTGCTTTGTTCACAGAGCAATCTTCTTTGATGCAGACACACCTCAATGGGCAGTCCTATGCTAACATCTCCCATATCTCACAATCAATTCCAAGGTTCTTCTGAGACCTTGAAAATGTCCTTGTATTGCTTCTTCTGACCACCATGCGAGTGCCTGCCTTGTGTGAATTCTCTGTAAAAATAGTCTTTTAGGCAAACACACATTTGGCATTCCAATAGCGTAGCTAGTTGCTATTCCAACTCCCTTATAGCAAGAAAAGGGTATTGGGCAATTACTGTTGATCTTACTCTGCCAGAGAAACTCAGGGGTTTTTGGGTCTCTTTGTTTAGTGGTGTATTCTAGCCACTGGGATCATTAAACATGGCCTGAATGCTTTGCTTCTTTTAGAGCAAACAGATCATATTAGCTTTTCTTTTTGATTGTCATGCCACACAATTTATTAATTTCTGTTGAGCTTACATTCAACAAAATATCCCAGAACCTTTTCCTTGGAACAGTTGTCCAGCTCTCCCAATCCCATTTCTTTCATATAAATTTGCTTTTTTTTTTTTTTTAAAGGGCCATGTGGGATGATCCATTTACTGAATCTCATATATTTTAGCTCATCATTCTAGCCGGTTAAGATATTTTTGGATAGGACATATTCTCTTCCAGTATATTAGTTAATTCTCCCAGTTTCATGTCATCAACATATTTGAGAAGCATTGCATATACCAAATCTATCTTCTTCTAAATCATCAATAACAATAGTAATAATAATAATAATGTTGAAAAGCAGCACAGGGACAATGACAGATCCCTTGGGTATTTCTCAAGAAACCTCTGTCCATATTGATATCAACTCACTAATGATTATTTTGGAGATTTGTTCAACTAATCAATCTGAATCTGATCTCCAACCAAGGTTTCAAAAGGCTTTGTCAAGTGTTTTCAAAAAAGGCAGCTGCTGACACTGTGAATACAATGCTGAGCCTGGAGCCAAAAAGGCTTTAATTCAAACCTATCCTCAGATGCTTAGGAACTATGTGACCCTGGATAAGTCACTTAATCTATCTCTGCCTCATATCCCTCAATTATAAAATGGAAATAAAAATAGCATACACCTCTCAAGGTTGTTGTGAAGGTCAAATGAGGTAATATCTGTTTTTAAAAAAATTGTAAAATGCACTATTATGTGCCTGTCACATAGTAGGTACTATGCAATGTTTATTCTACCTTCACTTCAACTTTGATGAGATCCAGAGATCTCATGTCATTGGCATTCCATTGAACTGTCAATAAATTAATCTTGTCAAAAAAAAAAGCAAAGGAACTCATAATCTGTTTTTGATTAACATAGTCTTGCCTTTTTGTGAACACTACTTCCCTTTCTAAATAGTCACAAACCATGCCTTAAAAATGTGTCCTTAAAGTTATACTGGGAATCAACGACAAATTTATTGGTCCATACTTTGAAAATTCTTGAATCTTTACTTGAAAATCAGAGCCACATTTGCCTTCCTGATATCCTCCTGCACCTACTTTATTCCCTATGATTTTTTTTTTTTTTTTTAGTGAGGCAATTGGGGTTAAGTGACTTGCCCAGGGTCACACAGCTAGTAAGTGTTAAGTGTCTGAGACCGGATTTGAACTCGGGTACTCCTGACTCCAGGGCTGGTGTTCTATCCACTGTGCCACCTAGCTGCTCCCCTATGATTTTTTATAAAAGAACCTTAGCAGACTTTGGAATCATGAACCCAAGTTGTTTTTGTAACCTTCTATGGAATTCATCCAAACTTGGTTTTTTGAACTCATTGAAAGCAGCTAGATTATCTATTAGCACATCCTCCCTTATCTTGGAGTTTCAACTCTTAGTTAATAATTTTGTTCTTTCCCTTGGTAAAGTTAAAAAAAAAAAGCAAAATATAATTTAAATAGTACTTCCTCTCCATTGCCTCATTGTCTAAATTCTCATCCTGCTCTACACTCCCTCCCCCTAGTAGTCCTTACACATTCTTTGATTTTCCTCTTGTCCCAAGTATAGATTAAAAGGGCTCTTTTGTTGCTAGCTTCAGCTTTTTCTGAGCTTTTAGCACTCTTGACACTGACTCTCTTTGGTATGCATCCTTTCTTACCTGCCCTTGTGTCTGTGTTCTATTCAAGCCTTTTGCAAATTTGCAAATTTCAGTTGATCATTGAGTTCTCTGTGAAATCACTTTAGTCTCTTTAGATGTCTCTCCTCTTTTCTTGCTCATCATAATCTTTTGAGATTTTTGTCATTAGAATTTGTGTGTGTGTGTGTGAGAGAGAGAGAGAGAGAGACAGAGACAGAGACAGAGACAGAGACAGAGACAGAGACAGAGAGAGAAAGGGAGAGAGGGACGGAGGGAGGAAGGGAAGAGAAGGGGGAGGGAGAGTGAGAGATGGAGAAGAGAAAGGAAAGGAGAGAAAGGGAGGGAGGGAGAGAGAGAAAAGGAGGGAGAGAGAGACCAAAACAGAAAGAAAGATTCACAGAGCAATAACGAGGTTGGGGTGACTGGGATTATGTTCCAGAGAATATTCAGGGAGGCAGACTTCCTCCTCATGATGGCTCTATGTTATCCCAATATTTTCAAACCTCAATAGTTCTCTGCCAACTGATATTCTGCAATACATCTTTCTGGGTCCCATGTCTATGGAGTCCTATACCAGGACCTGCCTTTTCTAACAACTGCTACCTCACTTTCTCCTTCAGTCCCTCTGTTTGTTTTGGGGCAATCAAACATATTGTAGAGGTGAAGGCTGAAATTGCTGTGGGTCCCCCAAACCCAATCCCCTCATGCCCCCTTGCCTGGCACAATTGTCCCTGGCTGGGCTGGAAAGGGTTCAGGGACAATTAGCTATGCAGCTTGAGTGTAGGACAGTCTCTTGGGGAAAAGGTCATACCATGACTAAGTATGACTGAGACAAAGATGCCTTCCCTTTCCCCCCACTCCATGTCAAATGAATTTATGCTGAGGGCAAGAATTCCTAGTTATAGCTCTGGCTTCCCATTCTTCCAAGGCCAATATTCCCTGTAAAATTTTAGCCGGTGGCTCATCAAGTTTTTCTCCAAAGGCTCTGAAATTCATTTCCACAATCTGTAGAGTGTGTCAGACTGACTACACCTGGATTTCTTTTTTTTTTCTATTATAAACTCTAAGATGGAGTTTTTACTGTCTCGCAGAGTAGCAAGCAGCAGAACAAAGACTTGAACCTAGGTTTTATGATTCCAAATCCAGGATTCCTTCTCTATTAGAAGTGTTGGGGTCAAATACATAGGCTGTGCTCCGCTGTTACTGTATGCCCGTGAGCACACAGTCACTTAAGCTTGCTAGTTCTTAATTTCCTTCTCTGTAAATTGAAGGGGGTAAACTTTATGATCTTGATGGTCCATTTCCTAGCTCCCAATTCAAAGTCTCCACTGAGAAGAGGAGAAGGGGTTTTGGCCCTGTTGCTTTGTGGTCTATGCCCTGGCCACTGTCAAACAAGACCCAGGCCTGTTTTGGTTTCAATTACACTCAGAATCTTTTCCAAGGGCTTTAATCAGGGCCTTGTTCTTAATAGACCCTTTTAGGAAGGCCAATAAGTAATCAGAAGCCACTGCTAATCAGGGTCCCAGACTTTAAACCACTCTCAAAAAACTAGTTAAGATAGGATATTCATAAAAAGGAGAAGAAAAAAAAATGAGGGAAAAATTGGAAAGATGAATAATCCTCTGGAGCAGGGGGAAAGGACTGATGATAAAAGCCACAGGAAAGAGTAGGTGACAATAATTAGTTTGTGGTTTTAAATTAGGAGGTCTCTGGGGCCAGATGTTGCTTGTCAGGGAGCAAGGCCCCCTCCTGAGAAATGTAATGAAACTGAGAGGAGGTGGGGAGGGTGCAGACAAACTGAGGAATGGACGGGGGATAAAGGCTTGGGGAAGTGGGAAGTGAAGAAAAATCCTCTCTGGATCAGAGCTGTCATTTTATTTATTACAAAGCTTTTGCCTTTTGCCTGAAGCACCCTGTGACTGGGCCCAAGGAAGCATGGAGGAGGTTAGAGTTTAGAGAAGACTCAAGCATTTGTATTCATTTACCATCTGGTCAGCAGAGCGTGCCTGCTTCTAATTAACATAAGGAGGATATCTTCTGCCCCCCACAACCTGGATCTCCTTCTCCCTCAAGATATGGGCCTGTGTACACATACACACACATGCACTCACATGTACATGCAGGCAGGCATGCACACATGCAGGCATGCAGGCACAGTTCAGAAGACATGCTGTGATCTATCGATCTGTGATCTAGGCTTCTTGTCATGTAGTCAGGAATGAAGGCACGGCAACATTGAGCTATTCCTCTTTTTCTCTCCTCCCTCCCCCTACACTCACAGACATTTAGAATCATAGATACCCTAGGGTATCAGCTATAGGGTCCCTGAGAGGTCAGCTCATTCAAGCCCTTCATTTTAAAGAAGGGGACCTGAGGCCCAGGGAGTGGAAGTGATTTGCCCAGGAAATGGCAAGCATTTGGATACTGAAACAAAGGGATCTTGTGACTTCCAGAGAGCCAATGTTGAACCTTTTCCAAACTAACTGCATGAGCTTGAAACCCCAAGAGTGGGAGTTTGAGGTTCCAAACCCTGACCCTGACCATCCACCAACATACAAACTCATTTAGAACATGAAATGTAGAGTCCTAGTTTACTAAATGAGTGACCTTGAGCAAGTCACTCCCTCTGAGCCTCTGGTTTCTTCTCTGCAAAATGGGGGGTGTAGGACTAGATAAATATTATGGATCCCCTCCAAATCCTCAAGATACTTTTACTTTGCTGACACACTGCACTCTCACTGCGAAAAAAGAGAGAAACAAGCCCAAAGCCTCAGTTCTTTTGCCTTCATCAGGTAAACTAAACTCTATATTCTGGACATGGGAGAAACAATTCCCACCGGGTAGCCGCTATAGGTACCATTTATTTTCCAAACTATATTCCATCTTGGACATGATGTTTCTCAAGCTGAATAAGGATGGTGTATCTTTACACACAGGGGAAAGTACTTTTCTTAACATGCTGAAACCAGAGAGAAGGGTAATTTGACAGAATGTGGTATTTATGCGTGAGCTACAAATGTAGGGAATGTGATGAAAACAGAAATAGAAATGTTAGAAAGCGATGTCATTCAAAATTATTTTAAACTGCTTAAAAAGCCTATTGTCAAAATGGATTCCCCCCCTTCCCCAGCATCAATTGCCTTTCACTAGGTCATACCTCCAAATTGCTTCTGACTTTCTTTGAGCTAGAAATTGATTGAAATGGATACTTTAAAAATGATAACACTGGTGTGGCCTCACAGATGTGTAGCCCTTCTGAGGGAAAGGTTGGTGCTAGGAGAAAAGCAACACAAATTTAGTCCAAGGGCCCTGGAGTGGGAATGAGAACAATTGGGCTGCCATTTTCTAGTCCTATCACCATGGGAGTAGTCAATTGTAGCTCCATCCCTTATCATCTGTCTGACCTTTGTGTAATTTAAGATTCTAAATGTGGATTCTAATGTGTTCCCCCAGTTTGGGGGAAACTGACTAAAAATCACTGATAAAACGAGTTTAGGTTTTTAAGGGTTTATTGGAAAATAGAAAGAAAAAGATTGAGAACAGAATTCTAACAGTCTGGCATTCCTATCTTTCCTCAAATCTCCTGTGAAGTCCTCTGCCGCCACCACCATCAAGTCCGGAAGCCAAAAGGGCCCGCGCTCTCTGTGCAGGCTCCCTTTCCTCCTTCCTGTCTCCTCCCAGACCATAGGAGGCTCCTCCAGTTGATTGGCTGGTAGACTTGATAGACAGCACCCATGAGCAAGCGTCATTTCCTGACGCCAAGGAAAAGCCACAATGCCTCTGAGGCATTTTCCTCATGGTGGAGCTCTCCACAGCAAGTCTCCAGTAGGTGGCGTCATTCCAATCATTACACCTTGAATGGTCACGTTGTATTGTAAAGCTAGACATTCAGGGCTTCACGGAAGGAATAGCACTGTTGTATTTTGTCTTGAACAAAACAAATCTGGACCACAGCATTCAGTTTGGGGAGACATATTTTAGGAAGAAAAGACATTGAAACTGACTACCATCCAAAGGAAGATGTTTAAGGGCCTTGTTACTATGGCAAATGAGAAAAGATGAAAGAAACTTGGGGTCTTTGCCCTGAATAAAAGAGAGTTTACAACTATAATTTTGGTAGATTTATTCAAATATCTTGAGAACATTCAGGTTTTAGATGCTCTGATGTCACATGAGGCACTGATGTCTTCTAGTGATATCCTTGTTTTTCTCCTGCCAAGACTACTTTTCACTGTTTTCCACTGGATGTATGTAATATAGATGGGCAATTTCCAGGAACAGTTTCACTGGACATTTGTGGGTAGAGCTTCTATCCTGAGTTGAGTTGAGTGGCTTTACTATATTGTTATTTCTTTCCCATGAGGAGAGTAGGTTTTGCCATGATCTTTTAGCTCAGTGTAATTCTAGTAAAGGGCAGCTAGGTGGCACAGTGAATAGAGTGCCAGGCCTGGAATTAGAAAGTTTCATCTTTCTGAATTCAAATCCAGACTGAGACACTAGCTGTGTTATCCTGGACAAGTCACTTAACCCCATTTGCTTTCCTTCCTCATCTGTAAAATGAGCTGGAGAAGGAAATGTCAAACCACTCTAGTATCTTTGCTAAGAAAACCCCAAAGAGGGTCACAGAAAATTAGAAAAGACTGAACAACAACAACAACCACCCTAGTAAAAATCCTTTCCCTGTCCAGGAAAGAAAAAGGGTGGGTCCTGTTCTTCAGATTGAAATTCTTTTGCTCAGGTGCCAAACTCTTGGGTTTTCATGAGCAAGTTCTGTCCAGTTTATTGGATGAACTGTCTATATACCTACTGATTTTATTCTCAGCAAGCTAGATTTAATCTGGTTATCAACTATGTAATGACTACTTACCCAACCACTGCTACAAAGCTCTGGGGTTCTTAGTTTCTCCACTGTAATCTCCTCCAGCTTTCTCTTATAGATCAATAGCTGGGGGTAAGGCAGAGATTGTTATGCCTGAAGACAAAGTCACTATCTCTCTTACCAATTTAGCTACATTCTTGGATTTATTGGCATAAGTATGGACAGAAAGCCTATAAAACCTTTAAATTCATTTGTACTGATAAAATGAAATGGTTCTGCTTTACACTGGAGAGCAGGACTAGGAGCAATGGGCAGAAGTTATGGGGGAGATGTCTTTTATTCATATATTTAGGCCTCTAGGTGATTCACTGCATAGAAGGCTAGGCCTGGAGTTATGAAAACCTGAGTTCAAATCTGATTACAGACACTCACTAACTATGTGACCTTGAGTAAATCACTTAATCCTCTTTGCCCTAATCCATTGGAGAAGGCTATGACAAATCACTCCAGTATCTTTGCTAAGAAAACCCCATGGACAATATTGGCATGCTTTGGTCCACAGAATTGGAAAGAGTCAGACCTGAATGAACAACTATCTGTGTGTGTGTGTGTGTGTGTGTGAATGTGTATGTGTATATATGTATATGTATGTATGTATACACATGGATATGTATGACTACATATACATATATGTATATGTGTATGTGTATATATACATATATATGTGTATGCGTGTATATACATATATGCGTGTATGTGTATATATACATATATACACATGTGTATATAAACATATATGTGTATTTATACATATGTGTATGTGTATATATACATATATGTGTGTATGTGTATATGTACACATATGTGTATGTGTATATGTACACATGTGTATCGCGTATATAGACACATATGTGTATATATACATGTATGTGTGTATGCACATGTGTGCATATGTGTGCGTGCGCATGTGCGTATGTGTGTATATACATGTATGTGTATGTGCATATGTACATATGTACACATATGTGTATGCATGTGTATATGTATATGCACATGCATTGCATGTATACATGTATGTGTGTATGTACATATATGTGTATGTATACATATGTGTGTATGTGTATACATACATATGTGTTGTGTATGTGCATATACATATGTGTATGTGCGCATATATGTGTACATATGCATGCATGTGTGTAAGTGTATGTGTGCATGTATGTGTGTATGCATATATGTGTATATGTACATGTATGTATATGCGTGTATATACATATGTGTGTATGTGTGCATATATATGTATGTATGTATATATGTATGCATGTATATGTATATATGTATATATGTATATGTATATATATATATACGTATTGTGTCTGTGTGTATATACACACATATGTGTATATATACATGTATGTGTGCATGTGTAGACATACATATATGTGTATATATACATATTTGTGTATGTGTGCATACACATATATGTGTATTGTGTATGTGTATATATACATATATGTGTGTATGTGCATATACATATGTGTGTATGTGTGCATGTATGTGTATGTGCATATGCACACATATGTGTATGTATGTGCATATGTACATGTATGTATACATGTATGTGTATGTGCACGTATGTGTGTTGTGTGCATGTACATATGTGTGTATGCACACATGTGCATATATACATATATGTGTATTGTGTATTTGCATATGTACATGTGTGTGCGTGCGGATGTACATGTGTGTGCATATGTACATGTGTGCGCATATGTACGTATATGTGTATATATACATATATGTGTATGTGCATATGCGCATATGTGTGTATGTGTGCATATACATATATATGTGTATATATACATGTATATGTGTATTGTGTATGTGTGTATATACACATGTATGTGTGTATGTACATATATGTGTGTATATGTGTACACGTGTATGTGCATATGTACATGTGTGTAGTGCATATGTACATGTGTACGCATATGTACATGTGTGCGCATATGTACGTATATGTGTATATACACATGCATGTGTGTATGTATATATACATATATATGTGTATGTGCATATGTGCATATGTGTTTGTATGTGTGCATATACATATATGTGTATGTGTGTATGTGTGCATATACATATATATGTGTATGTGTATATATACATGTATATGTGTATTGTGTATGTGTGTATATACACATGTATGTGTGTATGTACATATATGTGTATGTGTGTACGTGTGTATGTGCATATGTACATATATGTGTATGTGTACATATGTGTGTATATGTGCATATATGTGTATTGTACATGCATGTGTGTATGTATACATGTGTGTATGTGTGCATGTGTGCATATACATATATGTGTGTATGTGTGTATGTGTGTATGTGTGCATATACATATATATGTGTATGTGTATATATACATATATATGTGTATTGTGTATGTGTGTATATACACATATGTGTATATGTGTATGTGTACATGTATGTGTGTATACATATATGTGTATGTGTGCATATACATATATGTATGTAAATATATACACATATATGTGTATTGTGTATGTGTGTATATGCACACATGTGTATATATACATGTATGTGTATATGTATATATAATATATAACTTCCTAACGGTAAAGTTATGGCAAAGTATTTGGATGTCTTAGTTTGCATGTTCTTTTGCCTCTTTTTGCACCCTCAGTGCTCAGTACCTAGCACATAGTAGGCACTTAAGAGATGTTTATTAATTGATTGATTATGCAGAATCAAGCTTTATTTGAAGTCTCTTCCCCCTTATTAGAGGTCTTACAATACAGGGCAGATGAGCAATTATCTAGTCGCCCTAGATGGGATTCTGTTTCAGGTGTATATTGGACAATATAATCTCTGAAATCAGGAATTTTTATTCTATTTTGGTTTTATGAAAGTTAAGGGTGGAAGAGATTTAGTAATGTGCCCCAGGTGACACAGTGTCTGTGGGAGAGTTCTAATTGGAACCCAGGCTTCATGACACCCAAGTGTCTGTATACTTTGCCCAGGGGGATCAACAGCTTTAGGTCCATCAGATCTGGAAACCTTACTAGATGCATGCTCTGTCTGTTCAAAACCTCATTCCCTGTCCCATTCCACAGACATCTTCAGACACTGTGACATTCCATACCATTCTCATTTATCCCTAGAACTCCATGAAGCCCAAAAGTGACACTAGCTCTGAAAGCAATAACAGTAACTGACATTGCTAGAGCATTGGAAAGGCAAATGTCCTTGTGGCCTAGGACCAGGAAGCCTGGATTCCAGTCCTACCTTTGAAAAGTACTGGCTCTGACCCTGGGCAAATCACTGAATCCCTCAGTGACCCCAAGAACCCCTCAAAAACAATATGTCTCAGAGGAGGTGCCAACATGCACTGGTAGGCAAAGTCCCTCTAAAAGGGAGACCTCACAGCAATGAAATCACCCATCAGGTCCTATTTCTAAATAGAGGTTAAATATTTTGCTAGACATCTGTTGTGTTGCTATTCAGTTGTGTCCAAATCTTTATGACCCCATTTGGGATATTTTTTTTGGCAATGATAACTGGAGTGGTTTGCCATTTTCTTCTTCAGCTCATTTTACAGATGAGAAAACTGAGGCAAACAGGGTGAAGTGACTTGCCCATGGTCACACAGCTAATAAAGTATCTGAGGACAGATTTGAAATCAGGGAGATGTCTTCCTGATTTCAAGCCCAGTGCTCTATCTACTGAACCACCTAGCTGCCTGATAATTTACCTCAGATAATCCTCACAATAAATGTTTCAAGTAACACAGGCCCTCACTTCCTATTCCATAATTCAAGAGATTCCACAACAGGCCATTCTACATTTTAATATGTCCTTCAAAGCTCCTCCTTATAAGGAGCCCCAGCTTCATAGGATTTCTTAAGGCTTGCAAAGTGCTTCCTCCACTCTAACACACTGAGGTTGAGGTAGTATGAAACTATGCTTATCCTTGTTTAATAGATGGGGAAACTGAGGGTCTGAGAGGAGAAATCACCTGCCTAAGATTCCACACCTAGTATCAGAGCTGGAACATAGTGCATAGGGCTTCTGTCTCCAGCACTGGGACTCTATCCACATGGTTTGTACATTTGGTGTCAATGCATACCACAGAAGGGTGAGGAGAAAACAAGTTAATCTCTGAATAGAAGTAATTCTGTTCAAGACAGTCCCTAGCACAGTGCTGAACACATGGTAGATCCTTTACTCAGTAAACACTTATGCTCCAGTTCTTTCCATTCACATTGTGTGTTGTCCTCATTGTGTATTGATAACAGTAGAAAGTGAATGTTACCTTATTATAATGAGAGAAATTGGCCCCGAAGATATGAGTAGGTACCCACCCCACTCTTTGAAGATGTGTGGGTCCATGGCTGTGGCTCACACTGTATATTTCAGACTTTTGCAATATGTTGGCTAGGTGTTTTTTTTTTTTAATCATAAAAGTATTTTATTATTTTCCAGTTACATGTAAAGATAGATTTCAACATTTGTTTTCATAAGATTTTTACTTCCAAGTTTTTCTCCCTCCCTCCTTTCCCCTCCTCCCCAAGATAGAAAGCAATCTGATATACGTTATATGTGTACAATCACATTAAACATTTCTGCATTAGTCATATTGTGAAAGAAGAATCAGAACACAAGGGAGAAACCTCAAAAAAGAAAAAAAAAACAGTCAAAAAGTGGAAACAGTATAGTTCAATCTGTATTCAGAATCCACAGTTCTTTTTTCTGGATATGGAGAACATTTTCCATCATGAGTTCTTTTGGAATTGTCTTGGATCTTTGCACTGCTGAGAAGAGCCAAGTCTATCACAGTTGATCATCACACAATGTGGCTGTTACTGTGTACAATGTCCTCCTGGTTCTGCTCACTTCACTCAGCATCAATCCATTTAAGTCTTTCCAGGTTTTTCTGAAATCTGCCGACTCATCATTTCATACAGCACAATAGTATTTCATTATATTCATATATCACAAGTTGTTCAGCTATTCCCAAATTGATGGGTATTCCCTCGATTTCCAATTCCTTGCCACCACAAAGAGAGCTGCTATAAATATTTTTGTACATGTGGATCCTTTTCCCTTTTTTATGTTGAATATTGTTGGCTAGTTTTACAGAATGAATTTTATATTAGTATTTTTAAAAATTGTTATAAAGGATAGTTTTCATGGAGGAGATGTAATAAAGGATACAATGGGCGATAAAGGTGATGAAAAGTGAAAAGATGTCAATAAAATTTTGTATAAAATGCTAATAGATGGTGTAAGGAAAATAAAACTAGACTTGAAATGAGGGGGGTTGATACCAGCTCTTATACTTATTAGTTTTAGCACATAGTTACTTTCTTACACATACATTACATTAGCACATAGTTACTTTCACTAGTACTCAGTTTTCTGATCTGCAAAATGGGGATAATGATATTTGTACTCTATTTCATCAGATTGTTGTGGGGCAATTTTTTGTAAACCTTAAAAGGTACTTGGAAATTAAGTTTTTGTCTGCTTTTTATCATAGACTGATATTTAGGAAAAAAACTACAACTAGGTGACAGATACATATTAGCAGCCGAATACGATACTATAGAATTCAAACCTTGGACCAGGGAGTCATAAGGGAAGCCCACCAAATTACTCCCTTGGCTAAGCATGAGACTCTTCTGAGACCTAGATTGAAATGGCCTCCCCTTAGGGCAAGTATCTCAGGAAAGGCAAATAGCTATTTGCCTGCCTGGTAAGGCTTCTTCATGCCCAACCTCCACCCCTGTTTGCATTTCACCACCTGTGACAACTGAACCGAAGATAGTCAGGCTGAGCTTTTCCTAAAATATTTCAATGGGATCTGTTTCATTTGGAAACATCCAAATTTTGAGACACCTGCTTGAATGTCTCAGAGTTGTAGGATTGATAGAAGTATAGAATTCTGGAACTGGAAAGGGCCTTAAGAGATTGTTCTAGTAACTGGGAAGGTCCTTGTAATGATATAGAATAAAAGTGTTAGAACAAAGAAACAAGAACTTGATTACTAGAAGTAATTATAAAATATAGAACACAGACTATTAGAGAAGTACCAAGTCTCAGATACTTTCAGAGGTCAAAGGGACCTTAAAATACAGAGCAGAGATTGTTAAATCTAGAAGGGACTCTAGAATAGATAGTAGAATGTTGGATGCATCATGCATGAGGTATTAGAGAGAGTGCTAGATTGGGAGAATGAGATTGAATCTCCTTTCAAACACTTAATATCTGTGTGATCATGGGCAAATCTCTTAACTTCTCAAGAGTCTCAGTTTTCACATGTAGAAAATGAGTATAATCATACTTTTGCTCCCTCTCTCACAGGGTGGTTGTGAAGAAAATGCTTTTACAAATGTTAAAGTGAGAATAATTCTCTGCCTCTCTGTCTCTGTCTATCTCTCCCTGTCTCTCTGTCTCAGTTTCTCTCTGCCTGCCTGTCTGTCACTCTCCCTCCCTTCCCCACTCTCTCTTCCTTCCTTCAACCCCTTTCACTCTATCTCTCTCTGCCTTTGTCTTTCTTTCTCTCTGTCTCTGCCTGTTTGTCTCACTCTGTATTCCTCTGTCACTCTGACTGTTTCTCTTCCTCCCTTCTTCCCATCTCTATCTCTCTCTGTCTTTCTGTCTGTCTGTCTTTCTCTCTCTATCTCTGTCTTTCTATGTCTCTGTCTGTCAATCTCATTCCTTATCATCTATCCATAAATCAGATCATCTATCATTTACCTAACATCTATATATCTTTTATTTATCTGTCCATATATCTATCCACTTACATGTGTATTCATACATATATATATATTTGTATGTGTGTGCATGTAAGAGTGGTAGAGCTGAAATGGGACAATAGGAGATAATATTTTAGATGTTAGAAGATGGAATATTAGAACTTAGACCAAAGAAACAGCATCTACTCAAGTGGGTCCTAACCCTTTTTAGTACAAAGACCCCTTTTTAACATCATAATGTTGTAGACCTTCATATGAGAGCAATTGTATACTTTGAGAAAATGAATAGTGGTTAAAAAATGTGACACTGCTTTTTTTAGTAACCCTTTAAAATGACTTTATATTTTGTTAGTCACAACATCATTTACATGTTTCTAGAAATCCTACTGGATATATGTGCAAGATGTCAGTCAGCAGAAATATATTTATTCATTTATGGATTTGAATACGCCTTTCCAAAATCCTATGGTCTACCATGGTTTCAAGATCTGCAGTTTAGGAAACAGTGATCTAGATTAAATTTTTCTTTTTTTCAGAAAAGGCAAATGTTACCCAAAGAAGGGAAATGACTTGCCCACAGTCACATAATTTCTTTTTTTCATGTCAGAATGGATATAAAAGCCCTGGCCTCCTGGTTTCAATCCTAATACATTTTACTCTCAACCACAGTGGGCTACTCTGATAGCCTAAGCCCCTTTACCTGAAAACTGTTGTCCTTCGTTCTTGAAAAGGAACAAAAATGACATCACTATTTTGGAGTCAAGTTACTCTGTGTCTGACCTGAAAACTAGTGCATGATTGAAAGAGGAGATAAAGCACAGGAAATCTGGGGTATTGCTGTGGCCTGAGAGGCAAGACTAGTCTTCTGATCTCATTTAATCATGGTATTTGGAGCCAGAAGGAACTTTGGCAATCACCCAACTCCTCTACCTTTGTTGTTGTTTAGTTGTTTCAGTTTTACAAATGAGAATACTGAGTCTCGGGGAGGATAGGATTAAGTAAATTCTCTATCATCTCTTTGAGCACTAAAATTCTATGAGTGTGGAATGTTAACCTGGAAGAGAGGGACCTAAAACCACCACCACCACTCTCACCACCACCTCCCCCAGAACACCACCCCCACCCCCACCAAATTTTGTTTCTTTTTCCCATGTATGCAACAAATAGGATGTCCTTCATTCTCCTTTCTTGGCTCACTGGTTTCCTGGGTACATCAGTTCCTTGGTTGGAGAGAGCTCATATTGGCCTTTATAAAGAGATGAACTCCAAACCACCAGAATGTCAGCGATGTAACCACATCGCATCTCTGCAGCCAGATCCTCTGATTTTCCACTCTCCATCCTGGCCTCTCCTCAATGTTGGAGGGCCTTGGAGATAATAGAAACCATATGTGAGGCAGCTGGCTCTCCAAGTCTACCCTGCTCCATGGTTTTGTAGAGTCTTTCCACGTTCAGCCTTGAGCACGACAATAGGGGTTGGAAGCTCTCTTCTCTGTTAGTGGTACAAAGATCATTGATGTGATAAAAATGAGGAAGCCAATTAATGTCCTATTCTTGGATGTGCTGGATTGGACTGGTGTAGCAGATAAGCAAGAGCTTCAGACCCAGGTCATGGTCACAATGTTTTCCAAATCTGGTATACTTTCTCAATAGTCAGGATAGAAACAGCTCTGGATTTGATATCAGGAAACCTGTGTTTAACCCTGTCTCTATTGCTTTCTACATTTGAAACCTCAAAAAAAAGTCACTTGAACTCTCTAGACCTTTTTTCTCATCTGGAAAATGAAGGAATTGAACTAGAAGATTTCTAAGGTCACTTCTGGCTTTGAATTTTGTGATCTTTCCCCACTCCCTTCCAAATACCGGTCACTCTTCTTTGGACACACTTTAGCTTGTTAGGAACTTTGGTGATCCTCATTCTCACATATTACCAATGAGAACACTGAGGCACAGACTAAGTGAAGGCTCTGTAGTCTTGCTGAGCTCTGAGAATCTAAGTTTGGAATGTGTGGGGACCAAACTGTGGGGACCAATTTTTAATTGGGGAGTGTTAGCTAAGTGGCTTGTCGCAATATTGGGGCAGGGAAGGAGACGGGCAGCCTCCCTCAAAACAGAACAGGATTTATTTTAATAAGAACAAACTTAAAAAAAAAAAACAAAACACAAACAGGATCAGTAGGATCAAGGGAAAGGAAATAAAATGGGGAAAGGGAAATTATACAACCTTAAAAGATACCACCACCCAGGAATCAGCTGAGAATACGCAGCAGACCTCCTGTCATTCCAGTGTCCTGCTAGAATGCCCAATTCTCCTCCCCCAATCCCAAAAAAACCCCACACAGCCCCAGTCAATGGGATGGCCGCTCTGACCGTCATATGACTGCCCTCACTAGGCTTCCTATCATTATAATTTTTCCAGGCTCATGTAGGTGTCTTCGAGTGTGATGACAGGAGGTGCCAGCGCCATGGCAAGGGCTACAACCAGTGGGTGGAGCACCTTGCAGTTTGCGGAGCCCCAGGCCACTGCACGCTGAGGTATAAAAACCTCAAATAACAATTAATTCTTTACAAATGTAAAACTCAAAGAGAAGGGCACCAAGTGATCACTACCAAATTCGTTCCCTTTTTTTCCTGTGTGTGCAACAAGTAGGATATTCTTCAATCTCCTTTACTTATTCATTGTTTTGAGTTTCCTAAAAGGCATCAGTGCTCAAGAGAGCATATGGTGCTAGGTTTTTAATAATGGTAATTATTTATTCTCACCAGAGCTCATATTTGTATAGTGCTTTATGATTAACAAATCACGTCCTTCCCAAATCAACTCTGTGTTGTCTTCCCCAATTAGGATGTGAGGGTCCTTTAGAGCAGGGGCTGTCTTTCTGCTTTGATTAGTACTCCCAGTGCTTAGTGCATTACCTGGCATAGTAAGCACTTAGATGCTTATTTACTTGACTATATCTATGTTCCCTGCTGGTCAGACTGTTGGATTCTCTCTATCTGCTATACTGGCTCATTACTTTCCTCTCAAACTCACCCTCCCCTTAAAACAAAACAAAAACAAGACAAAACAAAAAAAAAAAACAACGTAGGAGCTTCCCAAAGATACTCACTCTGGTTGCAGAGATAAGATACAGTGGCATCACAGACATCCTGGTTGTTTGCAGTTCATGTCTTTATAAAGACCAATATGAACTCTCTATGACCAAGCACATGATGCACCCAGTAAACCAATAAGCCAGGAAAGAAGAATGAAGGACATCCCACTCATTGCACACATGTTAAAGAGGAATAAAATTTGGTGGTGTTGGTAGGTTGATGTCCTTGTCTTGTATTTTTACATTCCAGACTCATACAACTTTAGAGTTTAAAGAGACCATAGAGAATTCACTTAGTTTATCCCTCATATGCCTCACTATTTTCATCAGTAAGTTATGGGAGTTCAATGATTGTTTTCTCAATCTCTGCCTCTCTCTGTCAATTTCTCTTTTCTATATGTGTGTGTATATATATATATATATATGAATATATATCTCAAATATAAGCATACATATCATATATATACAAACTCACATTTATGGGAAGTGTTTATATACATATATACATATACACATACATACATATATGTATAGATATAGATTATATGGATATGCCCTCTTCCTCTTATCTCATTAGCTCTCATAGATAATTATCATTTCCAATAACTAATGCATTTATCACTTCCCTTTGTACCATCCCCCTCATTTCACACTTCAGGAATTTGAGGCCAGAAGAGGTTGTTATTTGTCAAAGACTATATAACAATATAGTTGAAGAACTGGGCCTAGATCCCAGTTCTCCTGATTCCTAGGACAAGGCTTAACTTAGGTAGTGGGAAAAATCATATTGAAGTATGAGTAATGTGATGAAAGTAAGTAAAAATGTGGGTTGAATAAAGGTGATATTGCCTTTCAGTGAAGTCTATTAGAATGGAATGCAGTCCTCTGGGAAACCCTATCAATTTGAATCATTATAAGCTAAACCAGGCAAAAATAAAAAAGAAAATAGAGTACTCAAAAAAGCAATGGTGGGCAGAGAATTGGGCAATTTGACCTAATCAGTGACTTCTCTGAAATTCCAGAATCCTTATCAGGTCATTTGGCCTTAAGATTAAAGGACCACCCAGGACATAGCAATAAAGACCTGGAGCTGTGTGACATTATCAGCCACATGCTTGGGAAAATTGCTAAGAAATATAAGGAGATGAACCCATTGGGTGTTTCCTCACCTAAAATGTGTTTGGCAAAGATAAATATTTTTCTTGAGGTTCAAGGTCATCTGGAGGATTCCTTTTTATTTCACCAATATACATTTAGCACAGATGTTTCAAAGCTCTGCTGATTTCTTTTATTTCAGACTCTACCCTCAGTTTCTTGATTTCTTATTGAGCTGGAGGCAGGGCAGATTATTAGAATCTCAAAATCCCAGAGTTAGAAGTTATCTCAGTGAGTCAATTCAATGAATATTAATTAAGTACTTATTTTACACAGGTGATATGCTAAGTGAAAGGGATACAGATACAGTTGAAACAATTAGTGTCCAAAGAAACATAAACTCACTTGGGAGGATGGGACATGTATAATTTAATCAAAATTGTGGAAGGAAAAGAGACTGATGATTTCAGAATCAAGAGAATCAAGGAAGACCACAAGGGGGACAGCACGTGTGATAAATTTCTGATCTATAAATTTCTGCCTGGACTGAGTAGTGTTCCTGAGTATGTAGACAGAAAAATGACTCTTGATTAGCTGAGTCAAAAATCCAGTAAATGTGTATGAGAAGAGTAGGGATAGCTTCAGATGGTAGGAAGACTTCAATGGAACTGGAGAAGGGAACTCCTTCCTAGTCAGCCAGTGAACTTAGAATCAGAGGAATTCTCAGTGGAGCCAAAGCAGAATAAATTATCACTTGTCAGTTGTTCACACATGGGAAGGTAATGATGCTTCCATTACCCTTTTCTGAACAAGAGGTGGTTAATAGCAACAATAAGAAACATGGTCAATACCAGGTCTGGTTGTTGAGGCAGTGGTCAGTGAAATCATGTAACCTAACTAAAGAGCCTATTTTTTTTTTTTTTTTTGCGGGGCAATTGGGGTTAAGTGACTTGCCCAGGGTCACACAGCTAGTAAGTGTTAAGTGTCTGAGGCCAGATTTGAACTCAGGTACTCCTGAATCCAGGGCTGGTGCTCTATCCACTGCGCCATCTAGCTGCCCCTAACTAAAGAGCCTAAAGAGATGGAACATGTTTGAAGTATTAAGCAATAAATCACCAGATGGGTTACCTCAACCCATGGCTCACTTCAGTGTTGAACAGAGGATCTCTCCCAGACTGGGAGGAGGTGTCAGGACAGCCTTTAGACTGAATAACCATATCTTCTATTAACACATGAGGAAAAGATGATTATAGATTTATAAATTTAGTCTCATTGGCTAAAAGGCATACTTCTGGCTCATGGTGCATTTGAAGCATGAAGCCTCTCCCCCTCCCCGCCCCCTCATCTTCCCATGAAGAAAAGGGCACATAATATTGCATTGGAGTCCTATAGAAGCAATAATGACTATAAATTTGAATTGTGTATGAACTAGTCAAATCAAAATGGACCAGTTTATTTGGGAAAGGGGGAAAATGAAACAAAAATGAGGCACATAATTATAAGTGATTAATAGAATAGTGATAAAGATAATCCTGATTCAGGCTGAGAGAATCAAAGATAAAATCTAACGTTGGTGAGCTTATATTTCCTTTTTTTTAAAAAAAAGATAAGCAGGAATTATAACATGAAACAAACTGTGATCTTAACAAAAAGTGTACCCCAAGATTTTATCTCCTGACTTGGGGGCTCTAAAAGTTCCTTTGCCAGGTGGATTATAAGAAAAGATAATTGAGTATAGGTGGGGAGCTGGTGAACAGCCCTCAAGTTCTCCCATCAAATGTTCTTCATTCAATTACTACACACACAATCAGTGGGGCTAACAGAGAGAAAGTTGTAAAGTTGTTGATTTCTGTTCAGAATAAGGATGAAACTTGCTCACAGCAAGAGCTGTATAAAACCAGGGTGGAATGCTTTGGCAGCTCGTGAATTCACCATCATTGAAGGTAATCCTACTGAGGAAAGATGACTTCCTTCCAGGAAAGTTATAAAAGGCATGTCTACCCAAATGGGAACTGAATGAAATGACCCTTGTAACTCTGAGATTCTGCAAAATGGTTGGCAGCCCCTTAGGCTTTAATCACCACTAAATCATCAAATGAATTGCTTAAGTTGGAGTTATTAATAGTTATTACTAATTCATATTTTTCTAGCATTTCATGGTTTACAAAGCATTTTCCTCCCAACACCCCTATGAGCTAAGTGGTTTAAATCAATAGCTTTATTTTAAAAGTGAGAAAACTTGGTTTCAAGGAAATAATGTGACTTGTTCAAGATCATAGAGCCAGCAAGCATCTGGAAATGGATATGAAAATAAATTTCTCCCAGTTTCAACCTGGTGTTCTTGCTGCTAGACCATCCCTCTTCTTTGTACAGGGACACAGCATGCCTAACACAGGCTGCAGTCTTTCTTGAAATGGTCTGAACCATTTATTTATAGAGTAGAAAAAAATATTCTGATGAGAATCATTTTCGCGTTTGACAATTTTCTTTTAGTGTTACTTGATCTACTTTTGAGCCTCTTGGGAAATCAATGCTACATTTTACTTCTCTCCATGTCAAAGTATTAGCTTTTAGATGACTAATTTTTCTCCAAGATGTGCCAATACGGGCTGCATCGAATTCTTATTTGGAGTTGAATTTTGGTACTTGGCGGTCAAATCTTTTATGACTAAGACAGAAGAAGATTCCAAAAGAGGCAGCCAGGAGAGACTCTTCACAATCACCTCCCATCAGAACTACTCTTTAACTTCTACCATAGGCAAGGAACACTAACTACAGGGCTTCTCTTTCTTCTAGAAATAACAATTGGCAGAATTGTCATTATTGGTTTTCAGGAACGTCTTCCTGGGCAAGAACGAAGCGTGTACTTTAACTTGTTTAATTTGAAGTCAAACAGAATGAGTGACTTTAGTTGAGGACTTGTCTTTATAATACAAATAATAATAAATTCCCTGGACTGGGAGTTTAAAAAGTCCCAGTTCTTCCACTGATTCCCTGTGTGACGTTAGGTAAATCACTTCCCTTCTCTGGCCTTCCAGATTGTCTTCTGTAAAATGAGGAAGATGAATTAGGCGATTTCTAAGGTACCCTTCCTCCTATAATAGTTTTCAGTTGTAGAATTACAGAATAATGTATAATGTAAGGAGGGTCACAGGCTCTCATAGTGAGAATTTTGATCTCTGCTCTCTGATGCTTTTTATCTGAATCACTAAATGACATGCCTGACCTCTGCAGCATTTAGCTCCCACCTTGGAGTTTATTGAAACAAGGTCCAATCCTCTGTGAAAAGTAGACTTTTCCACTTCTTTAGATCAGGCTCTGAAGTTGAACTGGGGGTCTTTGTCCTTTGGCCACGTGTAAATTGTCTTTCTCCTACTCAAAGATAGGGTTTCTCAAAACAGAATGCCAGAGAGCCTACTGTCCCACCACTGACTATCTCCTCTGTCCATCCAACTTGATCTATACTTTATCTCACCATCTCATCATCATCTCTGAAAGCAGGAAAGGCTAAGCCTTGCCCTGTATTGAGTATGTGCTAATTCAGAACATGAGGGCTTTGCATGACCTTGATATGTCTACTCTTTGTACTTTCTATCTCCTCCATTAGATTATAAGTCTCCTGAAGGCAGGAATTCTGTTTCTTTGATTTTTTTTAAAATCCTCAGTGCTTGGCATATTGTAAACACTTAAAAAATGCTTGTTGATTGTTTGATTAATTATTGCTGCTTTCCTTACTTTACAATTTCATGAAATACCTTGGATTTGAGTTTTTGTAACTTCTGGCTGACTAGTAAAAGTAAACACACACATCATCGGGATCTGCTGAGCTCTAGTTTTGAATGGATAAAGACATGTAGAGTACCATGAGCCTCCTTGGGTTTCCCACATCTGAGTGGGGATGCCTCAAGGTGCTCCATATGGAAAAGGCTGTGAAAACATTAGTGTGCTATATAAATGTCAGCTATGACTTAGTATCTTATGACTTCCATTCATAACGGTCTCTTGCATTTGTGCAGCATTTGAAGAGGGTAGAGAAGCATTATTCTATTTGATCTTCACAACAACCCTAAGAATTAGGCAAGGGATGGATTATTAATCCCAATTTACACATAAGGTAATTAAGACAAGTGAGAATTTAAAGCTTTAAGCTTTGAAAAGCACTCTATACATCTGTCAATTTATCCTTATAGCAACCTTAGGAGGTAAGTGCTCTTATTAACCCCATTTTACAGATGAGGAAACTGAGGCACAGACAGGTTACCCAGGGTCACATAGCTAGTAAGTGACCAAGGCTGGATTTGACTCATAACTTCCTGTCTTCAAGTCTAGCACTAAATTCAGTGCACCAGATAAGCTGCCTTTGCCTGGGGAAGTGAAATGATTTTGAAAGTCACAAAGATAAAAGGCTAGAAGGTCAGGGATAGAAGCAATCATTTAGCATCATTATTTTCAGGTGTTTGGTAATCTCTTAGACTACTATCTCCCAGGATAGAGGGAAGGGATAGTTCAAGAAAATATGGAGTATGGCAGCAAAATGGAAATTCAATAACAAATGGTTCAAATGAGCCTCACTTGGGTAGTATAAAGTCTTTACCTGCCTGGATCTTGAACCTATGGGGCTGTCTTGACATCCACTGGGGAAATACGGACCATATTAGTAGAAACATAGTGTCCAAGAGAAGGGAGATGGTAGTTCTGCTGAATTTCACCAGCTAGGTGGTGCAATGAAGAGAGCATGGGACTTGGAGTCAGGAAACCCCAAATGCAAATCCTTACTAGGTTTGTGACCCTAGGCAAGTCACTTAACCTCTACCTCTACCTCAATTTCCTCCTCTATCAAATACAAATAATAAAAGAACCTACTTTGTTGTGAAGTTCAAAGGAGATAATGGTTATAAACTGCTTTGGAAAACCTTAACACACGACATAAATGCTATGTTCATCATCATTATTTCTATACTAATAATTATAATCATTATTAATCTGATCAGCCTGTATCTGTAATATGATTCAGTAAATTGTTCTCAGCTGTGAGTGCTGCATTTTCAGAGGGACTTTGACAACTTGGAATGGGACCAGACAAGGATGACCAGCATGACAAAGAGAACTCAAAATTATGGCATGTGAGGACAAAAAGGAGGGAAATAAGCACTGCCTTTCTATATTTTAAGGGCTGTCATGTCAAATAGGGAGTAGACTTGTTCTGCTTGGCCCCAAGGGGGAAGAACCAGCAGCAATGAGAAGCAGTCCTAAGGAGGCATATTCACTCAATATAAGAAAAAATTATTAACAAAGAGAGATGTCCAAATGCATAATGGATGGGCTGCTTCAGGAAGGAGGAGCTTCCCCCTCACCAGAGGGCTTGAAGCATAGATCAGATGTCCCCCTCTCTGGTTCTTTAAAGCGACCACTCTTGGTCAAGTTGAGGCTAGGCTAGGTGCTATCTGTAGCCCTATTTCACCTCCAAAATCAAAGGATTCCCTGCTTCTTTCCAAACTTCATAGGGCAAACGGGGCAGGCCAGGTGAGAATTAAGCTTGAGCATTGAGGCCTATCAGCCTTTTGCATGCTTTTCTACCGAGTGGGAACTCAGCAGGCAGTCCTGAAGATAAATAGGCAAAATAGGCATCTTTATCCAAATGAGCAAAAGCAGGGGCTGACCAGGAAGGTGGAGGATTTCTGGGTGGCAGTGACCACCTGAAACCAGAGCCGTGAAAAGTGCTGCTCCTGAGAAGGAAAAATCAATAAGGGCCCTTTTAGAAGCTCTTTCTCTCTCCTCTTCATTCAACTGTAATGCAATTATTTAGCAGTTCAGAATTCTTTTAATTCTGTTTGAAAAACTTAAGAGGTTAAGGCCTTGAAATGATGAATGCATTATTAATGTTACCTCATGGAAACATCCACTTTCAATCATTTCAAAGGAGCTGGAGGGGAAAAAAAAGACTAATAGGTTTTATTCACTTTTGTTTTTTTTCTGGTAAATTAACCTAAAGGGCCTATGAGAAATGCTTAAATTCGATGTTATTCAAGAGAGCAATGAAAACCAGGATCAGAAGGTTTTCTTTTTAATACTTGGAGGGGCCAAGCTTCACATGTGGAGATCTTGAGGCATTGGGAGAATAGCTCAGATATATCTCTCTAGAATCTTTCTCAGTTTACAAATCATCTTGCCTGTGCCAATGCTTATGAGATTGGCAATACAGTTTTATACATGAAGGAGTTGAGGCTCCCGGAAGTTAGATGAGTCTATTTGATAATTTATTAATCACCTGCTATGTGCAAGGCACTCTTCTAAGCCCTGGTGATATAATAGCCAATTGTCCCATAATCATACCACTAGTGTCAGTGATGGTATTTATAGTGGGGTCTCCTGAACTGGATTCCAGTGTATTTTCAACTATTTCTAACTATTACATTCTTTTCCCTAAATATTATATTCTCTGCTATATGGCTCAACAGTCTCTATTCTTCAGCCCTTTCTAGCACTAAGATTCTATATGAAACCCTCAGGTTATATTGTGTTACTCTTTGATATAGCAAGGGCCAATGTTTTATCCATTAAGATAGGGGTTCTTAATTTAATTTGTGTCATAGGGACTCTGTCCATTGTCATTTGGGGGGTGTTCATAATTGAGGGAAATATTTAATTTCAATTAGAGGTTAATGAAAAGAAAGATGACATTTTTTTCACCTTATCTCATTGTCCCACCAAAACGTCTCCTCAAGGTCCCATGTGGATCACAGGGGAAGAACCCCTGCATTAATAACACTAGGAGAATGTGATTCAAACGCAGGCTCCATATGTTCTGAACTTAAACACTTAAGGTCCTTTTTTTAGCTCTGAAATTCTATATTCTAATGTTATCTATCCTAAGGTCCCCTTCCAGCTCTGATGTTTTAGCTTCTGAGATCTCTTCCAACTTTAACATTTTATCTTTTAACTTTCTGTTTCATATCCTAACATGTTTTCCTTTGTTCAAGGGACCCAGAAATCCCCCGTTTCCCCATATCACGACAGAGTCCCCGCTCAAACTTACCCACTTTTGGCAACTACTTAAAACGACGGACACCCCCTCCAAACGGAGCTATCCTGTAACTCAGTCTCATGTGCTTCTCTGTGCTCCTTCTGCCCCTTTTATCCCATCACTGTCACTTTCTTAGCTATTCCTTCTTCTAAGTGTTGACACCATTTTTTTTCCCCAAGAAGTAGTTGTTGAGGATGGACATGTGTAAAGCAAGAATAATTATCCCTGCTTTGCCTTGCTCAGAGAACCATTGTGGTCTTTGAGGGAGATAATGGTTGTAAAGTACTTTGTCAAGCAGAAAGCATTATAGTAATGGAAGCTACGATTGCTTATTTTTTACTATTGACTGAATTCTGGAATCCTTAAGCTTTTGGAAATGCATTCACAGAGTCAAATAAAATGAAGAAAGAATGCCTGTCTGGCCTCCTACTAACCTGCTTAGGTGATCTTTCTTTGGATTATAAGATTTTAGAGATAGATGAGAAGGATCAGAGCATAGAATCATAGATTTGAAGGCAGAACAGACTCCGGAGGCCATCGAGTCTGCCCACCAACTTTTATAGAGGAGGAAACTGAGTCACAGAATGGTCAAGTGACTTGTTCAGGATCACACAGTTAGTAAATATTTGAGCCACGATTTGAACGTACATTTATTTTCCTGACCTGATTTCTAAATGTTTACTTTGTGGTTCAGTTATTTTCAGTCTTGTCTGATTCTTCATGACCCCATTTGAGGGTTTTTTTTTTTTTTGGCAGAGATATTGGAGAGGTTGTCATTTCCTTCTTCAGCTCATTTTACAAATGTGCAAACCAAGGCAAACAGGGTTTAAATGACTTGCTCAGGATCACACAGCTAGTAAGTGTCTGAAGACACTCGAACTCAGGAAGATGTGTTTTCATGACTCTAGGACCACTGCTCTGTGCACTGTGTTACCCAGCTGCCTCACTGTGACACCTAGCTGCTCAAATATTCACTGGGCCATGTTAAAATATAAAACATCAAGACAGAAGTGAATTTAGAGATCAGCTAGCAAAAATCTCTAAACTACAATAAATTGCCTCTATAATCAACTAACAGTATGCCCTTATTTTACAATTAAAGGAACTGAGGAACAGAGAAAGGAAGATACTTTGTACAATGTAACTAAGCTAGCAAATTCCAGAAGCAGATATGAAGCCTAGGTCTTCTGTCTAAACATAGCCAGACTTTTCCCACTATGCAACATTGCTTTGCTCTACATATCATAAACCCAGTTCTGAGCTATTGCAATTAAAAGTGGGGACTTCTATATCCAGTCTGAGGAAGCAGTCTGCAAGATAACAGAATCCCCAGTCAAACTTCTGGAAGACCTGTATTTCTGTATTTGTTTGTCTTCACTTCCAAGACAGCCCATTTTCCTCTGAGTTGAGCTGTTCACTGGGCCCCAGCAAAGAAGAGATGGGTGTGGAGGTCTTGTTTACAATCTCTCAATGCAGTTGGCAGTCATTTTCCAAACTGGATGTCATCCTTCGACATCTCCCTGGTGCAAATACCTGGAATTAAGTGAATATCCGTGACACAAAGAAAAGAAAGAAAAAGATTATGGGTTGGATTCTTTTTTTGGTTGCTTTGTTTTTGGTTTTTCACACTATTCCTTTGAAAATAAAGCCACCTTGGGCTGGTATTTCATTTTCCTTATGAGAAACAAATACACAGAGCTCTAAGAACAAAGTCAATCATCCTGAGAAATAATGGAGGAAGAAATCATTTGTTGTTTCTGAAAATGCACTTAAAGACTTGGATTGTCAGAGCTTGAGGGGACCTTAAAACATAGAATATTAGAGCAGTTGAATGTTAAAGCTGGAAGGGACCTTAAAGGTCATGTAGTCCAACCCCTTCCTTTGACAGTAGACTTAGCTGAGCTCAAACAAGTGACATGGTTTGCTCAAGGTCACATAGCAAAGAGAGTGTGAAGGCAGTAACTTTAATTCAAGACTTAGGTCATGAAGCCCAATAGTCTTTTCACTGCAGCATGTTTCTTTCTATCTCATCCTATCTAGGGCAGAATACATTTTCTCCTTCCACAACCAGTCACACTGATGACAAATAATTTAGCCTAATTGCTTAACACAAAGAAGAAGAAAATAGAAGATTAGTGCTTTACAAAGTATTCATTCATTAATTTGCTCATCTAAGACCAATTATAAACCACTTCCTATATGTAGGGTCCCAGACACGGAATTTCAGGAGAGAAAATGATTGAGAAAAATAGTCAATAGTGACCTGAAAGGGCCCATAATCTATTAAGGAATAATAAAATATTCATGAAAAGAGACAGAGAGAGATGGAGAGATAAAAAGAGATCTATCTCTATATATCTATTTATCTATATGTTAGTGACTGGTAATAAATGGATGTGTTGTGACTCTGGGTAAGTGATTTCATATTCCTGGACTTGAAACCTCAGTTTCCTCAATTATATAACAGGTATGTAAATATTACCTGCCTCATAGGGTTTGTTATGGTAGTTGGGGTGTATACCACAATCCTCAACAATGTGGTATGAATGGGCTAATTATTTTCCTTAAAATGCATTGAAGTGGGGCAGCTAGGTGGCGCAGTGGATAGAGCACTGGCCCTGGAGTCAGGAGGACCTGAGTTCAAATCCAGCCTCAGACACTTAACACTTACTAGCTGTGTGACCCTGGGCAAGTCACTTAACCCAATTGCCTCACTAAAAAAAAAAAAAATGCATTGAAGCTATCCTAAAGATGAGGATTAATTGGATCAGGAGACTAACACCCAGGTGCACAAGTGGCATATGCACACCAGCCAAAGGGGACACAACACACACACACACACACACACCACACACACACACACACACACAGGTCTGGTTAGGCCCTGAGCCTTCAGACAAAGCAACTAGCAACAGCATGATCAGTAGTGGATAACCAATCCTAGCAAAATTTGTTCAGCTGAATTAACCATTTCCTCAAGGAATATCCTGTCCCTGCTGTGAAAGGTTTTTGCTTGCTATGGCTAAGAAACCTCCTTTTCCTATGTTTTAGATGGTCTATGGGTATTTTCCGTTTATTCCATTCTCAAAACAGAACTACTAGTCTGACCTAGTCAGTCTTGATGTAGATTGCTATGAAGAAAATATTATAAATCTGAAATCCCTATAAAATGAGAAATATTAAAATTCTTATTAAAGGATAAGTTGAGAAAGCCATAAGAGAGACAGCATGGCATTCTAGCTAGATTGTTGGATTCTAGGAGAGAAAGAATTAGGTTCGAATCCATCTTTTGACACTCACTAGGTTTGTGACCCTGAGCAAATCACTTAACTGTTAGGTATCTCAATAAACGCAAGTACAAAGTCATAGATGAATTGGTAGATTTTCTGATAAATTACACATCCTTCAATAGTCCTATAAATTAAGAAATATAAATAAAGTGTTATGAAATCAGAGGCTGAAAGGATCAGGGAAGATTTCTTGTAGTAGACAAGATGTGAGCTGGGTCTTAACAAGGATGACCAGCAACAATAATGGCTCATATTTGTAATAGTGAGAGGCAGTGGGATGCAGCAAATAAAAAAAAAAATACTGGCCCCACAATTAGGAAGATCTGTGCACAAATACAGCCCCTGCCATACATTGTGAGTGACCTAGACCAGGGCTTCATACATTTTTTCCTTTCACGACCCCTTTTCTCCCTAGAAATTTTATGCAACCGCAGATATATAGGTGCATAAAATGGGTATACAAATCAAAGATTTACTGCCAAATTTTTCATTACCCCCCACATTCAGTAATGTGATCCTATATGAAGTCACAACCCACAGCTGGGACCTAGAATATCTGAGCTCTCAGGGCCTCGAGCAATTCTTTAAGAAGATGAGTTTCATACCCAAAAAGTGCAGATTTGCTTTGGTAGAGTTCTCTATACCTAACCTATGAAATTAGGTCTGGACCAACGCACACATGTGTGTATACATGCATGGACATGCATGGTATTATTCAGTTGTTACATTGGTGTCCATGTCCTCATGACCTCGTTTGGCATTTTATTGGCCAAGATACTAGAATGGTTTACCATTTCCTTCTCCAGCTCAGTTTACAGATGAGGGAGCAGGGGCACACAGGGTAAGTGACTTTCCCATGGTCACATAGTTTATGAGTGTCTGAGGCCAGATTTGAATTCAGGAAGATGGGTCTTTGGGACTCCAGGCCTGAACTCTGTCTACTTCTTCACTTAGCTGCTTCATGTATATATATATATATATATACATGTACTATACACTATGTATATAATCATGCATTTTGCCATGGCACTGAACTTCCCTTCATCCAACCCCTCCCTACCCCAGCCATCTCAAAAGCAAGGGTGAGACCAAACAACAGCATAACCCATATTTGGACAGAAAGTTTTAAAGAAATGTGAAAAAAGGGTTTTTTTCCTATTTTATTCATTGAGGATTTTTTTTTTGCTTTTGTATTTAATCATCTAAAAATTTGAAAGTCATGGGGAAATGGAGTATGTTTGACATATCACATTTATATACTTTATGGTTTATCTTCCACCATGTTTCTACCATCTGTCCCTTCAGTCAACTCACATAATGAGGGCTTGGCCTCTCATCACTTCTCACCTGAACCACCGCAAAGGCTTTATAATTGATTTCTCTACATCTCATCTCTCCCCTTTTTAAGTCATCTTCCATGAAGCTGCAAAACTGATATTCCTCCACTGAAACAGATATCTGTTCAAGTTATCCTCTCTACTCAAAATTTCAATAGCACTGTATTTCATCTAGTATAATATACTAATTCTCTAGCTTAACATGTAATGCCCATCAACATGTCTTCCCTTTACCTTTCCAGTATTATCTGATACAGCACCCCCTCACTTAAATCCAATTCACTGCAAGTCATGACATTACCCCGATGTCATGGTCCTCTTGGAGAATGAAGGACAAAGCAACAGAATTATCTGATATCACTATCACCTTGTATTTTATGTTCTAGTCAAATTATTCTGCTAGTTGTCCCTCCATACAGAAACAAACAACAACAACATTCTCTCTTGCCTCCATACTATGGCATAACTGCATTGTACTCCATCCTTCAACCCTACCGTCATGGAATCTGTCACTTTTAAAAAGCATAACTGAGATTCTGCTATTTGATTCGGTCCTCCTTGCTCTACCCACCACCTGCCCATAATTATTAGCCCTCTCTCCCTTTTAAAATACTCTCTATTACTATTTAGATATTTAAGTCTCCCTCTTGACTGCTCTCCCAATTGTATACTTATTTTCAAGGATAGTACCCTAGCATGTTGCTGATATTTCTCTCAAGGTTCTAGGATATAACCTTGCAGTTTACAACTCCTAACTAATGTAGCTTACAAGTACCACTTCCTATATTCTTTCCATTATAATCAGTAGTAGACTTAATTAGCTTCTATAAAAGTCATTTATTAAGATGATATAATAAGGGGCAGCTAGGTTGCACAGTGGATAGAGCACCAGCCCTGGAGTCAGGAGTACCTGAGTTCAAATCCGGCCTCAGACACTTAACACTTACTAGCCGTGTGACCTTAGGCAAGTCACTTGACCCCAATTGCCTCACTAAAAGAAAAAAAAAAGATGATATAATAAGAATAATTGGTAGAGGATATTACCCCCCAAAGGTCTAGAATATGCTTTTCTCAGAAATACACTCATTATCCATGGGGAGAGTGGTCTCCAACTTATAGTATAATAGTAGTTGGACACAAATACAGAAAACATGTGTGTGTGTGCTAAAGAGGTCATTCAAAACCTCCAATATAGGAAGTCCTTTCATAAGTCTATAAAACCAGTATTTTCCTTCACTATAAATCAACACTGCCATGAGAGACCATTTTCCCTTAAGTTTCCTCCTTTTTCAGTTAACTATCTTTCTAAATTCACCTATCCTTGGCATATCTCTCATCTATATGCTCAACAAATTGTCTCCTAATTGTTCAGTCTCTCTGTCATAAGGTAAGCACATAATACCCTCTCTGAGTTAACATATCCAACCTACTACTGATCTTTGGAACACAAGCATCTTCCTCTATAAATGCTCTTTAGACACATTTTCTTTTTTTTTTTTTTTTTTGAGATATTTTATTTTTTCCGTTACATGTAAAGATAGTTTCTCAACTTTTGTTTATACATGCTTTACAATTTCAGATTTTTCTCCCTCCCTCCCTCCCCTCCCTCCCCCCTCCCCTAGACAGCAGGTAATCGTTAGAACACATTTTCTACTCCCGAATTGACTTAATGTTTTGTTTTCTTTGTTATCCACAGGCCCATGGAGTATGACTGATTTTATTTTTCTCAATCAATTACAGGTTGATTTCTATGTGAAGTTATTTGTGTTATCCAACATATAGTGGGACACTCTGATAAGCCCAGAATGCAATCATAAAGTGTTAAGTGTAATGGAAGGGAGAGGGGAACACCTCAACTGATGGTCATATCATAGTCATAGTCCATAGTCCCAGAATGTAATCAGAATGTATAAACTAGATTTTTAAGAAATTTTCCTTAACCATTTGAGAGAATCAGTGAATGGGAAGTTTGCCATGGATAAAAGTGCCTCAAAAGTCTGAATGACATCGAAGTACTTTGCATTTACTTGCCTACTAGTAACATCTCCTCTCTTCCTCTAGCATGAGACTGTTTTATATTAAGTTTTTGTATCCACAGTGCCTTATCTGTAGGAAGCACTTATAAAATTCCTATGAAATGCATGCCATAGCAGAATGGTATGGTAAAAAGTGTGTTACAACAAATGTCAAGAAACATATGATGAGGTCAGCTAGATGGCGCAGTGGATAGAGCACTGGCACCAGATTCAGGAGGACCTGAGTTCAGATCCAGCCTCAGACACTTAGCACTTACTAGCTGTGTGACCCTGGGCAAGTCACTTAACCCCAATTACCTTACCAAAAACAAAACAAAAAATAGAAAATATGTGACGGCCCTTGATCTGCCATTAATTTCCAGGGTGATTTTGAGCTTTTCCTCTCTCCTCTAGACCTTGGTTCTCTCCTTTGTAAATAAGGAGATATGAGCAGATTGCTTTGATGGGTCCCCTTCCAGTTCCAACATTCTATCTCCTTAAGTTCCTTCTGTTTAAATAAAGAACAAACAAAAGAATCCAACAACATGCTACCAATTTGAGGAGGAAGGATATGACTCTCAGGATGGACAAGAGACAGAGACGGGAATAAAAATAGATTATTTATTTGCTAAGGAGAAGTGGGGGGGGCAGGGGGTAGAAAGCCTAGTAATAAAGAGATGAGAGATGAATTTCAGCAACTGTCTCAATGGAAGAATTGCTTCAGAGACCAATAACTAAACACACTTTGATCCCTGCCCACCCACTCTTTGTTACTTGACTGTGTTTCAAAGTCACACCTAAAATTAAAGAACTTCAGTCTCTTGTGCAATTCTCTTTAAAGAGCTGTTTATACTTCCAGGAGCAGTGGAAAGAGACCAACATCTGGCAGGGCTGGCTTCATACAGAGCTATCCAAGGTCATTATTACTGGTTGTGGGGTCTGGGACCAGAGCCATCCCAAAGGGCTGGAGCTTGGGAGGGGAACATATTTTACAGGGCCCCTCCTTCCACTCACCCTAGTGATATTTTTATTCAGGTTAAAATCAGATAATAATGAAAATAAACTTGGAATGCCTTCTTTTTCCTTTCCCATCTTCCTCTTCTGATACTCTATCATAATTGGTCATTTAACAAAACAAAACAAACAAGACCCAGCTCTAATGCCATGATGCCTTCTTTGGTTATCCCAATGTGAAATTGTTATTACTTCATATGAATTTACAAAACAAGATATATTTTTTTATGCACTTCACCTTTTTATTTTATTTTATGGTTATTTTTTATATGTATGTCTTATCCAATTAGATAGTAAGTCCCATGAAGATAAGTATTTATATTTATATCATTACATATGTATGTATATATGTATGCATGTATGAGGAAGGTGGGTGGGGGTAACAGCTTTGGAAATATTGCTTTTAGCTCTTTAAGAACAGAGAGAAAAGACGGAATGAGAAAAGAGGGGCCAGAATCAAGTGTTGGAAGCATCATGGGGAAAAGCTATTGAGACTTGTTTTTGTTTAACACCAGAGGGTAGAATTAGGCGTTACTGGTAGAAGTTGAAAAGAGGCAGATATGTGATCAACAGTAAGGGAAAACTTTCTAACAATAGAGCCCTCAGTGGAATAGGTTTTCTCAGAAGGCAGTGAGATCATTCTCCATAATGGAAGGCCTTCAAGCAGAGAGCTCAAGAGCCAGTTGTTAGGAATGCCATGGATGAGATTGACAATCAAATGCCATTTTAATCAGATTATTTTTGAGGGTTTTTTTTTCAATTCAGAGCCCCTGTGACTACTATTTTTGTTTCCATTTGTTTATATCTTTGGTGAACATGAAAAATAATAAAAGAAGATTTTACATGATGACCTTAATTGCATTTCCTTATGATGACATGAGTCTTCCTCCCTTTGCTACCTCATCTCTTACTCCTTACCCTCAGAATTTGAAAATCACAGAAGGTTCCTTGGATCTGGAGATTTAGAGCTGGCATATCATTTAGTGATCAACTAGTCCAGGGGTGCTTAACCTGGAGTCTGTGAACTTATTTTTTTTTAATATGTTTTTAAATTGGTTTCATTTATAAGTCATGTATTTTTTTAAAATTTGTAAACTTTATTTTGAGAAGGCATTTTCCAGAACACTAAAGGGACTAAGCACTCCTACTTCTAGTCCCACTTGTACATTTTCCAAGCAAAAAAACTGAGGTAGAAAGTGGATGACCCCTTGTTCCCATGCTTAAGTTCTGGTTGGCTCCAGGTATGTAGTCAAACTAAGATTAGAATATGGGTCTCTTGATGCCAAATGCAGAGCTCTTAACATTATGCCATAGTATTCTCCTGTCGTCTCAAGCATTCCAGGAGATAATTTATTCCAGCCCTTTTATTCTATCTGTGGTGAGAACTGATGATCAGTGAGGAGATATTATTTTCAATCATGATGATGATTGTCTCTTTTGATTCTCACAACACTTGCCTATGAGATAGGCGTTGTTATTATCCTTATTTTTACTGATGAGGAAGCTGATCGACATCAAGTGATTTGCTCAAGTCACACAGTTAGTATCAAGAGCAGGATCTGAATTCACATCTTCCTGACTTTGAGGACACTGTGCCAATGGAGAGTTAAAAGTTGAACTTTAGACTCTAACTATCCTTTTATTTCCCGCCCCCAAAATACTGAGGTTTTTGGTTTCGGCAGTATGGATTCACCTCTCTTCTCCCTCCCCAAGAATATATTGTATTCAAATAGAACCCTAGGATTACACCATGTGCCATAGTAGTGTCAGGCGGTGGGGAGTGGGAGTGAAGAGTCATCCTGTCCATAAAAGTTTAAATGATAACCTCAACTTCTAAATGGGTAAAGCCCCACTTTCCTAGAAGCCTAGTCAAAAGTCTCACATCTTTCCAATGCAAGATTCCTCATTTCAATATCCCTGATAGTCATCTATTCTAGAAGTCTGTCGGTGATGAACTTACCACCTATTAATTATTATTATTAAGAGATTCCTATTCAATGGAAGACTGAATGGGTACTTGATCACCTACCTTGATCCCTGGGAAAACACAGGCTTCATCTATCTATCTCTCTATCTAATTTTACTGATTTGTTCATTCATTCATACACTCATTCATTCATTTAAATCTTGCTTTTCCCTACCTCATGCATGTTTAAAAATGCAAAGACCACTCATGGACCTATATATCAATTTGATTATCATGGGAATCTTGATGAAGATCTATTTCCAAACTGGGCTGCAAGGTTGTTACCTAAAGCATCCTTACGTAACATCGTGGCCTCATAATCCCTTGGGGCTCACCATATTAATGCTGAATTTAGCTCAGTGCCTGATTAGCCTAGGTCTGCCCAGTTTAGAATTCCTGAGGTTTAAGAAATTCATCAGCCTCAGTCTCCCATGTAAAAGGATTACATAATGGATGAGACACCATGTCTGATTTGGCATTTGGATTAAGGTGATATAACATCATCTGGAAGATGTTGTACTTTGGAAACATAATTTCTAGAGATGGTGGTTACCTTTCACTTTATAACTGCCATATATTTTTTCCCCTTTAAAAATCCCAAAGTAGCATGATTTACATGTAATTTGAATATATTTGCATACTGTATTCCAGAACCTCTTATTCCAAGTATATAAGAGAGAATAATTCATGCTACCTTCTGTAGTTGCATTCAAGCCCAATGCTTTGGGGCTTGACACACCTGAAATACCTAATAGAGTCTGAGCTTGATTGTTAAATAGAGTGGCCATGTTGTTAATTGCTGTGAAGAAATAGATATGGAAAATTGCATCACCCCTTTGGACTTACTTCTCCCAAAGCCATTGGTTCAGAGGGGAAATCCAATGGAGCCTGGACCTGACAACTGTCTCTGTAGCTGATCCTACCTCTTCCTGCAAAGCAGCCACACATACTGAAGACCCATAAAAGAATATCCTTTCCACCAAAATTCTCGGCACTATGAGATGGCTAAAGATCAGACACATTTACGATTTTTATCAATAGAAACATTAAGAAAACTGCCATCTGTTTTACCAGTTTACCATGAGAACCACTGGGACATTTCATCTACTCAGATATTGACCTTTCCTATATGTGTTATTTCTCCCCATTAGTATTTGAAATCCTGAGGGCAAGAATTAGCTTATCTACTCATACCCCCCCCCCGAATTATTTCACACAGTGTCTATCCATAGAGTGCTTACATAAAGTGGTGTTTTCTTCCTTTATTTTATTCATTCATTCATTCATCTATTTATTTGTTTGTTTGTTTGTTACATTCATGGGGTTTGACACAAGTCTAGATCATCTAAGATAGTATCACTCCTGGATGATTGGTAAGGATCTATTTCTGGGAGCCTGGTTGAGTGGAGCATGAATGGAAATTCTGTGCCGGCCCACCATCTTATTTCTAACAGTCTTTTTCCATCATATATGTAGCCAGGACAACCTATGCCTTTATAACTCCTTGACTGTACAGTCTTGGAACTTCTTTTACATTTATGTTTAAGGGTGAAGTACTCTTTTGGAGGCAGCTAGGGTTGGACAGGTGCATTGTATAAAGTGTTGGGCCCTGGAGTCAGGAAGAACTGAGTTTAAATCTCACCTCAGATACTTATTAGAGTGTTGAGCCAGCTCAACAAAGTCACTTTAATTCGGTGCCCTCAGTTTCTTCAATAGTAAAATAGGAATGATAATATCATCTATCTTGGTGGGGAGGTGTCCTCAGGATCAACTTAGGTGATATTTGTGAAATGCTTAACACAGAGCTTGGCACATAGTAGGCTCTATGAAAATGCTTATTCTCTTTCTTTTTCTCCCTTCTCTCACAGTCAGGAGAGTAAGTAAAGAGGGGGATCACTATGGCCTCTTTCCCTCTTTCCTTGTGGCTCTGTTGCCCCTAGAAACAAAGCTGAGATTTTTATACGAGTATGATTCCTTTTCCTTTGTCCTTTTCTAGTCTAGGTTTATGGGAGTGGAATCTCCAACACAGTGAACTCTATCCAGAGGGATCTGGTAGTCCAGCAAGCCAGACCAGGTGTTTTGGTCATTATATTCTGGGTTCGGCAACCAAGGCACTGGAATGCTAACCCCACAGGTCTTTGAACTTCAACTTGGTGGGACTACTACTATTAGGAACTAAACTAAGCTTTAGGCTTATTTCCTCTTGCTTCCTCAGAGACTGAGGTGGCATAGGGGGAAATTATGCCTTCAAGGTATTGCTGAGAGATGTTGGTAGGATTTTTCTTGCTATATATTTGAAGCAAAATATATCTTTATAAAAGCAATTTCAATTTTAATTGGCTAATTGGAATTTGAGGAAATAATCACTGGGTTCCTACACTGAAGGGGGGTGAGGTAGACACCTACAGTAAGGGCTTGAAGCAATGGCATAAATGAGAGAGGGTACCAGAGAACCCCTAGAAGGGTTAAAGTATAACAGGCCTCAACTTAGAGAGTGAGGGCAGAAAAAAAAAAAACACATTATCACACATACATATTCATAGGAAGTTAGAACTGCAGAGAATATAGGAAAATACAACATTAAATACAAAATACATTTTTAAAGCTGGAAGGGTACTGAGAATGTCAGAATTATAGACCACAGAATATTAGAAATGGGAGGGATATTAGAATAGAGAGTTGGAAGGGATCTCAGATGTTCCTGTAGACCTAAATAATTGTGTGTGTGGGGTGTGTGTGGTGGGTGTGTGTGGCTGGGGTAGTGGGGGAGAAATCCTTGCACCTGTGTATGGGTAAGGAGATAAAAGCTAGGGATGGTCTTGCATGTTAAGAAGTACATTATACCTAGGAAAAATGTGGCAGGATACACTATAGGTCCATTGGACTCAGTCACTCAGTTAACAGTTTGGTATTAAGAACGTCAGTCTGAACCAGGTGGTTTTCTCTAAAACAAAGCAAGAAAAGTTGAATTAGGATTAGGGAACAGAAGAACTGCCTCCCACACAAAGCTGGGTCAGACCCAAGAGCTCCAGGCAAGTGACTTTATCCCTCTGTGCTTCTGTTTCCCTCATCTGTAAATGGGGGTGGGTGGGGTGGGTAATATTGGAAATGGCCTATGCCCCATTGTAGGTGTGAGAAAAGCATTTTGTGTTATTTCCAGTGGCCTAAAGCCATGAGTAATTATCTTCTTATCTGGGAGACTCTACGGGAAGTACTCGGGAATAAACAGAGTTGATTCAAGTGGTGTGTGCATGTGTTCATGTACATACACATGAGCATGTGTATAAACATGTATGTATATAGGATCACACATCTAAATAACAACAATAAAATAGCCAATCCTTCTAGTTTTCTTTGGGCAGGGGAAGATTGTTGAATCCATAGTAATAACTGGGAACTTTTCAGCATTTGTTGAGTATCTGCTGGTGCTCCTGGCTAGAGGGGATGAGAGTTTTGCTGTGCTGGGAGGAGCTATACAACATCTTTGGATATCTGGTACTGACTCATTTCCTCAGAGCTTCATTAGCTCCCACCTAAAGAATTAAGGCAGCTTCCTAAGAACCAAGTAATAATCGCTGCTAACATATAGCACTTGAAGGTTTGGCAAGTGATTTGCATATATGATCTTATATGATCCGGACAATAATCTCATGAGTTAAGTGATATTGTTACTCACATTTAAAGATGAGAAAAGTGAGACAAAGATGTAAGTGGATTTGACAGTATTTAATGGAGGTCTTCCTGACTCCAAGTCCAGCACTTTCCACTATTCCATTTTGCCTTAGGACCCAACTCACCAGACCCTCTCTCATGCCTTCCCCACTCCCATCCCTAAAACATTCAAGTGATTATAGGAAACTGCACTGGGGTCAGAGTTCACCCTTCTTCCCCCACTCCTTAGCCCAGTTTCTGGCTCACAGTTGCTTAATAAATGCCTTCTTGTTGCAGTTAATGTGAGGATTTTCTGAGTTTTAAGAGCCTTTCCATTGAACTAGTTCTCTAGAACCTAGGAATTCCAGATCTGGAAGAGCTTCAAGGGACTTCTAGTCCAACTTGTAGCTGAGTAGGACAAGTAACCATCCAGCCTCCAATTTAAAGATTTCCAGATATGGGGAACCCATTTTCTTCAAAAGCTGTCCATTTCCTATTTTGACCTCTTAGATCATTGGGAAATTTATATTGAGCCCATCCTAGCTACATGCCTGATTGTTATAATAGTCTCCTAGGTGGTCTCATTTGTTCTAGACTCATTGAGTTCAGGGAACAATCCTCTGTTGCCCCTATATTGCAGGTATATTTCTACTACATACCCAGATATGGGTTCATAAAAATCATGTTTTTGGTTGCTGTTGTGGAGTCTTTTTTCAGTGATGCCCATCTCTCTGTGACCCCATTTTTGGCCTTTTATTGTCAGAGATACTAGAGCGGTTTGTCATTTTCTTCTCCAGCTCATTTTACAGGTGAGGGAACTAAGGCAAACAGGGTTAAGTGACTTGCTTGGGATCACACAGCTAGAAAGTATCTGAGGCCAAGTTTGAACTCAGGTCTTCCTGACTCCAGACACGGTGCTCTATCCACTGTGCCACCCAGCTGCCCCTAGATCAATAGAACATAACATTCTGAAATGGGAGGAATCATTTAATCCAATACTGTTACTTTGCAGAGGAAGAAACTGAGACCCAGGATAGAGTAGGGACTACCTGAAGTCATATGACAAGTTATAAGACAAGTTATAAGACAAGTTAAGATGCATTTGTGAAGCACCTACTATGTGACAAGACATTGGTACTGAACACTGGAGGTGTTTAAGCAAAAAGAAGTCCCTGATCAAGGAGCTCCAAGGGTTATGGAGAAGACAAGCAGCAGAAAACTATTTACAAATTAGATATGCCAGAGGATAATAGTGGGAGATAATCAAATAAGGGAAGAACTTCAGATTAAGAGGAGAGAGGTTGAGAAGACTTCTTGAAAAAAAGTAAGATTGACTGAAACATGGATTTTCCCTTTAGCTTCCTGAGAATTTGATGGAGATGATGATGGTGGTGGTGGTGGTGATGATGATGATAAATAACTAGCCTTTATATAGTTCTTTGAGAATTACAAATCACCGTACAAATATTATCTCATTTTGTCCTCACAAGAACCCAGAGAAGTGGGTGCTATTATTCTCCTCATTTATTCACTATAAATCTGAGGCAGATAGAGGTTACATAATTTCCCCTAGGGTCACGTGGCTAGTTAGCATCTCAGGGATTTGAATTTTTCTGTTCTTGATCTAAGTCCAGTGCTCTAAACCATCCCATAACCTAGCTGCCATTAACTTGTCATATTTCTACATTTTAAATTTCATTCCTCTTTTTTCTAGGTCCTTAGAGAGGGTAGAACAATAGTTCACTCCTGGGGGCTTTGAGCTCAGCAGATCTCCTAGTTCCTGTGGCAGAACATTTTCTAGTCCCTTGAGGATAACATTCTGAAATTCACAGTGATAACACCAGTTAGAGCTTCCCTTCCTTGGCATTTGGAGGATTTACATTATTACCATAACAAAGGCAGGGCCCTAGATAAGGAGCTGGGGAAAAGCTGATTCAAAGAAAGTACAACCCAATCCAACATGGTTGTGACCTAGAAAAGGCCCCTGTTGGAGTTGGCAAATGAGTCCTTCCTTCTGCTCCCCTTCCCAAAGCATAGGGTAAGCATTTTTGTCTAATCTTATGGCCAAACCAAAGGTCCTTCAGATTTCCATCTTGGGCACAAAATGTTCCATATACAAAGCTCTTTAATTGTGCTTATAGACTAGAGAAGAAGGAGGCTCAGATTTGAGGAGTGAATGGAATACTCAAGCTCAGCAGGTGTTAGGAGACCTGAGTCTCAGTCCTGGATAGGGTTTTTGTTTTGTTTTTGTTGTTGTTGTTGTTTTTGTTTTTTGTGAGGAAATTGGGGTTAAGTGACTTGCCCAGGGTCACACAGCTAGTATGTGTCAAGTGTCTGAGGTCTGATTTGAACTCAGGTCCTCTTGACTCCAGGGCCAGTGCTCACTGTGCCACCTAGCTGCCCCCCTGGATAGGTTTTTAACTTGCTTTACAACCCTAAGTAAGTTATCTCCCCTTTGGACTGAGTTTCTTTATAGATAGATAGATGGATTGAGATAGAGACATAGAGAGAGCTATAGATGATATATATGTGATATATATGATATAAATATGTATATGTTATAAGCTAAGGTGTTTTTTTCCAGTTTTGACTTTCAATATTGTAACATTATATGTACTAAATACCCTTCAAAAGCTGATACTTCTATATTCTGATATTTCTAACATTCTGTGTTCTAAGGATTGTTCCAGTTCTTGCCTTCCATGTCCTAAGGGACCTTTCAATGCTGCCATTTTTTTTGTTTGAAATGGTGCCATAGTGGTTAAGCACTGAATGTGGAGTGAGGGATACCAGGGTTCAAAAGTTATCTCAGATGGTTACTAGATATGTAACTTTAGGCAAGCCGCTTAATATCTCTTGGTTTCAGTTTCCTCAAGTGTAAAATGAGGGGATTAAATTTGACAGCTACTAAGAACCCTGAGCCCTAAATCTATGATCCTTCCATTCTCATAGCTATAAAATTTTTGTTCTAAGGACCTTCACAGCCTAAAACTCTTAACTTTAAGGGCCTTCTAACACCCATTTTTAGTGTTTCCTTCAAGATCTGATATGCTCTGTTCTAAGGTGCCTCTCAGTGTTAACATTCTCATTTCTAGGGAATTTTCAAAGCTCTGATAGTTCTATGATGACTCCTACCCTCCTAGTTCTGACATTGAATTGTCTCCAGTGTTTCCTTCCCTACTCCAGCTCCAACATCTAATATTTTGTGTTCAAAGTGTGTTTTCAGCTTTAAGGACTTTTCTTCCTTCCTTCCATCCTTCCTTCTTTCCTTCTTCCCTTTCTTCTTCCCTTCATTCTTTTTCTTCTTTCTTTTTCTTCTTTTTTTCCCTTCCTTCCTTCCTTCCTTTCTTCCTTCCTTCCTTCCTTCCTTCCTTCCTTCCTTCCTTCCTTCCTTCCTTCCTTCCTTCCTTCCTTCCTTCCTTCCTTCCTTCCTTCCCTTATTTCCTTTCTTTCTTTATTTCCTGTTTCTCTGTTTCTCTTCTCTTCTCTCCTCCCCTTCTCTTTTTTCCTCTTCACCACTCTCTCCCCATTCTTCTCCTCTCCTCTTCCCTCCCTTTCCTTCCCTTCTCCTCCCTTTCCCTCTTCTCCCCTCCCCTTTCCTATTCTCCTCTCTTCTCTCCTCCCCTCCCTTCTCCTCCCCTCTTTTCCCACTCCTCTCCCCTCCTTTCTTCTCTTCTTCATACTAGCACTCTCAAAGGAGAATTCTCTTGCTTCTGAAGTGCAGGGTTTTCAGCACTAATTTCCAAAATTTCATTAAGCCCAAATGATGACTCAGGGTGTATTGTGCATTTCCCCTCAGGAGAGCCCTTCAATCCAATACTTAGTTGGTATCAGCAAGTGGGTTATTAATTAATTTGCTTTACATATTGTCAATGTTTGTAGAGCCTCCAGAAGCAGTCGGGTTTTTGTTGTTGTTGTTGTTATTGAAAAACGCACCCACAGACCTAGTGCCAAAAAGATTGACTTTACCTCATTTCACCATTCTCATTTAATTTCTCTCTTTGACAATGTAGACTTTCCTTTGAAGAAAGAGTGTCTTATCTTTGTTTTTCCTTTCATTTTAGAACTCAAGAAACATAGGCTGTCAGAACTGGAGGGAATCTAAGAACACAGAATTTTATAGCATATGACGTTATACAAAATTATATATTATTAGATCTGAAGGAGATGTTAGAATATAGAATGTAAACATTTAGAGCAAGAAAAAAGTCTTAGAACCTACAACATCAGATTGTAAAACAGAATGCTGGAGGTGGAATTGAGACCCAGTTCCCCTCTCTCTGGATCATAGTGTTATGAATAAGAGATTCAAACTTGGGGTATTTTGAGCTGACTAGGTCACTTCTAAAGTTCCTTACAATTCAGAGGCTCTGATACCAAATCTGCAGTTCAGTTCATTCAACTTTCCTTCTTTTATCCCTTTTTCAGAATTAAGAGTTCAGCTTCTTAAAAACAACAGAATATCAGAGCTCAAAAGCACCTATAGAAAATATTTAGTCCCAGCTTTTTTTTTTTTTTTTTTAAAGCAGATCAGGGTTAGTGACTAACTCAAGGTCTAATAGACAGAGAATCAAACAGTGGTAATCCTTAATCTCCCAATTTCTGGTCCATTTCCTTTCTAACATGACACATTCAAGTTTGCTTGAAAGCTGTAATTATTAATCATTTATGACTTCTTTTCATATTAACCTTTTGCTTTCTACACACCAATGAGCATTATTAATGCCAGTCTTTCCACCTCCCATACTATCTTTGGTTATTTGCAATAGGTTCATAGAAATGGATAGGACTTCAAAGATAATGTCCTACTGGGCAGAACACTGGAATTGGATTCTAAATACCTGTAAACAAGTGTTGGTATTGATACTTCTGTATAATCTTGGACAAATCATTTGAACTTTCACAGGCCCTGTTTCTTGATAAAATCAGTAAATTGGAATAAATGATAGTTTAATTCTCTTCCTATTCTTTTTTTTTTTTTTGGCAGGACAATGGGGGTTAAGTGACTTGCCCAGGGTCACACAGCTAGTAAGTGTCAAGTTTCTGAGGCCAGATTTGAATTCAGGTACTCCTGAATCCAGGGCTGGTGCTTTATGCACTGTGCCACCTAGCTGCCCCTCTTCCTATTCATTACTGTAAAGGGAAGATCATGGGATTTGAAATCAAAGACCTGGTTTAAAAAGATAGATTTGAGCCACTTATTAATTAATGGAAAATTGAGCATTTCCACAAGACTCAGTTTTCTTATCTTTAAAATGGAAATAATAATAGTTTATATCTACTTCCCAACATGTCTATGAGGAAAAAAATTCTAAGCTAAAAGCAAAGAAAGATTTATAGCTGAAAGATATTTTAGAGATCATGTAGTCTAGTCCCCTTATGATAAAACCAAGATCGGTTCAACACAGGCAGTATATTGCAGGAATGTAATTCATACCAGGGTCCTCTTATTCCAGAGTTGTTATTTCTACAACGTCATCATATAAATGTGACCTGTTATCATTAGTGACAGCAAGGCATGGTAGAAAGCCTTGAATTTGAAATCGGCAAAGATCTGGGTTTGAATCACCTCTCCCACTTAGTTCTGTAACCTTGAGCAAATTGCTAAAACTTTCTTTCCCTGCAAAATGGGAATAAGAAAAGCTAGAATAGTTCCCTCACAAGGGATTCATTGGCTTTGTGAAGATTCAGGGAGATATCCCCAAATGATCGTGATGTGAAAAAATAAAATAAAATAAAATAATAAAGACATCAATAAAACTTTAAACAAAAAGATTAAATGAGATAATACATGTAAAGTGCCTTTTAAAGCCTATGGCATTATAGAAATGTCAGCTACTATTATTCTGAGTCCATGACATTATCTAGTCTAACCCCTACTTAAGGAAGCATTATCCTTTACAACATTATAGATCTGCTATCATCCTCTGAAGCCTTCCCTTGAACACTTCCAGTGACAGGCAGCCCATTACTTCCTGAAGCAGTCCATGGGCCACATCTTCAGAAGATGTATTTTATTGTCTTTTCTGGACACCAGAGGTTCCTTTGGAGAGCATGTGTCCTTTGCAGCTGCTCCTGAGCCAACACACACACCCTGTTGACCTACATATTTCCTGTTTTAAGGAAAAAAAGAACCAAAACCTCTTTTATTCATGCTAGTCTGCCCCATGGTGAAAGCCGGGCAGGTAAGGAGCTGGCTCGGTTATGAATGGGGGCTGTCCCTGGGGAGTCCCAGTTCTGTCTGGCCAAAGATGCTGCTTCAGTGCAGTGGCCAATACCTTAATTGGACTCTTTGGAGCTTTGGGGGCTCTCACAGTGCTGAATTTCAAAACTATTTTTTTTTGAGACCCAAAAATCTTCATAGTTCCCATAACTCGTGATCAGAGCCACTTTTTGGATTAGTTCCCAAGGACACAGAGAGGGTAACCACAAGCCTTAGTGGTAGGTCAGCTACTCTTCCTAGGATTCTTAGAACTGGAAGCCACCTTGGTTGTTATCCAGTACAAGCCCCCTCCCCCATTGTACAGAGGTGGAAACTGAGGCACAGAGAAGCTTAGGTGACTTGGTCAATAATATAAAATGACAGAGCTGGGAAGATAATTCTGGTGTTCAAAGCTTCATCCTAGGGCTTAGCCCACTATGATGCCTTTTATACCTTCTATCTAACACAAGTGAAACCCCTACTATTTACCAGAATAGCAAAGGGTTCTGAGAGGAAACTAAAGTACTGTGATAGCTGGGAACTCATACATCATTTCTGTTTATAAACGTGTGTGTTTGTATAACCCATATTTACACTCATGTGTGTATACATGCTTGTATATGTTAGAAGGCTTATATCTAGATATGCATTTGCATATCTCCACTTGGAAGTTTGTGATTCATTGTGAGAGGGAATGGATGAGAGAGTAGTTGTGAATGAATTGGACTGTGGATAATTGAATGATCATATGAAGGTTTGTATGTGGATTTTTGAATGTGAGTGAAGGAGTACATAAGCTTCTGTGGTTGTACACATGTAAGAGTGGATGTGTTCAGAAGTATGTATGTGAGAGTGTTAGTGTGGGTGAGTGTATGAGTCCATGTGTAACAACAGTGTATTCATTTGAATGGCTGCATTTACCTTTTCTTTGTGTGTATGATTTTTGTTTGTTCTTCTGTTTGTGCTTCCCCCCCCAGTATTTCTTTGCATATATTCCTGTGCTTGAGAAAGAGAACATGTGTTTGTATGTTTGTATGTCTGTCTATGTGTATGAGTATATGTGCTTGTATGGGCATAGTTTTCAAACTATTGCCCTTGCCAATCAAAGAGAAGGGGGCAGAGTGAGTAAGCAGGACTACTCTTTTTTTTTTCTCCCTCTCTCTCTCTCTCTCTTTTTCCCCCTCTGTGGAATGAGGGTTAAGTGACTTGCCCAGGGTCACACAGATAGTAAGTGTAAGTGTCTGAGACTGGATTTGAACTCAGGTCCTCTTGAATCCAGAGCTGGTGCTTTATCCAATGCACCACCTAGCTGCCCCCTAGGACTACCCTCAAAGACAGAAGGACAGAAGTCTTTTTCCTTCCCCTGATCAGTCTTTCTTCCACTCTCCTGTTTTCATGCTTTTGAGACTTTCTGGTAATTTCATCAGGGACATGCTCATGGAGGGATAAAGGCAGCTTCTCTCAATGGGAGGCACCAGGAGGACCCATGAAAAGACAGACCACTCATAGGTGGTGGGCTTTCTTCTTGGGCTGGGAATTTGTCTACCCTAAGGGAAACATTTCTGAAAGACAATCAATCATCGGGTTCTATCCTCCTGTGAGTCTGCATCCATTGGTGTTGCAGCTCAGCATCACCCTCCCTTACTGTTCCCTTGGGGATACAGTTGTATCTCCACTACCCAGTCTGACTACATTCATGTTTTCCCCCAAAGTCCAACCAGCAGCTCTGGGTCCCAGTAGGTGCTAGCACAGAAAAACAAACACACATATGAACAAAAAAGTAGACTTGGGGTCAGAAGGCCTAGGTGCGAATCTCAGCCCTATCTCTGAATGCAAAGCTTAAGCAAAAGTTAATTTAGAGTGTAGAGGGGACCTGTGGAGCTCAGGACTAAGAACTTAATTGTCTTGCCCTTGATCATGTGGTTAGAGTGTGTTCAAGGCAGATCTTAATTCTAAGACTGGCTGGTGCCTTACTTGCTATACTAACGTGCCTCTTACTCACCATTACCTTCTGAGCAAACAAACTTTATACTCTCTGTACCCTCAAATGACCCACAAGGATAAGGGGAAGTTGGTACTGCTCCTGAGGGAGATGACCCCTGACACCTCTGTCTCAGCAGAATCACCCTAGAGAGGCAGTTGTAATGTAGAAAAAAACATTGGTCACTTGAATTCTAATTTCTAACCTGCTGTGATATCTTGGATAAGTCATTTGCCATCTTTGGGTTTACTTTTTTTTTTCCTCTGTAAAATGAGGAGATTTAGATTAGATGACCTCAGAGGTTCCTTCCAACTTTAAATCTATAATTCTATGGTCCTATGTGTAATCGATGGGATGTCAGATATTGAGTCTAGAAGACCTAGATTCAAATCCTGACTCTGACAGAATTACTATCTGTGGGATCTGGGCAAATTACTTAACCTCTTTCTGACTTTGTTTCCCCTTCTGTAAATGGGGGACAACAATAGCAAACCTCACAGGTTTGTTGCAAGGATAAAATGCAATGATAATTGCAAATCACTGGGCAAACCTTAAAGTGCTAGAGAAATTAATTCTAGCAATTAGGATGATTTCTAAGATCCCTTCCAGCTCTATAACTACATTTGGATGGATGGACAAATGGACAGACAGACAGATGGATGAAAATGCATTTATCAAGCATTTACTACATGCTAAGCATTGAGATAAAAATAGAAAATCGAGACAATGCCTCCTCTTAAAGAGCCCTCACTCTAATTAGGGGAAAAAAAAACCATATGTAAGAGTGCTAAGCTACAGGGCAGATGGCAAGGCCCCATGATCCTAAGGATGCATCATCAGGTCAGATGGCAGTATCAGGGGTCTAGAGAGCATAAGGGCAGGGCAGATGGTCAGGCCAGGAGGATCTTAGAATGAGATGTCAAGGCAGATGGTAAGGTATGGATACCTTCCATCTTAACAGAATGATTGTGCAAGATGACTCCCTGATCACCCAACTGGTGTGCACATTAATGTCTACCTGCAGGGCAGGGAACCTGGAAGGGCTTTACTTTGTCTTTTGGGAAGGGGAAGATTGGCCAGAAATCTAGAATGTAATTGGAATTCTGGGTTCCCTCCCAGAGGAGTGGGCAGATCAATGCCCAGCTAGGAAGGGGAAAAGTGAAGAGGGCACTAGCAGGAAGGTTGGTAGACAAGGGCACGATGCCAATACTTGTTCCACTAAGTACATGAACACTTGAAAGTACTGTTGCCAGCCTGGGATGAGGAAGTGGGAGGAAATTACATAGACATACTCTGTTGGTGAGTTGACCAGTGATCAAGGGAAGAAGTCTGGTGCAGTGAAGTGGCCATATGCTGCCTGGAACTTCATAGCATGATCTTGGCTGGTATTATCATAGAGACTCCTGCTTCCAGCACCAATTCCTTGATCACGATGGAGAAAAACAGACATTGTGTCTATCAATATGCTATAGAATTGATGGTCTACTTCATCATACTACCTTCCTAATTGCTACTATTACTGACATATTGGTCCCCTGCCTTTATCAATGAAACACTTGATCAACAGCTATTGCATGTTTCCAACAGTTAAAAAAAACTCCCACCTCTTACTCACTTCATCCCTCTAATTCAGTATTGATATCTTCTAATTCAAATACTTCAGTCCTCTGCTATTTTTTTCTCTGCTACTTCTTAGCCAGCGATGTGACACCATGGATCAAGAAGACCTAAATTCAAATCTGGTTTGTGATACTAGCTCTATAACCCTGGGCAAGTCATTTAGGAGCCATATGCCTCAGTTTCCTCAATTGTAAAATAGGGATAATAATAGCACCTACCTTCCAGTGTTACTGTGAGGATCAAATGAGTTATTGCATGTTAAGCACTTTGCAAACCTTAAAGTGCTACATAAATATATTAATATTATTAATAATTTTTTCTTCCCTTTGCTTCCTTTGTAATCTTGAATCATAGTCAATCAAGTCAGTGACACACTATTTACATACTCTTTACATCCGTTGCCCAATTTTCTCTTACATTATCCATTCCATAGTAATTCTCAACTCTCCTTACCCCTACCACCTCCTTTTCTGATCTTACTCCCAAAGTACTACTGAACTGTCCATCAGGCACACCAACTGGGTTTCTTACAACTTCATGTTATCTAATCTCAAACAGAACATCTTTTCTGCATGCCAAATCCTTATGGTCTTCCCTGATTCATTCTCAAACATCTACCTTGATGTGGATATTGCAAAATGTTCTCTCTCTCCCTAAGCACTTCAAGTCACTGCCACTACTATCCCCTCTTCAGCAAGTTATCTCATCTACTGCTTTACTGAAAGAAAAAACAAATAAAAAAGATATTTGTCACAGGCTCCAAGATCTTCTTTAATCCAGGACTCTGAAAACCTTATATCTTTATTGGTGCCCCCACCCCGTCTTGCTCTGGTCCCTGTGGAACAAGAGACCATTCTATTTGCCAAGGTTAACCAAGCAGCCTAGAACTTTAATTTCATTTTCTCCCACTTTCTCTGTGGGCTTGCCCCTTTCACTTTCTTCCTTTTTTCCCCTTCCTTTTTTGCTATTTTTTATTTTATTTTATTTTCCACATGTCTAGCAAGCCGAGAAAGCATTCTCTCCTCATTTATGCTTCTTTGCATCCATAGCTTCCTTTAAAGCTCAGCTCAAATGACATATCTAACATGAGGTCTTTCCTCCTCTCCCTTAAGCTTATAGTACTCCCACCCTTTGAGGTTGTATGTACTTTGCACATATTTTGTATATCCATATTTGAGTACTTTCTTTTTCCTGCTAATAGAATATTAGCTACTTGTGGACAGGCAAGATTTTCTTTTGTCTTTACATACAGTAACATAACTCCTGTCACATTGTCAGCACTTAAAAAATACTTGTTGATTGATTGATCTTCCATTAGTCAATATCTACTGTCTTTTGCTTTGTTGTCTACAAATACACACATTTTTTCACATCCTTGTTTTTTTTTTTTTTTTTACTTGATCCTACTACCACTGGAAGTTATTCTCCTAACCTCTCTCCTCCATTTTACTGCCAAATTATTTACTGCTATCACTGCCTCTAGTTCCTTCCCAATCACTTCCCCATCTCTTATACTGTGGTTTATGCTGTGCAGGTAAATACTGGCTCTTTGAAGAAAGAATGGAAGACACACTTTTAAATTTAATCTTCATTATTAATATTTTGTCCACCACGTTCTTAATTTTAAACAATAAACAACCAAACCCTAATTTGTAGTGTTTGCCAATTTCTAAAGTGTCAATACTCATACTGAAGATTTAACAATCATCTTTCATGAGCTGTACAAGCTGGCTCTAGCATTCTCCTGCCAATGACACCCCCACTTGAACAGTTACTTTTTTCTAGGTTATAAATGGCCATGCCACTGTGAGCTCCACTGCCTTTTTATTGAACCTCATCCTCCTTGTCTTCTTTGTAGGTTTCATCAACATTGATCCACCCCCACCTACTGGGTATTCTACTCTTCCTTTGTTTCTGAGCCACTGCTTTTTTCAGTTTTCCTCCTACCCTTGTGACCACTGTTCAGTCTATGTTGCTGTATAACCACCCACCTCCTAACCTCTAGTCAATAATCATCTTTATGCAGAAGCCCCCTCACTGATACACCCAGTCCTATATTTCCCCTCAACTCTAGTCCTGCATTGACAATTGCCTGATGAACATCTCCACTTGTAATGTTCCATCATCACCATGAATTCAACTCATCAACAATGAATTTATCGTCTTAGCCAAATTGGAGATGCAGCTTGTTGTGGTGGTTAGCATGCAATATTTGACAAGGTTGGATTAGAATTCCCTTTTTGACACTTAATATCTCTTTGACCATGGGAAAGTCAATTCCTGTAAATATTTCTAAGTCTGTTTCCTCATGTGCAAAATAAGGCTAAAATGAGATAGTACAGTCAATCCTCAACATTCACATGTTTAACTCCCATGACTTCAAGGATTTGTATAATTTTATTAGTAGCTTTATTTTTCACTTTCATGTTGACAGCTGTGTACATTTGGGGCTATTAACAATAGAAAAGAGAGAGACAGACAGAGAGAGATGGAGAGAGACAGACAGATAGACCAGAAGGCAACAAAGCAGACAGAGATGCATTGGAATGGCTGGTATCATTAGGTACATCACTGGTCTTGTTCACCCTACCATTGTCAAGAATCTCCCATATATTCGTGTTGCATATTTTCATCGTTTTCCTTTAAAACTAAAGTTCTGTGTTTTAGTGATACCCACAAAGGTTAGTTTCAAGTCCTTTGGGCTCTAAGGTGATGTTGAAATCTCACTAGTCTCAGCATCTTCCAATAGCAGTGATTAAAGTTCCAGTAACCTCTCCTTTGGATTTTAGAGGGTGGCCAACATAGAGAGGTTTCAAGAATTATAGTATAGAATGCAATGCCCTCACACTGTCATCTAATACAGTGGAAGGTAAGATTCAAGTTAAAAATGTTTTAGTTTTAAGAATTTCGTTTGTTGGGGCAGCTAGGTGGCACAGTGGATAGAGAACTGGTCCTGGAGTCAGGAGGACCTGAGTTCAAATCTGGACCCAGACACTGGACACTTACTAGCTGTGTGACCTTGGGCAAGTCACTTAACCTCAATTGCCTCACTTAAAAAAATTGAAAAAAATGTCATTTGTTGCACAGTAACTATAGATTTCATGTGTTATGAAGTGAATTGTTAGATATCATTTTTTTCTTTTTCAAAATTGAAAAGTTAGCACAAAAGTTCACAGAATTCTAAAGAGTTACTAGTGAGAAAAATGTTTTGCATGTTACCAATTTTATTTTTTATACTGTATTTTATGGGTTATTTCAAGGTTACTGAGCTAGGAAAAGTGCTCATTGTCAGAATTAATGGTTGTTATAAAGAATTGTTTGCAGAAAAGTGTATTTTCATCAATCTCTAACAAAAGATTATAGTTTTTGATAGTTGCAGCAACCTACCCCCCTATTCCCCATTGGTTCAACGTATCAATGTTTGCATTTTTTTTACTTTTGCACCCCTCTCTAGGAAAATTACCCCAGTGGAAGTTGAGAATTGATCATATATTCAAAATGTTTCACAACTTCAAAGAACTATGTAAACATTGATATTGATTGCTCTTCCCTCAGTCCTCCCCTTCTCTAAATTGTCTTATTTCTGTTAAGGGCACTGCCATCCTTCAAGTCACTCAAGATACTTGTAACCTTGACTCTTTCCTCTCCCAACACTCCTCATACTCAATCACTTTTTAGTGCTTTAATTTCTACCTCTATCATATTTTTGTGTCCATCCCTTTCTATTCATTCATAGTACTTCCATCATAGTTTAGCTCCTTAAACCCTCTTGTCTTGAAGAGAGGCATGTAACTTCTCTGAAGCTACTGGCTGTTTGTGCTATATTCCCAGTTCCACAGCGTATCTATTTATCCTGCGTCCCCATGTAAGGTAATATAAGATCCACTCATTTGTGGTATTGATGTTTTCTACTCCGAGGTTTCTAATAGATAGGAAAATTCAAGTCTCAAAAATGGTTTTTAGACTGGCCCTTTACAGTAGTGTGATAGAGTTTTGTCTCAAAAGGAGGGAGATGAAGGTGAGACCTAATTATAGCAGAGCAGCTTATTGACTGACTGACAGAGAGTATTCTTACCTGGATAGTTTTCCTTGTGTGTCTGTGTCTGTGCTCTCCTGTGTTGTTTGTGTCTATAGAAAAGTACATTAGGCTGTGCTTCAAGCTCCCTGAGGTCTTAGATACAGAGGACATCAAAGAACTCAGCAGTAAAAACCCTTTGTCATGTATTCTATGACAACTATGTCCTTGAAATAACCTTGTGGGTTCTTCCCTAATTCTTCCAGCCTTTTTGTATCAGAAATAGTGGGAATCTGTTGTTCAATAATCATCCAACTATGCCAGCATTGAAGCTGATCCTGTCCATTTGCACAACTCTGTGACGTTTGAAATCTAATGTGTAATCATCTTACCTGCCCAGAGCGTGTCAGGGAGAAGTAGCTAAGTTTACTGATAAATTCGGCAATAGTTTAGGCTTTTAAGTATTTATTAAAGTGTATTAGAAGTTAGTTGAGAGTGAGAGAGAGAGAGAGAGAGAGAGAGAGAGAGAGAGAGAGAGAGAGAGAGAGAGAGATAACACACAGGGCTCTGAAAGAATGGAAAAACCTAGCTAAGATCTATGCAGGATAGACAGAAAAAACCCACCTTCACCTAGCAGCTCAATCTTCCAAAAAGAGCTCCTAGCCACCTCTCCCGGAAGCCCCCTTAGGAACAGAAAGCAAGGCAGTCCCCACACACAGCTGCAAGCTAATTGGCTGGTCCATTGATTGACATGACTTACAGGCAGTCTGTGAATAGAGGTAACTTCTGGATGACCGGCAGCTTCCGGACACTAGTCACATGCTTTCTTGTCAGGGGGGGGGTTACACTGGTTCTCACAATGTCTTTCTCAGCAGGGGGATGGCACCCTGATTCTCACAACTCTCACAGCTTAAGTTTCTGTCTTTGTTTTTTTAATGGACACCAAGAGATAATTTACAACCAAAAATGCTAATTCCATTTCAAAACAAAACAAAATAAAACCAAATTTAAAAAAAGAAAACAACACAAAAACAAACAAACAAACAAAAAAACACCTTTGACTAATGATGCCTTGTGAGGTAATTTATTCCTGGGTCATCAAGTTTTGGAAAAGTATTGGTTCTCATGGGAAGTGATGGCATGGCTCTATGACAAATGCTTTAAACCTAGGTATAGTTTAGCACTTTGCCCTGGCTCTCAATCAAGCTGGGATGGATAGGATTTTGTCTCCCTAACATTTTTTGTTTGTTTTTGTTCTTGTTTTTGTTTTTTGGTGAGGTAGTTGGGGTTAAGTGACTTGCCCAGGGTCACACAGCTAGTAAGTGTCAAGTGTCTGAGACCAGATTTGAACTCAGGTCCTCCTGGATCCAGGAGCAGTGCTCTATCCACTGCACCACCTAGCTGCCCTTCCCTAACATTTTTTAACAGATTTATCTTTGCTCTTCCCACCCACTCAACTTCTTTATCTTCAAATTTAATAGATGAAGAGATGAGGAGCGATATGGAGTGAGCAAGTAACAGAGGACTTAGAAAGAAGGACTTGGATCTTATAACTTCATAACAGTTATCTAGAAACTGGATTTTGATTCTTCCTGAAGTAGTAAGCTCCTCAAAACTGATGATCTTTCAGGAGAGGATAAATGACCCTTTACAGGGATTTTGTAGAAGAGATTGATGTTTAATAACAGGCAGGTAGATTCAGTTTACCTGGTTCACTTCTATTTCTGAGTCTATGATTCTAAAATCACTGGACTTGGAACTGAGAGACCTGTATTCTAATGCTATGCATCCTATTGGCTCACTTTGTGACCTTGGACAAGGTTATTTTCTCCCTCTGGGTCTCAGTTTCTCATCTATAAATTAAAGAGATTAGACTAGAAGATCTTTAAGCCTGGATTCATTGACTATAAGACCTTAAAATCACCCCCCCCCAAATCATCTGGTCTAATCATAGTCACCTATGCTAAAGAACTGTGATCATGTCAATTCCATCAGCCTGGGGTCTCTATGATGCGGAAACTCCATTCACTGATGGAAACTAGCAACTGCTCTGTGACTTACTGTATTATATATCTGCCTGAGGCACTGAGAGGTTCTTTCAAGGCTATTATTTATCACATACATGACTTGAATCCTACTCTTCCTAAATCCAAAGCCCAATCTTTGTTCAATATGCCAAAATGCATCGCCTAGTACAGTATACTCAACATACATATACAGAACTTAATTTAAGTGTTCTGCAATGATTCAGAAAGTATTGGGATTTTACAGGAATTCAGGGTCATCGCTCTGAGCAGCTGTTTATCTTTATTCAATAGATACAGGGACATGTCAGTTAATAGACACAGCTAGTTCATAGGAAACGTGATAAGAATTTGCTGTGAAGATGAAGGCAAATGTGTTTTAAATAACAAAAGTAGAAATTGAAGCAAAAGAGAATTAAGTAAGATATGAGGCAGAATTAGCAAAGGAACACTATTTTACCAAGAATATCTTAGTTGAAACTTAATGACAAACAAGTGCATTTATATATTGTTTTAGGACCTATAAAATACTTTACAAAATTTTTAATTTTCAAATTTAATTGTAACCTGGTGAGCTAAGTGCCCTGTGAATCCATTTTAAAGGTAAAGAAATGGAGACAGAGAGATTAAGTGATTTGCCTTTCTACTGGAGAGAATGTATAAGATAGGATTTGAATCTATAGAGCCCATGGTTCTTCTTACTGAAGCTTTTCTAGATCTTGTGGGAGATGATGTGAATCCAAAATCTTGGGAATTGCTTATTTGTTTCTATTTGTAAGCATATAGATAATGCAGATGTGGATATATGAATCAGAGATGGTTTGGTATAAAGGGAAAGGCACTGATTATTATAGAGCTGGAAGACCAGTGACCTAGGCTTCTCTCCACTACTTACTAGCAATGTAACCTTGGAAAGACCACCTCACCTTGATCAGGATCATTTCTCTCTTTTTCATTACAATCATGAAGAAAATGCTTTGTAAACTCTAAAAAAATATATGAGAAAGTTAGGTGGTACAGTAGAGTATAGAATTCAGTCAGGAAGACCTGAATTCAAATCCTACTTCATATCCTGTCCATCTGGCTGACTGTGGCAAGTCAATTAACCTCTCTCAGTTTCCTTATCAGTAAGACAAGGATAATAATAGTTCATAAGGATGTGTTGAAGGTCAAATGAATTAATATGTGTAAACAACTTGAAAACTTTAAAGCACTATAATTTAATAATAATAATAATAATAATAATAATAATAATTTCCATATAAACAAACCAGATAGGAAAGTTAAGAAGGAAACAGTTAACTTTTCCATATGGGCTTGGGATCCAGTATTGTCAGATGGTTCCTTTATTCTCTTCACTTTATTGTGGGGACATTTTGCAGGGAGGGATGAGAGGGGACTGGATATGCCTCTTTAACCTCCTGTTTTTCCTTATAGAACCCTTACTAGTATTGTAGAAAATGAGATTTTTCTGAGGGCACTCACATCCTTTGGAGCACGTTTTGTCATTTTTATGCCTTTCTTTTGGTATGCCACTGACCTACTATTTTATGATAAAGCTACTCCAGTACCTTTTCACCATGATGCTTCTCTTCTGGGCCCCTTTCCTTGCAAATTATTAAAGGAGTGTCAGCTAAACTCCAGCAGGGTGGGTTATACTCTAACTTGGAGCAGCTTTAACTTTTCCTCACCAGTTTTCTTCCCACTCCTCTTTTCCTTCATTATTTTTTTTTGCCCCAGGTGATAGCATTCATCTTCAGCTTCTGCAATGATAGGTCTGTGTATCACTGCATCCAGGCTGCTTTGCTCTTTTCTCCTCCCTCTGTGGATGCTCTTGTCCTTTCCCATTCTTCTGTTTCTCTTATGCCCCAATCTGACTCGTATTGTTATCCCAGACAGAACCTGGATGGTTTTTAATCTGTTTTAAACTTTTGATTGTCTTGTGATTAAGGAGGTATGTCGGGCCATAACTTATTTGGAATGGTTGGGGGTGGGCTGAGGTACTGGTTGGTGGGAAGTAATAAAGATTTAATGAGAATATTGCTTGGGGGGCTTCCTTTCAGAGGAAAAATATTCCAAATATCTACATTAGAACACCATTGGAGGACAAGAAATCTTCTCAGACTGCTGTGAAAATAAACTGTTGGCACCTCCCAGAGAGATAGCTCCAAATGTGGGGGCGGTGGGGGGGGATGGGGAGTAGGAGGGAGAGGATTTAATGAATCGCAGAGCAGAGTGCACTTTACTGGAAGGAATTATCCCCTGTGATTTCCCTAATAAAGAACGCAAGAGTCACTCAGATGGATGTGGAGTTGTGGTTTTAAAGTGCACAGCCTCCCTGGTTACAATTCAGAGATTTATGCATCCTTCTGTTGGTAAGGCCATCGACGTGGAGCCTCTTGCCTGCTGGCTTCTGTGGGTACAGACTAGAGTCTAGTTCAGTAAAAACTCCAGGGGCTTTGAAGGTGATGTTGGCTGACCTTTTGAGGAATAGGCAGCTTCCTCAGAAAAGGCCTGGCTGTCAGAGTTCCACGGCAACTGACTGCAGGGTGGTGAGAAAAAGGAAGGTACTATGAAGAAATACAGTTATTCCTGCAATGGGGCTGTCAGAGAACACAACTCTTGCTGACCCTGTGACACAAGGTCACCAGCAACTGTGTTTGGCATCACTTTTGCCCAAGGTCTCAGGCAGCTCACAGTATAGTCCAATGCCCAAGATTTCCCAGAGAAACACATAACACAAGGGAACATAAAACAGAGAGGTGCACGGTAAAAGATTGAGCAAGAAGATTCCTGGAGGTAAATTTCTCTACAAGAAGGTTTCACCTTCCATGCTTGCCCCTTGTAGTTCCATATTGATCAGTTCTATAGCCATGATCTATTGTTTGTACTTCATTTTGAAGAGGACCAATGACAGGTGGTGGTGGTGGTGGTGATGGTTTGACTTGCACGTGAATTGGATTTAAGTGAGCTAGAGTTATACTAAGTCTCCAGCTGTATTCTTTCTTCTAGTGGTAAGACAAAAATCAAAACAGCTGGTGATTGCCTGGGATGCAAGGAATGGCCGTGGCATCTTTATGTCATACCAAGCTCTAGATGATACATGGTGCCTGCTTTAGTCGTTTCCATGGCCATTGGAATAAATTGTTCTCATCCACCCATTATTCCAGGGGTAAGTCCTCACATGCTTGTAATAGACATCACCCTACATCACTGAGAGGTTTGATTCTTGTCAGTTCCCCTTAACCTGATTTAGCTCATTGGCTGAGACAGTTTTATTGGAGTGCGGCCACTGCACAGGCTTCAGCTTCTTGGAAACACAGATGAGAAATTGGGTGAAGGTATACACCAGAGGTGGATGAGCAGCCCTGAAAAGACCTGAGCAAGCCCTCGTACCAGAGATACTGGTTCTCCCTGCACACCCAGGCCATGATTTCAGAGCCAGTTTGAGGAACAGCAGCTCAGAGGCCTGGGCTCTCTTAGCCTTGAGCTGCTTCCTGCATACAGTCTCAGAGTAATGGAAAAGGGTGATGCTTTCTGAAGGATGATTCTCCATAGCTTTTCCCTTTCTGCTGTTGTGGTTGAACTTCTCTGTCTCAGTAAGTATGATAAAAAAAAAAACAAAAACAAAAACAAAAAAACCTGGTGAATGACTGTGTGGTCTGGTCTGGTATAAGGAAGAGTCTGAATAAAATAGTTCCCAAAGAAAGGAGACTGGATCTGAAAGCCAGATCATGATTTTTTTTGTAGTTGCTGTTGTTGTTTTCTCCACTCCCCCCACTTTTTCTATCTTTGATAGCTAGCAAATAGAAATTATTATAAGTACTGTGATGGCCCATTTTCCTCTCTAGCTATCCTTCACTTCTTTGCCCTCTATTTTTTATTCATTTGGATTTGCTTTACTGTGTCTTGGTTTCTCATAAGTCACTGGCTTCCATTTGCTCAATCCTAATTCTTAGTCAATTATTTTCATCATAGAGCTTTTGTACCTCCTTTTCCATTTGACTTTTCAAGCTGTTGACATTTTTCTCATGTCTTTCCTGCATCACCCTCATTTCTCTTTCCATTTTTTCCTCTACCTCTCTAATTTTATCTTCAAAGTCCTTTTTGAGCATCTCTATGGCCTGAGACCAATTCGTATTTTTCTTGGAAGCTTTAGATATAGGGGCCCTGATGTTGACATCTTCCTCTGAGGGTGCCCCTTGGTCTTCCTTGTTACTGAAGAAACTTTCTATGGTTCTCACCTTTCTCTGTTGGCTCATCTTGCCTTTCTTTTACTAGACTTTTAGCTGCTTAAAGTGGGGCACTGTTTCCAGGCTTCAGTATCCCAAGCTTAAGAAATCCCAGGTGGTATTATTTAAGGAGAATCAGGTTCTTCCCTCTCCCGGCCTGTTTCCTGGTCCTAGATGACCCCAGACCAACTCAGCAATCAACCAGCTTTGTGTGTTGTGGTTGCTAGCTCCGACGAACCTGTGCCCCTTCCCCACCTGTGCCACTTCTACTCGAGCCTACCACCTGGTTCTCAGTAGGGGTGTAAAATCCCAGTTCTGCCTTAGCACCAGTATAGACCCCTATAGTCTCCCCCCTGCCCAGGGCTCAGCCCACTCACCAGACTGTGAGCTTAGTTCCAGACAACACTGGTGCTTCAGCTGATTCAGAGGCTCTGGGGGTCTCCTTCTCTGGTGAGGACTTCCTGAGACTGGATCTGTGTCAGGGTGACTGTGGGGTTGGGCCCGACTCTGTATCAGCACAGCAGCTCCTCCTTCTGACCTTCCAGCCATTCTTGGTTAGAAGATGATTTCAGCACATTCTTCTGTGAGTTTTGCTGCTCCAGGCATTTTCCTATGACCTTATTTGGATGTTTTTTTGGAGCAATCATGTCATGAGTTCGGGAGCTTACTGCCTTTCCTCCACCATCTTGGCTCCGCCCCAGAAGTCCCTAATTATCCTTTACTTCTAAGACAGTTTTCTCTAGTTAGGAAAGATAATGAGTCCAGAAAAAAATTATTACCCACCATGGAAGACCACCAGATGATGTTTCTATAGTATCTATGTTTGTGTCGTATTTCCATACCAAGAGTTTATAGTCTATTACAGTAAAAATATTTCATATTTTCCCCACCTGTACTGATCACAGTGCTAAGCATATCAATGGGAGTTAATAAATGCCTGTTGAATGAATTAAAAAAAAAGAAGAATGCATCTGGTAGCTCCTTTTGGAGCTTAAAAACTGGCAGACCAGCCGAACTCACTCAGTCAAACGAGTCGCCTCAGATTCTTTGATACTGCTCCCAAACCTGTTTTTGATCCTGCTTGTTTCCTGTTGGTCCAACTTATTGCTTTGGCCATGACCTCCAACTCTATCCCCAACATTAGGATCCTGGTGCACCATTGCTATTTTGACCTATCAGTATTTTATATGGGTGTTCTCTTGGCCACTGGCCCTTTTTGAACTGTGTTTTTGGCTATACTGTTGATATCTGTATTCTTGTAATGAATTCCACCCATTCATCCCACAGTATCAGACTCAGCTGTGCACTTCTCTATCACCTATTGTAAATTGGCTGCCATCATGGAAAATAAATGGCATTATACATCTTGGACCTTAACCTTGCACCAGGATGGGTGGGATAACCTTGAAGTCATTCTCAACTCTTCTCCCTCAATCCTCACGTCTGAGTTAGTTTTGTTAATTTGACCTTCATAATAGGTCTTACATCTGTCTCTTTCTCCTCTATTCATATAGTTACCATTGTAGTATAGGCCTTCATTATTTTCTGCCTAGACTGTTGCCATAAACTCCTGATTGTTCTTTGGGCATCTACTTTACCCCCTCCCTTCTCTAATCTATCCTCGCCATAGCTGCCAAAATTATATTTCTCAAATATGGAAATGTTCATGTCACTTCACTATTCAAAACTTTTCACAATCAGTTTCCAAACTACCTTTATAGTCATATTTCATTTTTTTCCATTTACAAACTCTCCATGATAGTCCAACTGGCTTCCTAGCTATTCCCCATACATGACTCTTCATTTTCTGCCACTGTGGCTTTGCAAAGGTGGACCTCTTTATATGCACAATACTTTTTCTTCTCCACACCTCCATTCAGGTAGAATTTTAGCACTCCTAATTTCCTTGAAAATAACAACAATAAGAAGAAGGAAGACAAGGAAGAGGATGTCGATGACAACAATGAGAATCACTTAATAACATTTTAAGGTGTGTGAAGATTTTTACAAATATCTCATCTTATTCTTACTGCAATGCTTGAAAGGAGACCCTATTTTTAATTCCATTTTATAGAAGAGGAAAATGGAGTATGTTAAGTGATTTGCTCAGATTATATAAGTGTAAGTTTCTAATGTAGAATTTTAATTCTAGTCTTGCCATAAGTCCAGTGTTCTATTGACTCTGCTTCCTAGAATTGAGGCACAAGGTTCTATAGGAGAATGTTTTTCTTCATTTCATTTAATGCTCTGCCCCTCTTAAAATCATAGTTTTTATTTATGTATGTAGACATTGCATCCTACTCTCCATAGCTTGATAAACACTGAGCAGTAAGTGAACTTTTCAATGGTAAGGCTATTTATTTTGCTTTTGTCTTTGTATCTATATTATCTACCCCAGAGCTTTTCACATACTAGGTGCTTAATTAATGCTTATTGGATTGTTGAATGATGCATATAGAAAAGAACCAAATATGATGAGGTGGTATGTTTGCATTGAGTTTTTTATTTGGAAAAAACTTATACTGATGAGATCAAAGGATTGTTACAGCATACACAGTATTAATAAACCCAAAAGACTTATTAGAATGGAGGCTTATTATTATTATTATTATTATTATTTTGTAAAAGCTTTAGGCCCAAGGAGGGCCTTAGTGTGATGATCCTGTCTGTTAGGGGTATTCTTCGTTTATTTCCCAGTCTCCATCTTGATACATGCTTCCAAATTCTCTGGCATTGATCAACTATCTGCCGTGCTCTTTTTCAGGGCTGTAGTGGAAAGATCATGGGATTTAAAATCAGAAAATGTGATAAAGAATCTTAATTATTACCTTGGGCAAGTCACTTTCCTTTTCTGAGCCTTGGAAAACCTCTTTTGTAAAATTAGGGGCTTGGGCTTGTCCCCTCCTAGTTCTGAATCCCAAGATTCTGTGAGTGATATAACTGTTCTCAGGAACACAAGTTCATATCTAGACAATGTCGACAAGCCCACAAGACACATCATAGAAATCCATACTCCTTGTAAGCAAGAAAGATCAACCCAACATGAAATATTAAAAAAGGCAGGTATGTAATATGGAAGGTCAGAGCTAAAAGAAAAATGAGAACAAGGACTATTAAGCTTAGAAGTTATGTTAGAACTTAGTATATCAAATATAAAAGGGACATTAAAATATAGAAAGTTAGGCCAGAAAAAAATGTTAAGAAAGGAAAAGCACTCAGAGAATATCTAATTCCTTTATTTGAATAATAATTATTATAATTATAAAAAATAACTCACATTTCCTGAGTGTGCTATTGATATCCTTTTGCTATCTGGAAAAAGTAAAGAAGGACTCCAGGATATTAGGTGGACTCTCTGGGGCAAACATGTGTGAGGACTTGGAAAACAACTACCCAGAATGGGTAGGCATGAATGAGTGATAATCTGCTTTGTTGGAGAAAATTAATGTTCACATACAGGAGACCACGGCACCATTGGGGTGTCTGAGGACTTTAACTCAGACATTTCTATAGCACTTTCAGATTTTTAAGGGACCTTCCTCCCAACAAACCTGGGAGGTAAGTAGTAAAGATATTGCTATCCTCATATTTCAGTTGGGGAGACAGCATCTAAGCATTTAATTGACTCAATATGTACTATACAACTCATTCCCATTAGAGACAGGACTTGAACCTGGTCATTCAGATTCCAAGACAAATGCTTCTTCCATCACATTCCCTAAATATGAGTAAACTGAGGTCCAGAGAGAATGAATGTTTTACTGAAGGTCAAATAATCCCACAGTGGCATGACCAGAACCAAAAGCCAAGTCCTATGATTCACAATCCAATTCTCTTTCCCTGATTTTACCTTTTCCTCAAGAGACTTTTTTTTTCTTATCCTTCCATTGTAATTCATCTTTTAACAAAATTGCACATGCTAAAGACTTAGTTCTGGGTTTATCCCTAAGAATAAAACAATCAGTCCTCTTGCATTTTAAGCAAAGGGCGATTTGAACAAAGCATTAAGAGAATACTTATGAATCTCCCCACTACTTAGATTTACTGTGAGGCCTACTATCCAGCACAAGCCTCCATTCTGAAAATTCTCTATCAGCAGACTTGACAAAAGCCATAAATCAAATAATCAATCAATCAATCACTCTAAAAGCATTTACTAAGTGCCTGTTATGGGCCACACATTATTCTAGGTGCTGGGGTAGAGAAAGAGTAATGATATTACCTACCATCTAGGAACTTACATTGTATCAAGGGAAACATGATATGATCATGATATATAATGATGTGATGTGATGTGATAATATGATGTGATATATGATTCCATATAACATGATAGTACCTACCGTGATATGATTTGACATAATATATAACATTACATGTTATATATGTATATATGATACAATATATAACACATATATGATACACATTCTATAACCTATCATGACATCATATAACATAGCATCATATAACAGTACAATATAATGATATAATGAAATTAAATGTAATGTAACAATTTACATAGGACATTAATGATGGCATAATGTGATAGCATATATCATATTTATATAATTTCATATTATTCCATATAATTTTACTTAGAATGATGACATGACATGACATGAAGTGATATTGTTTACATGTCTATATTTATGAACATGCCTTTGTCCATATTTATAAATATGTATGAACACATATTGGGAGATCTATACATCCTCACAAAACAATTATCAAAATATGTAAAAATCAGTAGAAGGTATTTTGTGGGAGAAAGGCACTAGCAGTTAGGGAGATCAGGAAAAGCTTCATGCAGAAGGTGGCATTTCATCTGAGCTCTGAAGGAAGCAGAGGATTCCATGAGTCAGAAGTAAAGGACAAGGGATTTCCAGTTATAGGGGAAAATCAAAACAAAGGCATGGAGGCAAGTGCCTGGCATGAGGAATAATAAAAAAGTCTGGTTATAGCAGAGAGTGTGGAGAGGGGAATAAAATGTGATAAATCCAGAAAAGTAGGTTGGCACCAGGTTGTAAAGGTCTTAAAAAAAAAAGACAAAAGGAAGCTTATATTTATTTGATCCTGAAGAAAATAGAAAGACATTGGATTTTATTAAGTGGGATAGTGACATGGACAGACACTTGAAAATCACTTGAACCAGTATGTAGAGGTTGTTCACTTAAATCTGGGATCCCAGAGCATCTAATTAGCACGTGGTATCAAAATGAATAACTGAGAAAACTAAGCAATGAAATCATTATTGACAAATATTACAACCCACGTAGATTATTAAATATAGACTCCTTCCCTGATCAAGAATTTCCCAGGAAACTCACACTCCAAGTGGAGAAGGGCTGCACCTCTTTGGCTTGAGTTCTCAAGGCTCCAGGTGCCAGAAATGAAGACCTTCCCTTGACTGTTGTCCTCTTCCTCCAAAGCTATGACCTATTCTTGTGATTGCTTGTTTTTTCCTGAGGGTTGGTGTTGAACAGAACAGTTATTCTTTCTGTTTAAGAGTGACCCTAGGGGTCAGCTAGGTGGCGCAGTGGATAGAGCACTGGCCCTGGAGTCAGGAGGACCTGAGTTCAAATGAGGCCTCAGACACTTAACACTTACTAGCTGTGTGACCCTGGGCAAGTCACTTAACCCCAATTGCCTCACCAAAAAACCCAAAATTCTTATCCCTTACTCATATTTGAGTTAGGATCAATTCCTTCTCCTTATTCACTGCACCATCATTCTATCAGTAAATCAATAAGCATTTATTAAGCACCTACTATGTGTCAGACATATGCTGGGCATAGAAAAAAGGGGGAAAGATAATTCCTGCCCTTGAGGAGCTCACAATCTAATGGGAGAGTCAACATGAAAATCACTATGTAAAAACAAGATATATACAGGATTAATAGGAAATAATCAACAGAAGGAAGGCACTAGAATTATGAGGTGCTGGGAATAGCTTCCCATACAAAGGGGGACTGTAGCTAGGACTTGAAGGAAGTCAGGAAAGCCATGAGATGGAAATGAGAAGCAAGAGAATTGCAGGTATGGAAGATAGCAAAAATATTCCGACTTGAGAAACAGAGTACAATATCTTGTTTGAGTAACAGCAATAAGACTGATATCGATGGGTCAAAGAATACTTGGAGTAGAGACTGGAATAATAAAGAATGGTAAGAGGGGGAAGCTAGGTGGCACAGTAGATAGAGCACTGATCCTGGAGTCAGGAGGACCTGAGTTTAAATCTGGCCTCAGACACTTGACACTTACTAGCTGTGTGACCTTGGGCAAGTCACTTAACCCCAATTGCCTCACCAAAAAAAAAAAAAAAGTAAAAAAATCAAACAAACAATAGATATGGGAGAGATAGTGATGAGTTCAAGGTGACACCCACAGTATACATACCTTGATGACTGTGAGGATGTAGGTGCTTTTAAAAATAATAGGAGAGTTTAGGGACGCTAGGTGACACAGTAGATAAAGCACTGGCCCTGGATTCAGGAGGACCTGAGTTCAAATTCTGCCTCAGATACTTGATACTTACTAGCTGTGTGACCCTGGTCAAATCACTTAACATTTATTGCCCCCCCCCCCCGCTAAAAAAAGCAAGAGAAATAATAGGAGAGTTTGGAAAGGGGGAAGAGTTGAGAGGGAAGATAATGAGTTCAAATTTAGACATGTTGAATTGAAAATTTCTACAGGACATTCAATTTCACAGTTGGACAAGAGACACGGGAGGTCAGTAGGGAGGTTAGGGGTAGATGAGTAAATCTGAGCACCCTGCACACTAGTTATGTGCCCTATATTCAGTCTCCCCTACTTCAATTTCTTTACTGAGGTTAGATATAAATGAAACTCACATGCCTTTTACAGCTTCCATTTCAACTCACATAACACCCTTCAAAGTTAGCACCCAGTCCAAAGAAAATGGCCTCAAATCTTCAATAATCCCCAAGGAGGCATTAGTCCACTTAAAATGGGGAAGAATAAGGGTAAAGATCCATTCTCAGCATTACTACCACCATCACAAAGTTCCCTAATACCCTTACATTTGGAAACTTCAATTTATTCAGTTTGTGATACTTACTGGTGCCTTTTCCTCTTATATTTCTGAATGATTATTGTCCTTCTGGGCTCTGGGTAACGATGATTCAAAAGACAGAGACAGAGAAAGAGAGCAATAGAGAGGGAGAAAGAGAGGGGGAGAGACATAGACACAGAGACAGACACAGAGAGACTCATTTCTCATTGGAAACCTTAGAGAGTGAATGATCATGGGAATGAGGAGACCATGCAGTGGGATATAGTGACATACAATCTACATTCTAGTATATAGGATTGAATGGTTCTTCTTCCTTCTTTTGTCCTTTGGATTTAGATTTTCTGATTGCCATGGAGATCTCTACTGGGAAGCAGTGGTGGCCATTGAATTAGTACTGTATGATTTCCAGAAAGTAGACCAGGGTGATCAGGGATTGTGGCTATGATAACCACAGCTGCCACTGCTTCTGTGGGCCCAAGACTATTAGTGAATAATGAAAACTGCCAGAGACCAGGGCTACAAAGGAGGTTCTTATCTTGGATCAGGGATTGAGGTGGTACTTGTGAAGAGAGGGAATAACTAGTACAGAGATAGAGAGCTTTTGAGAATCTAGTTGACTAGTGAGCTGACCAGGTGAGAATGATTTACAAAAGTTTTCCTCCCCAACACACTCTTTTTCCTTGCTCCATAATTTTGTTTCAGATGTGGGTTCCTAGGAATCTATTCCCACATAACCCTTTCCCCCACATTACTTTGAACTATGGAAATAGGTTATATAGGAATTTCCTCCTTCTACCCTCAGATATTTAAAAGTTAATTGAGAGGTTAATGTCACATTGGTCTATCAATAAGCATTTATTAAGTGCTAAATATGCTCCAGTCATTGTGCTAATCCCTAGGGATAGGAACCAAGGTTAAAAAGACAGTCCCTTGCTCTTAAGAGCACACATTTTAAATGGGAGCAACAGCATGCAAAGCAATTGTGTACAAACAAGCTTTATACAGGATGAATTGGAGATGATCAACAAAAGCAAAGGACAAAGCATTAAGGGCAGTTGAGAAAGGATTCTTGTGGAAGGTGGGAATTTGGCAGGAACTTGAAGAAAGCTAGTGACCCAGGCTAAAGAGATAAGGAGGCAGAAAATCTTAGGCATGAGAAATAGCAAGCAGAAATGCAGAATAATGAGGTGGAAGTTCTTGTGTAAAATAACATTAGAGAGGTTAGTGTCACTGAATCACGAGTATATGTTGGTGCGTAAGGTTGTAAGAAGATGATAAGGGTAAGGAGGGTTCAGGTTAAAGCTGGATGGTTCTACATTGGAATGTATCACCCATTCCTTCCCACTTGCACCACATCTCTTTCTCTCCCTCCCCTCCCCCCCTCTCTGAGTCTCTCTGTTTCTTTCTTTCTCTCTCTCTCTCTCTCTCTCTCTCACTTCTCTCTCTCTCTCTCTCTCTCTCTCTCTCTCTCTCCAACAAACCATATAATCAAAGTCTGTTGGTTTTGTTGTCATGTGGAATATGGGGAAGTGTGACCAGAGAGATGAGCATTAAGACAAGAAGTAAGAACCCTAGAGTTATTTATGTACTTTAGACTTCATAATTTATAGGTTGATTCATATTCTACTTCATTCCCTGGCTTAATTCTAAATCCATCCAGTGCCACCAATTAATGTTACAAGGTCAGCAGAGTTAGCACTAGGGAGTATGGAGGTGGGTCTTCTAAGTATTTGAAAGCCTTGGATTAAAATTAAGTTCTATTAACTACAAGTCCAGCACTCTTTCTATTATGCCCACATTACCTACACCCTAAAAACTATGAAAATGCCAAGTTGTTATGAAAATAGTGTTGTCATAGACAATTTTTGATGATGGCTTTAAATTTATAAGGACTGAAAGGCTTCATTTTCAATAAAGTATAACACTCACAATTCTGGAGGTGTGGGTTCTAGTCCCCAGTTTTGCTGGTATATTACTGTGTGCATCATCTAATCTCTCTGGTCCCCAGTTTATTTCACTAAAATATGAAGGGATTTATCAAAATGACTCTCCAAGGCCCTTTCCAGTGCCTATATTTACGTGTTCTCTCCTAAGATTCCTTCCAGTATTGACATGAATGGGCCAGGAATGAAAGACTCAGGGAGAAATGAATATGAAAGCTAACTTTTATGATAAGCAAGCTGAAATATAGTTTCTAAGAAAGGGCGAACTTGGTAGAATCCATTATATCCTCTAAGGCCTTAGAGAATCTTAAAGGAACAATTACAATAATAATAATAATAAGAGAGAGGGAGAGAGAAAGGAAGGAAGGAAGGAAGATAAAGGAAGAAAGGAAGGAAGGAGAGACAAAAATGAAAAGAGAAGAGAGAAAAGAAGTGATGAAAGAAAAGGGGAGGGAAAAGAGAAGAAGAAATATGTTGGGAAATAAGATGATCTATCTGATCTTGATGTACAGGGAATAAGAGTCTATGTTAGTGAATAGGCAAAACTCCTTATATTCAAATGTCATGTTGGGAATATATTAATGGCCAATATTAATTAATGGAGCTCATTGAATATTACATCAGAATTAAAAATAGGTTGTTGTGAAGATAGGGAAAGTGATAGACACTAGACCTGGTATTTGTTGGTATAAGAAACTCTTAGTGAAGAACTTTATCCAAGCACCTCAGCACATTCTCTACGACTTATTGTAGTTAATGCAGTTAATATGTTAAGGGGAAATGATATAATATATGTACTGACCTTTTCAACCTTTAAGATCTTAATTAAAGTCAGTTGCTGCTGTGACTTCTGCTACTCCTATATGGAATGCTAGGCCTGGAAAAAATATGTTAGAACATGTCCTATGAGCTCTGAAGTAGAACAGAAAACAGAGCACTGTACTTAGAAGGGACCTTAGAACACAGAGTGTCAGTTATAAGGATCTCTAGCACATGGAACATCAGAGATGGAAGGCTTGTTAGAACAGAGTGTTAAATACAGGATGGACCTTATAGATAATACCAGGGTGCCCCCCAAAGTCTTCATGCAATTTTAAGTTTCTAAAGCTTAAAACTATAAAAGACTTTTTTTTGAGACATGCTTTATATAATATTAGACCTAGAAGGGGTCTTTGAACAGAGACTATAGGAAGGGAGGAAAGAAAAAAAAAAAAAACTGACAGAACTGAAAGGGCCCTGAGAGATTATCTAGGCCAACGTGCTCATTTTACAAGTTAGGAATCTGAGACCAAGCTAAAGTCATTTACTCAAGAATCCCAAAGTAAAATAGTAGCAGGGCATAAGCAGAACCTAGGTCCCCTGACTCCTAGTACAAATTCTATTCTTTAATAGGAATCATGGACTATAATTTTATTGGTGTAGGAACTTCCAAGGTAAGGAAGCTCCTTCTACCGATGCAAAGACCTGCCTTCTCTTCAACTATTATTATGTGAAAATTACTCAGAGCACTAAGAATTTAAGTGACTTGCCCAGAAAAACACAAAAGCCTGTGTCAGGAGTAGGACATGAAGCCAGGTCTTCTTGACTTCAAAGACACCTTTCTATCCACAGTCTTGCATTATCTCTTTTAAATATCATCCAATAATTTCTCATATTTGTATAATACTATATATTTTTACATAACATTTTCCTATATGTGATTACACATAAATAAATTCTATGATAGCTAGGGATCATATTTGATTTGTGTTTTTCCTCCACTAACTCCTGACATAGTTTCTTATACACAGCTTGCAACTGTCAATTATTTCTATTGGTACTGAGTTATTGTTACCACCGGTAATTATTGCAAAAGCTTTGGAAGGAAGGCTAATTTGGTATCATTATCCTACCTTAATCGATGGAGAAACTGAGACTCAGAAAGGTTATGACATTTCCAGATTTTCAGAGTAGACCTGGATAACAAACACAAGTGTCCTGAATTTTTGTCTCATCCTTTTTCTATTATAAGCAAAAAGTTTCTTAAATTTTGGGAAGAATGAATGATACAAGTTAAAAACAATGGGTAACATCCAACGTCCAAGGAATCTCTCCCTGTAGAAATAATAATCAATACTAGATTTCCAATGATTCGTTGAACTGTTCACTTGATTATCATCACAGAGAAATTACTATTTGATCTAGTGCTTAGCACAGTGCCTGGCCCATAGTAGGCACTTAATAAATGTTTGTTGACTCAATTGCTGACTTCCCTGGATTCCTTTAAGTCCAAACTAAAAGCTCACCTTTACAGGAAACCTTTCCTAATCCCTCTTAATTCTAATGTCTTCCCTGTGTTACTTATTTTCTATTTTTCTTATATCTAGCTTGCTTTGTGTATATTTGCTTTTCTCCCTCATGATATAAAGTTCCTTTAAGGCAGGTACTCTCTTTTGCCCCCTTTCTATATTCCCAGAATTTATCATACAGTAGGTTTAGAATAGGTGTCATATAGTAGTTGCTTAATAAGTGTTTATTGATTGATGACATGTTTATTAAGCAATAGAAAAACATAGAAAGAAAATATAACATAAATTAGCATTAGAATTAGAGGTTGCAATGATACAAATGTTCTAAGGAGTTTAAACTCATCTTGTTGTCTTTTTTTTCCTGACCCTAAATATTTTTAAAAATGTGAACCCCTAAGTATATGTCCTTTTTATTTAAGATATTGAGAAGCTGAAAGCCTAGTGATTGAACTTGAGCAATCAAATTCAGAACAAGGTCATTTTGTATGTAAGAACCATATACTACTCTCCTTCTACACCCACCCCACACCCATATACTTATTCAGACAATAAAATCTCATGAATGAGTCCAATGGAAGCCCATGTTGCTGGATTTAGCTTTAAGAGCCCTTGCTCTATTACTTATTACCTTTGTGATATTAGCCACAGCTTTTAATCTGCCTGAGTCTCTTTCTTCCTCATTAAAAACAATGTGATTGGACTAGGTAACTTTTAAAGCTCTCTCAAAGCACTACACTCTAAAGTCTATTGCTTTCTTCCTCACTTTCCAAATACCATTCTACCTCCCATTGTCCCCTCCCCTCCCATCTCAAAAAGATGACCTGGCCTCCCATTAGTAAATTCTTCATCTTTCATCTTCTGTATCTTATGTCTTCACTCAACTTCAAATCTTTTGGTCTAGATTTGGTGGTCCTCCTCCTTTCCAAGGCTACCATCTCTACTTATGCCATTGATCACATCCCCTCTTGTTCTATTCTAGTTCTCATCCTAATTATCTCTAAGCTATGCCTCCTGTACTCTGCCATTTTTACTCCTCCCGAAAAAACTCAAGCTCGTTCTGCTTTGATTCAGTTCTGAAAGATAAGCTTTTACCCTGCCTTGTACTAGACCATTCCACCATTCCCTGCTCCTGGATCTCCAAATCATGCCAGGCTCTCCCAGTATTCTAATCCCTATCACCTTGAATTCTGATAGGTGAGTCCTTCCTTCCTTCCTTCCTTCCTTCCTTCCTTCCTTCCTTCCTTTCCTTCCTTCCTTCCTTCCTTCCTTCCTTCCTTCCTTCCTTCCTTCCTTCCTTCCTTCCTTCCTTCCTTCCTTCCTTCCTTCCTTCCTCCCTCCCTCCCTCCCCTCCCTCCCTCCCCTCCCTCCCTCCCCCCCCTCCCTCCCTCCCTCCCTCCTCCCTCTCCCTCAAACAAAGCTACTATACCACTTTTTGGCCAACTCCCAAACTCTGTCTCCTTGTGAACACTTTTGAAGCTTCTTTCCCCACTGAAATGTAAGCTCCTTAAGGACAGGGACTGTCTTGTTTGCTTGTACTTATTTCCTCAACACAGCACAATAGCTAACATCTAGGAAGACCTTAACAAACACTTTTTCATTCATGCATGCAGTCAGTAATTCTCCCACAACCTCTTTGGCTCTTCTACTGTGTCTAATATATATTCATCTCTACTATCTTCCCTATAAAATTGTTCCCTTGAACCTACTAGATTTATAGAAAGAATAGTCTCAATTAATTGTTGCTGTTGCTGCTAACTACTTCCACCACCACCACTACTACTAATACTACTGCTGCTGCTGATATTACTACTACTGTTACTACCAACAACACTGAAAATAACTTGTATTATATAGCACTTTCCTGATTTGCAATGCACTCTACAGATAGTATCTCATTTGACTGTCCCGATAATCCCATAAGGTTAGTGCTTTGATTGTCCCAGTTTTACAGGTGGGAACTGATGTTGAGAGAGATTGTGATTTTCCCAGTGTTATGCAGGAAATAAATGTCAGAAGCATGATTTAAAGTCCATGCTGATGCCAAGTCCTGTTCTCAATGAGGGGACCAAATTTAATATATAGAGAGTTAATTGGGTAGCTTGCCTTAATATGGTGTTCAGAAAATAATGTTGTACCTCTAGGTCTGACACTACCCTCCCCTCCAAACTGCCTTTTTGGATATTTCTCCCAGGCCAATAAGAAAGAAGCTTAACATCCTCTTTTCCGCAAATGAATCAGGTTTTATTAATGGGAATAAAATACACAGCAATGTTGAAATTAATAAAGTCAAAGACAAGGGAATAGGGAAAAAGAAAAATGGATAATCCCCCTAACTCACTTCCAGTTCAATCCCCAAACTCGCTTCCAGTTCAGCTAATTCAAAAGGGCTTGTATTTTAACTCACCACCTGGGGTCCGTAGCTTCAGTGGGAAACAGCTTTGCAGTCAGGGCCCATAGGACAAAACTGCCAGGAAAAAACTCTCTCTCGCCCGCTCTGCCAGCTCACCCAACCCGAAAGAGACTGAGACAGTAAAGAGACTGAGTTCACCTCCGCGAGCATTTACTCTCCCTCACCCAAAAAGGGGAGGTCCTTCAAATTGCCTGTGGAGAGTGGTTTCGCCTGCTGACATTCCCCAATTGATGGGCACCCCCTCAACTTCCAATTCCTTGCCACCATGTCACTCAGGACAGACCAGGTGTGGCTGATCCCAATCAGTCTGCCAAATTCCACTGCAGAACATCTTTTCCTCCTAGATTCCTTCTTTCCTTTTTTGATTTCTTTAACATTGTTCTCTCCTGGTCTTCCTCCTTCCTACCTGAGAATAATAAATAACTAAACATATCTTCTAAGTTTTCCAAGTGCTTTTGAAGCAATATTGCAGTTATTCTTCACAATGCCCTGTGAGGCAGGTGCTCTTATCATCCCCCATTTGATAGATGAAACTAAGACTTTGAATTCAAGGGGTATGCTGCAGTCCTGCAGGTAAGAAGATGTCTGAGGCAGGATTCTAACCCAAGTGTTCCTGACTCCAACATCAGTGTCCATTGTATCATGTTACCTCAATAGAGAACTTCTTGGTTCTTGTCATTGGCTCTTCTTGTTTTCTAAGGGAAGTAGTTTCCTGTGCTCTGTCCTCACCCATCTTCTCTTTTCTTCACCCTCTTATGTCATTTTCATTTGCTCACAAAATTCTGGTTTTGCCACCATTTAAATGATTCCCAAACCTATATACTCCAACTTTATTTTATTCTGTGATTTCCTATTCCACATCTCTAATTGCCCACTGGAAATTCCACTCAAATGTCCCAAACTGAACTATTCATCATTTCCTTAAGTCTTTACCTACTTCCAACCTTTTTTCCATTAATAATTATAGCATTAAAATGACAAAAAAGGAAAATAATTAATGTTCAAGAAGCTGTGGGAAAATTGGAACACTAATCCATTGTTGGTGGAGCTGTGAACTGATCCAACCATTCTGGAGAGCAATTTGGAATTATGCCCAAAGGGCGATAAAGCTGTGCATACCATTTGACCCAGCAATACCACTTTTGGGTCTTTTTCCCAAAGAAATCATGGAAAGGGGAAAGGACCCACATGTGCAAAAATATTTATAGCTGCTCTTTACATGGTGGCAAGGAATTGGAAGTTGAGGGGGTGCCCATCAATTGGGGAATGGCTGGACAAGTTGTGGTATATGAATACAATGGAATACTATTGTGCTGTAAGAAATGATGAGCAGGAGCAGTTCAGAGAAACCTGGAGGGTCTTGTGTGAGCTGATGATGAGTGAGATGAGCAGAACCAGAAGAACATTGTACATAGTATCATCAACATTGAGTGTGATCTACTGTGATGGACTATATTTTCTCACCAATGCAATGGCACAAAAGAGTTCCAGGGAACTTGTGATGGAAGAGGATCTCCAAATCCAAGAAAAAAAAAAAAGAACTGCGGAGTATAGATGCTGAATGAACCATACTATTTTTTTTGTTTTTGATGCTGTTGTTTTTTTTTTTTTTTTATTTTGAGGTTTTTCATCATTGCTCTGATTTTTTCTCTTATAACATGACTAATGCAGAAATATGTTTAATGTTATTATGTGTATATATATATAAACTATATCAGATTACCTGCTGTCTAGGGGAGGGGGGAGGGAGGGGAGGGAGGGAGAAAAATCTGAAATTGTAAAGCTTGTATAAACAAAAGCTGAGAACTATCTTTACATGTAATGGAAAAAAATACTTTATTAATTAAAAAAATAATTATAGCATTGCTGCCAAACCTCAGACTTCCCTTTCACTTCCCACATCTACTTTATTGACTCATGCACCTGATGCCTACCTCCACAATGTCTCACTCATCAGTCTGTGTTTTCCCCAACCCATCAGCTACAGTACTAGATTAGGGTCTTGTTTACCTTTGTTCTAAACTCTTATAATAGCCCTTCAACTCTTCCTTCCTTCCAGGTATTTCCCCCTCTACTCTAGACCATCCATCACACAAACATCAAAATCATCTTTCTAAAGAACAAGTCTGATGATATTAACTATTCACTCAGAAATCATCAGTGGCTCCCTATTGCCCCTGAGATAAAATGCAAATCCCACTGACTGGTTTTCCACAGAGTGCCTCAAACCTATCTTTATAACTTCCTTTCATTGTATGAACTCTATTTAAGCCAAATGGGTCAGTTAATGATTCTTCTATCTTCTACTACCATCTTCTCCTTGTTTGTATGTGTATAGCTTATCTCCTAGCTAGGTAAATGAGTGGATAAAGTGCCAGACCTGTAGTCAGGAAGACTCATCTTTGTGAGCTCAAATCTGGCCTTTGACACTTATTAGTCATGTGAACCTGGACAAGTCACTTAGCTCCATTTGCTTGTTTCTTCATCTGTAAAATAATCTGGAGAAGAAAATAGCAAATTGCTCTGGTATTTTTTTCAAAAAGACCAAAATGGGGTCACAAAGAGTTGGACATGATTAAAAATAACTGAACATCAACAAGGCTATCTCCCATGCCTAAAGTATATTTTTATTCATCTCCACGTGATGAAATCTTTCTCCCTTTCAAACCTAAGCTCAGATATTATGTCTTTCATGAAGCTTTCCCTAATATTGCAGACTGAAAATGGCTTGTCTCTTTTGAAATTTCCCTAGAACACTTTGTATGTATCCCATTTATATACATCATATCTTCACAGTGGAATATAACCTCCTTGAGGTCAGAGACTGTGTCATATTTCATCTTTTTATCCCCAAGTTCTAGAACAGTGAATCGCAAGAACAGCTCGTCAATAAATACCTACTAAATTGATTGATGTGATCCCCTCTCTGATTCAGGAGGAATGTGAAATGTTTTTTTTTTTCAATACTCTCCTGCTAATGCTAAAGAATAGTGAACCTGGGAAAATCCAAGTCTCAGAATGAAATTGACAGATAATCTCAAGAGTAATGGTTAAATGAATGGAGGGAATCCATTGCTAATGACACACATGATAGAGTAGGAGAGGTCATATGAAGGATAGTATTATGGGCATGTGTCCCTGGAAAAAGGGGGTTAATAGTTATACATCAAGACTGAGGGATGGCAAATAGACAGCCTCTGGCCTGTACTATTTACCTACACCCCCAACAACCCTCAACAAAGGAACCAGAGGAAGACTTACAAAATGGTGGTTGGATTCTATGGAGTTTTTATGGAAAGAGAAAGATAAAAGTTGCTCCAAAAGAGCACAAATAGCATGGTAATAACTTGCATCAAAAGAGAAAAGACACACATGAAATTATAGAGATTTTAAAGGATCAAAGCATTTCTATTTAAACTAAAACAAAATGCTATATGACTGACAGAAACTTTATCTTCTTGGTGATGGTCCCTTTCCTAGTGGGAAAAGACTTCACGGAGTGCCTTACTATAGGTGTTTAATATATGTCTGATGCATTTTAGATTCCTTCAGGTATGGGCCTAATAACAGAGTGTGGGACAACTCTTCTTATCACTCACGCATCCCTGATAATAATACTACCACAGATTTCTACCTATCTACCCACAGAGAGACAGATTGATATATTGAAATAGAGTGTTGGACTTGGGGTCAGGAAGATATGAGTTCAAATCATTCTTCAGATATTTGCTAGTTGCAAGAATCTGTGCAAGACACTTAACCCCTCTGTGCCTCAATCTCCTCATCTCTAGAATGGAGATAATATGAATTTCACCAGATTGTTGAGAAGATATGATTTAAAGTACTTTGCAAATTTTAAAGTACTATATAAATGTTATTTTTGTTGTTGTCATAAGAACAACAGCATAACATAAACTAACTTTATTCATCCTCTTGTTGGCTTGTTGAATGCCAAACCACTTAAACCCTTAGGGAGTGATAACTCACACAATAGGACAAGAATTTAGATACCTCTGGCACCATCATGACTGCATACCAAACATGCCAAGACTGTGTCCATTACCAAAGTTTCCTGGCATTCCACAGCCAATTGATGTATATATGATCTGCCTAGGCAAAATCAGAGTTGGCTAATCCAATCACCATTAGTTTCTTAATATAAGATGTCACATTATATAGCTTGAATGTAATGACTAACTCCAGTGGGCAATGATTACCCCAATCCTTTTATTCCTATGCCAATGTCATTTGTTTTTGAGAACTGTTCTGTCCCCTTCCTAGGCAATACCACATTGTGGCTATTCATTACCCACTCACGCACCCCCAATGCTGGTACTGCAGACACTAACTTGTCACAAGGAGTGGATGAGAAATAGTCAAGCTATGTAAAACAGACATCTGTGAAAATGGATATTTTAAAGGGAAATGGTTTAAACCATTGGTCCAAGAATGGAGTTGATTTGAATCCTTAGGGCAAATGTGATGGACTTTGAAATTTTCAGTTTTTCTTGTATAATAAAAAGAAATGCTCTGGGAACAAATATACTGAAAACTACTGAGCTGAAGAAGTCCACTATCCTTCTTTGGAAATGATATTGAAGGAATGTTATGTTAGCAACTCTCATTAAGTAGAAAAATATTTCTGAGGTTTGGAGGAGATACTAATATTTACATGACTAGTGAGTTACTATATTATACTACTATACTATAATGGACTGAGCTTCTCATCTCTGAACTACTCTGTTCTTGGAACTAAGTATTTTTTTTCCACTTCTACAGCTAGAAGAATATGAGGCATCCTGTCTAAGGAAGGATTTGTCTCCCTTTTTCCGTCTCTGTGTGGCAATTCATATATGCTTCTAGTTCCTTGTTTGGTTCTTAACAATTATGTTTAGATTGTATTTGGATTTCCAGCTTCCTGGTATTCTCAAAGTATGGATTACCCTCTCTGGTCTTATTATTTATTCATAGACTATGTCCTGTATTTCCTAGCCCTATTATACAATGTTTTCCAATCCATGCCCCTGTCCTAGGCCAGAACAATGTGAATTTGCTAAATATCCAATTTGAAGACGCCTCTGATGCTTTCCTCCATGTGATTGGGAGGTAAACTTGGATTCACAATGGCAAAAAGCAGCTAGGTGGTACACTGCATAGAGCTCTGGGGCTAATGTTAAGAAGACTTGGTTTCCTGAGTTCAATTATGGCCTCAGACACTTACCAGCTATGGGAGGTTGGACAAAGCACTGTTTGCCTCAGTTCCTCATCTGTAAAATGAGCTGGAGAAGGAAATGGCAAACTATTTCAGTGTCTTCATCAAATGGGGTCATAAAGAGTCCAACACAACTAAAAACAAATAACAAAATAACAACAACATATCAACAGAAGTAATACTTTAATAGATCTCACCATGCTAGAACTGTTTTAAGTTTGAGATTGGAATTGGATTTTATGTCTACTTTCCCAGAACAAATTAACCAGGTTTACAGACATTAATCGCCAAGTGATATTTTGGGGGGCTACAGAAGCTCTCAAAGACCACTGGCTATAAAATAGTGGGGGTATAAACAAAAGTCAGACTATGTATCCTTGATGCATTGAGACCTAGACTGATGCTTTTTACCTTGGGCAAGCCACTATGCCCCTATGATCCACAATTCTTCATTTGTAAAATGGGAGTCATAAAATCACTTAAACTACCTACATCAGAATTATTCTGAAGAAAGCACTAAGCGAACCTTAAAATTCTGTAGACATTCTAGTTATCATTATGACATTAATCATGAATTTCCTTTCATTTTGGAGGTCTGAAAATTACTGTGATATCTAACAAAGCATGAATCATGGGATAGATTCTAACCTGACTTTAGGTAGTGCCCACCATTACCAAGAGAATAGTTTAGGTATGGATGGAACTCCTGCAAAGTTTGAAGGTCGAGAGTGTGTTTTATTTTTTAAACCATCTCCAAGGATATTTTTTGGATATATTTTGATGAGTGCACAATCTGTTGATATGTCTAGAATTGTATTTCCCTTGTGGCAAGCATTATCCAAAAATCTGGAGGGAGCATGATTGCTTTATACATTCAAAACATGTCAACACAGCCATATTCACCTTCCGAAGGTTATAAGTTACAATAATAATAATAATAATAAAAGACTCTCTAGAGCCTTAGAGGAGTCATTTTTTTCTTTTATAGGAATGAAGGAGCCATTTTTAACTCCTATACTTGCTTGTCAAAAACCACAATATTAAGTAGCTCCTATTTTCACTTCCCACAAAGCAAGAATCTTCTTAAGCTGATTATTATTTATTATTTTGAAATTTTTCATCAAATTAATCGCATCTCAGCAGACCAGTGGTCAGCCATTTGTTACATAAAGGAGGATCCTCTTGTCTTTCAAAATAAATGAAATGAGTTTCATTCTATGTATTAAATACCCAAATCTGGAGAGTGCTATTCTTCTCATTGGAATAAATGCAAACATTCAACAAGACACAGTCCCTGCCTTAATGGATTTAAAAATGTAAGATATGAACACATAATATGCACAAAAATATAACACAAATGAATCATAACCCAAAATGATGCCAAATAATTGTATTATGAAAGTATAAGGTAGGCCAAAAGTCAGAAATATTTAATAACTCCTTTATTTTAAAAATTTATGATACTATAGTATCATATGCAGTATATACATGTGAAAAATCAAATCTACTAAATGGTCAAACAATTTTTTTTAGTGAGGCAATTGGGGTTAAGTGACTTGCCCAGGGTCACACAGCTAGTAACTGTTAAGTGTCTGAGGCTGGATTTGAACTCAGGTACTCCTGATTCCAGTGCCGGTGCTCTATCTACTGAGCCACCTAGCTGCCCCGGTAAAACAATTTTTTAAGTAATTTTCAAAAAAGTTATTAAAACATCAAACCTTTTCATGACTTTTGGCCTAACCTCTATATACAAAGTATTTCATGCTGTCTGAAGCAGGAAGGGCCTCAGAAGCATTCATGGAGAAGAAATATTTGGAGATGACCTCTAAACAATAGGTATGAAGGCAACAAACAAAATTTGGGGGAGGAAAAGCATGTCATGCACAGGAAACTGGCCTGAGGATGGAAAGAGGTGGTGAGGGAACTTTGGCTGGGGCATGACACAAAGAGCAGAGTAGAATGGGAAATGGTCTGCAAAAATTGAGAGATGTACTATTGTGAAGAGTCTTGAAAGGCACATTAAGAAGTCTGCACTCCATCAAACCAAATCAAATATTTGTTGATTGACTGAAATTGACTCAGTGGGTAAAAATGAATTATTGATGGTTCTTGAGCAGATTGTAATGTCATATAAAGATCTGTCTAGAAAGAATACTTGTCTTGCTCTTTGTGGGAGATTGGTTGGAGGAGTAAGTCAGTGGAAAGAGGAATGTGTGTTAGGAATCTATTGTAAAAGCCAAACCAGGTTCTCTTTATTGGGCATGTAGACCAACAATGTGAAAACCAAAAGTGAATCCCCTATAAATACCAACATATTCACAACAGCATATAGGTATTAGCTAGACTCAGAAACAAAATGAGTATCTATCTAATGAGTTTCTCATGAATGAACAATTCTGCTACATGGATAAAATGGAAATAGAAGATTGAGTTCTCATCTGTACTGATGAAGTTAAAATTTTGTTTGAACCACATCTCAAACGCTTAATAATAACTATGACTGTTTTCTCTCACAACCTAGCTAATGTGGGAATGCTTTCCATGACTACTCATGTATAACTTATTTTGAAATGCTTGAGTTCTAGTGGGTGGGGGTGGTAATGGAGGAGGAAGAGAAGTTGAAACACAATTTTTTTTAAAAAATTGATGTTAAAATGTGTTTTTACATATATTTTGGAAAATAAAATTCTATTCAATCAAAAAAAATAATAACTATGTCATCCCTGTATAAGTCTCTTTATCTCTCTGGACCTCAGTTTCTAAAATAGGGAATTAGACTCTGGCTACTAAAGTTTTTTATACCTATGAGTTTATGATCCAATGAATTTCAGGAATTCTGAGAAACCTGGGAAGCTATGCATAAACTAAAGCAGAGTAATATTAACAGAACTGGAATAACCGTATGCACAACTAAATGTAAACTAAAATAACTCAGAAAAAAATCTAAGCTTTGGTTAATAATCTTTTTGTTTTTGTTTTTGTTTTTTTGCGGGGCAATGAGGGTTAAGTGACTTGCCCAGGGTCACACAGCTAGTAAGTGTCAAGTGTCTGAGGCGGGATTTAAACTCAGGTACTCCTGAATCCAGGGCCAGTGCTTTATCCACTGCGCCACCTAGCTGCCCCTGGTTAATAATCTTGAACATGAAGAACAGATGATTAAACATAATTCCCTCATTTTAACAGAAGATTCAGGGAATAGAGCTACACAGTGTTTCATATGGTACCAGATGTAGCAGCTGTTTTGCTAGGTTCTCTTAATATTGTTTCTGTCCCAAGTGATAATTCAAAGGGAACTTGGTATTTTGAGAAAGAATGGTGATGTGTAAACTAAAGGCTTAAATAAATCATTTGAAAAAAATCATTTACTCCTTAATTTGTTAAATCATTTAGTCATTCATTCATTTATTTATTTGTCTGTTTATTTTTAGATGTAGGCAATGGGAGTGAGGATATGGACTTTTACAGTGGCAATGGCCAGTGGGGATCTCTACAAGATATTGCATAGGTAAGCAGAGAGAGGAAGTAACTTGTCCAAAGTCACATAAATAATAAAGGGTACAGACAATATTTGAATCAAAATGCCCTCACTCCCATATTTTCACCATATTTTCACCAAGCTCCAGCTCCCCCACAGGACAATGCCCATTGACCTGATATCTTGGAAAGGTCTTTGGATGATACCACTTAAAACTAAGACACATGGCCTTGAAACTTGCTAATTTGGCTGGCCTATTTGAGGAAAGTTGTCTTACCATGACATCATGCCAAATGGCCATTAACCAAATTTGATTCAATGGAATATAGAGCCAGATGAAATATGCTTCCTTCTGCTTTATCTATTATTTTAATAATATTATTCTGTGAAATAATTAAGAATTATAAGGAGTGATGAGGCAATAAATGATAATGACTCTCCATGCCACTTAATATCCTACCTCCATAGATTTTTCATACTTCAGTCCATGAGCCTGGAATGGCTCTCTCCACATCTGGCTAATTAATTGTCAAGACAAAACCAGCTGCTTCTAACTAGCTCAAATGCCACCTCTTCCAAGAAGTTTTCCCTAATTTCTCCCCAATCAGAAATTTTCTTTTTCCACCCTCAGAATCATGCATGATTTAGTATGCATTTGTCATTGCTCTATTTTAGACAATCTTCATTAAATTGTCTTTTTATATATTTTATCTTATTCCTAGGCCATATGACTTCTGAGGGCAGGGACCCTGTCTTTTTCATTTTAATATGTCTCCCAGGGTCTAGTGGTCTGCATACATTAATAATTATTAAATATTACTTGAGTGAAATTGAAAAATCACTACTACCACCATGTTCAGTGGAGACTCTCCTACTCAAAGAAAAGGGAAAAAAAGAATCAAGAGTAGGGAGTTGTGATGTGTAAGCTAAATTCTGGTTTTTAGTGTATAGAACAATCAAATAATCACTCTCCCCCCCCATCCCCATCTTTGTTTCTCCCCTTTTTTTTTTTCTGTAGCAACAAAACAACCTTTACTTTGTTGTTGTCTTGGAAAACAACTCGGCTGACAGCAGATTGTAAATTTAAAGGGAGTCCATAACACCATTGGGTGTTGTTTAGTTTATGGGGCCTTCATGAAATCACAGACATATATTTCATTTTCATGGTTCCTTTTTTTTCCCCTTTTACAGTGAGCATGCAATCTTCTCACCAGACATCTGTGATACAATACCGCTACCAATTTAAATATATTTAGAGGACAAAAACTAGAGCCTATCTGGAAATTTGCCTCCAATTATTGAATGTTTAGATAAAAGGGACCAGAGGACAATAAGATGATACATACATACATACATACATACATACATACATATATACAAACATAGGTAGATAGATCCTCAGATAGATTGATGGATGGAAAGGGAGGGAAAGGGAAAAAGAGAGAAAGAGAGAGAGAGAGAGAGAGAGAGAGAGAGAGAGAGAGAGAGAGAGAGAGAGAGAGAGAGAGAGAGAGGGAATTTTTTAAGCATTAGAAATGAAACAAACTTTAGGATATAATGTTAGAGTGGAGAGAGAGCTTAGAGCATGGAACATTAAAACTGAAAAGGACCTTAGAATATAGAAAGTTATGGCATTAAATACAGAATATCAGAGCAGGCAGGGAACTGTGGCTATGAGGAAATTTAGAGTACAAATAACAAATTGTATCCATATTACTAGTTTGTGAACTGGCAACATTCTATAGATTTTTAAAAAACTAGTCTATAATAGTTTCCTACAAATGATCCTTATTACAACTTTTAAAAATTACCTCTTATCTCTTAAACATTCCTCCTTCTTAGCCCCTTGGCTCATCATCTGAGAAAGAAGTAGTTTGGTGAAGAAGAGAATTTAAATATTTTATTAGGCCTTCTTTAAAGATTGAGGTTGAAAAAAATGTACTAGTCTTATCTTTTCATTTATTAAAGAAGAAAATGGAGACCCAGAGAAAAGATGACTTTTTCAACTTTACATGGGTTATAAATCCCTTATGTCTCATGGATTTAGAGTTGAAAGCACGTTAAGCGTCATCTAGTCCAAAGCTTCTTAAACTGTGAGTCCTGACCCCATAGGAGCGGGTCATGTTACTGAATGGGGGAGTTGCAAAAAATGTAGCTACTGTAAAAGGTTATGTATACCTATTTTATATACCTACATACCTGGGGTCACATAAAATAATTCTTGAGTGAAAAGGTGTCAAGAGTGGAAAAAGTTGGGGGCAGTTAGGTGGTGCACTGGATAGAGCACCGGCCCTAGAGTCAGGAGGACCTGAGTTTAAATCTGATCTCAGACACTTGACACTTACTATCCCTGTGATACTGGGTAAGCCACTTAACCCTCATTGCCCCACCAAAAAACAAAAACAAAAACCAAATAAAATAAAGTAAACAAAAAAGAGTGGGAAAGGTTTAAGAAGCCTTGATCTTGTCTAATTCCTTCATTCTACAGATGAGGAATCTGAACACTGGAAAGGAGAAGTTACTCATTCAAGATGACATCTCTTGTAAGTGATATAGGTAGACCTAAAATGCAAGTCTCCTGGCCCCTTCCAATGTATTCAGCCTAGCACAATAGTTGCCAAGAGCAGAATCAAATCAGTACCTTTGGATCTTCACTTCAGGCCTCTCCACACTAAGCCATCCTGACTTCCTACTTTGCCATTCACAATCAATATTTTTTTTCTATATACCACAAAAGAAATAAATAACATGGGATAATTGAGACTGTTCCCAATGACTATGAAACATTCCTATCCAAGGCATGGGGAAGGATACCTCTACCTGTTTTGGGTTGTCAATTTTAGGGGTTTATTGATAGTCTTCCTCTGTCCTGGCCTTCACTCCTTCATGCATTCTAGCCATCCCTTAGACTTGATATTTGAACATAGCTAAATCCTCTCCCCATATTGTCCTTATGCTGAACTGCCCTGTCTATCCCCTGCATTAACACAACTATTCCTAACCTGTATTTAAATTGCCCTCTGTGTTATTTCTCCTTCACTTTGTCCCCACAAAATAAGTTTTATCCCAGATGAAAAATATCACTCCTTATTGCACTTTTCAGTCATTTCTCTAAGGAATCCAAAGCACTTTCCCCTTCAAAGAGAAGCTCTTGGGATGAGCTTTCCTTTATATTTTATGATTTTCTTTAGGTTACTTTCCCATAGTCCTCTTTCCTGGTAAATAAACAAATGAAAAACTAACAAAAACCTATTCCTAGGAAGCAAAATGAAAATCATTTAGTGAGTATCACAGAATCTTAGAATTTCAGAGTGGAAAGAGATGTGAGGGGTCATCTAGTGTAAATTCTATTTAAACAATCAACTCCTCCATAACACTAATGATGAATGATTGGGACAGGTAGGTAGCACAATGGGTAGAATGCCAGGTATGGAGTCAGGAAAGCCTGATTTTAAATCAAGCTTCAAACACTTATTAGCTGTGTGACCTTGAATAAGTCCCTAAACTTTCTCTCCCTTGGTTCTCTCACCTGTAAAATGGGAAAAGATCTTCCTCCCATCATTGTTGTGAGGATCAAATGAGATAATAATTATAAAGTCCTTAGCTCAGTGCCTGGCAGATAGTAAGCACTATCTAAAGGTTAGCCTCTAGCTTCAGAAACTTACTAGCTCTGTGACCCTGAGCGAGTCATTTACCCCTGCTTACCTAAGGTTCCTCATCTATAAAAGAGCTGGAAAAGGAAATGGCAATCCACTCACGTATCTTTGCCAAAAAAATCCAAAATGGGGTCACAAAGAGTCAAACAGGACTGAAAAATGACAGAAAAACAACAAATCAACATCGTCTTCATTGTCGTCGTCGTCATCATCATTATAATCATGATGCAGCCCATGTGCTTCAGGTCCTCCTTGTACAGGTTTCTCCCTCCCCCAATTACTCTGAAGTCCAGGCACATTTACCTTCTTCTGTTCTTTGCATCTGACAGCTCATTTTCTTTCACTATGCCCTTTCATAATTGGTTTATAATGTTGGAAGAAGGAAAATTTTGGAACACTATTCTAAAAGGCATGTGATAAAGGCTTACAACCAAGAATAAACTACTCTCCAAGACACAATACAATTCAAAAGAGAAAAATGAATATTTAATGAAATAGGTGATTTTTAAGAAATCCTAATGAAATTATCAGTACTGGGTATAAACTTTAAGATATAAACAAGAGTCAAGTGAAATATAAGAAGGTGAAATGACATTTACCTTCTAATAGTGAGAGAGAGAGAGAGAGAGAGAGAGAGAGAGAGAGAGAGAGAGAGAGAAGAGGAGAGGAGAAGAGGAGAGAAGAGGAGGGAGGGAGGGAGGGATTTTAAGACCAGAATAATAAAAATGGAAGTGTTTTGTAAACTATAAAATTTTATTCAAATTTAATTCAACAAACGTATTTTGTGAAAATAGCTCTGTGTTCACATGAGGCTTAATGTGTGTTTATTGAAGTGAATCGAATTACAGTTGTGCTTTTTAATATATAAAATATTTTAATATCTTTTTTATAAGCAGAAACAGTAGATGACACTTATATAGTACTTTAAAAGTTGTGAAATAATTTGAAAAGATAGTGTTTCACAAAAGTCTTAGTGCAAAAAAAAGTTTTAGTGTAGTTTAAAGCTTTACCTCAAATTATGGAGGGTCATCCTGTATTATCAAATTTGAAACTCAGACAATCTTGTCAGATAGGTACTAGAGGAATTATCCAAATTTACAGGTTAAGAAAATACTAAACTAGGAGCCAGATTGTAAGAATATCATCCCCTCTCTTTCACTCACCAAACCTTGTTTACATCCCTCCAAGCTAAAAAGTCCTCAAGTAGACACCTAACTTATAAAAACATTTCAAGGCTTATATAAGAGTTAGCAGATAGAAATGTTCTTTGTAAAGACAAAGCAAATGCTAGAGACATGTGAGCAAGGATTATCAGTGAAAAGAATTCTGGAACTGGAATAAGCATTGGCATTCTCTTGCTTTGTGAAGTTAATCAAAACATTCTCTATCTGGACTTCAGTTTCCTTTTTGTGCTTGAGTTAATATAAGGAAGGGATGAAAGATGAGAAAGTTAATAGAAAGGAACTATTACAACCCTATTAAACAAAGTAGAAAGGAGGGGAGGATCCAAGATGTCCACAAAAGGCAGTGACTTGCTTAAGATCTCCCCAAAGCCCCTCCAAATACCTTCAAATAATGCCATAAGACAACTCTTGAAGCAGAACCAGAGAGTAAAATAGAAACTTAAAGAATCCACTGATCACCTCCTGAAATAGATTCCAAAATGAAAATACCCAGCAATATTATAACCAAATTCCAGAGTTCCCAGGTCTAGGAAAAAATATTGCAAGCATCCAAAGAGAAACAATTCAAGTATTATGGAGCCACAGTCAGAATAACACAAGTTTTATCAGCTTCTACATTAAAACATTGGAGGACTTGGAATATGATATTCTGGAAGGAAAATTGATTCAGCAATTCTGTAGAGCAATTTTGAACTATGTCCAAAAGTCCCAGAAATACCACTACTAGGTTGGTATCCAAAAAAATAAAACACAAAAAGTTAAAGGACCTATATGCACAAAAATACTTTTAGTAGTTCTTTTCTGGTAGTAAAGAATTGGAAATTGAGAAGATGCCCATCAATTGGGGAATGGCTGAACAAATTGTGGTATGTGATTATGATGGAAAATTATTGTGCCATTAGAAATGCTGAGAAGGATGCTCTCAGAAAAACCTGGAAAGACATGACCTGATGCAAAGTGAAATATACTGTGTACAAAGAAACAGCAATATTGTAAGATGATCAACTGTGAATGACTTGGTTATTCTTGGCAATACACTGTCCAAGACAATTCTGAAGGATTTATGATGAACAATGCTATCCATCACCAGAAAAATAAATAATGGTGTCTGAATACAGATTGAAGAATATTTTTTTACTTTACTTTTATTGAGTTTTTTTGTCTGTTTTCTTTCACAACCTGAGTAATATGGAAATGTTTTGAATGACTACACATGTATAACCTATATTGAATTGCTTGCCTTCTTAAAGGGCAGTGATAAAAGGGAGGGAGGAAGAGAATTTGTAACACAATTTTTTTTAATGGATGTTAAAATTGTTTTTATATTCAATTGGGGAAAATAAATTCTAAACAATTAAAAATGAATGGGAAAGTGCTGGGCAATTGGGGAAGGGAAGGGATTTGAACTCAGAAAGATATCTTCCTGACTCAAGGCCAGGCACTCTCTAGCTACTGTGCCACCTAATTCCTCCAGCTCCTAGCTGATAAGCCTCTAGCTGATCTCTTAATGAAGTCTACTATCTAGCTGTATGTGAAATCTCACCTGTTATCTTTTTCATGAGAAACCCTTAATGAACTCTGGATTTTATTTTATTATTTTTTTAACTATGGCTTTGTACACACCAACTGTTTAGGGTACTGGCCGATTCTAGTTAATTTAATTAAATGTAGGTATGAACATGAAATTCTTCTGTCAACTCCTTAGAATAAAATCAACAAATATTTATTGAATGCTTTCTAAAGCAAAGCATTGTGATAGGAACACAGAGGGATATAGAGAATTAAAGGTGGAATGGGTATTAGCAAATAGGAAATATGGTGTCAAATTGAGGATAAACTATTCATTTACTGTGTGACCTAAGATAAGTTTCTGAACCTCGGTTCTTCAACAATATACTAAGGGAGTTAAGCTGCTCCATCTTTAAGCTCCTTTCCATTCCTAAATTTAGATTCTTTGATGGAGAGGGGCCTTTGTTGGATCTAAGATCTCACTTATGTGGAAACTTCTATTGGTACCGATTACACTTCATCTATGCCTACTTATCCTGTTATACTCTTTTTCATGTTCTCATGCAAATCTTCCACAGTGTCTCCACCAATACACTGGAGGCCTTCTTCTTTTATTATTCATTATCAGACGAGAGGGAAGATATTAAAAAAATAAAAACAATACAACATCGTGTGTGATGTTTGAACCTTAAGATACTTAGGCTAGAGACTTATATGGAACTAATGCTTTCTTTCAGTAATTGAAGGTTTGTCCTGTTTAAAATAGCTTCTTGGTTTCAGGGCAGGACAAAGCTCAAAGAATGGATATCACAAAGTACATTTCAAGTCCATCTAAGGAAGCACTTCTTTAAGTTGGAGTTGTTCAAAAGTGGAGTGGATGACATTGTAAGACAGTGAACTCACTAAGACTGAATGTTCCCAATACTAGTTGACTAGTCCCAAGTCAGAGACCCTTTAATAAAAGATGTTTTCAAACATTATATATTGGAATGAAAAGTGGATTTTAATTCATAGGCCCTTGGTTCTAATTTGGATACATTGTAGTTGTGTGACCATGAACAAAACCTTATGGCGATATTTATTTCTCTCCAATTTTTAAGAATAAAATCAATATATATTTATTGAATGATTTCTATAAGAAAATCTTTGTGATAGATACAGAGGAGAATGCAGAGAATTAAAGGTGCATATACTGCTATGGGAAGTAGGGCATAATAATACTTTTTCTTACTATTGATCATTGTTACTGTGAAGAAAGCACATTGCAAACCTTCAGACCCTAAAACCTCATTGTTCAGTTATTTTTCAGTCATTTCTGATGCTTGGTGACCCCATATGGGGTTTACTTGGCAGAGATATTGGAGTGATTTGCCATTTTCTTCTCTAATTCATTTTATAGATGAGGAAACTGAGGCAAACAGGGTTAAGTATAATATTATTAATTGAATACAAGAACTAACCAGTATTAATTCCTAGTCTAAGCTTGTCATCCTTATGAGTATTCCTTAGCTAAAAGTGATCTTGGGCACTTTCAAGCACTCAAGTACTTGATAGTGACATGTAAGTAATAAGGGGAGCAAGATATGAATTTAACTCCATTGTCTCCAGGTGCTACTCCATTTCCACCATACTATGTTCTTATTGAATTGAACTGAATAATTCAACTACATTAAGAATTGTGTTGAATTAAATAATTCAATTTAACTGCATTGATTGATAGGATTTAGAGTTATAATGAAAGAACATCATTCAGTCTGCCTCACCCACACATTTTTAGGTGAGGAACTTGAGGTCCAGAAAAGTTAGGTTACTTAATCCAAGTCTCACAGATGTATTGTAATATAGCTAGGGATCAAACCCAGCACCTGTAAACCCAAGACTATTGGACTTCCAATGGAAACATGCCGCCTCATTAGCACATATCTCCTCCCTTCCTCATGCCAAAACCTTAATGAATGTCTCCCTCCCTCTATCACAGGAAGTATCTTAGGAACATTTGACTCCATTGTTTTTCTGTGGATAGACAAATGGTGATCAATTCAACCTTTCACTGTGTTTCTCCAGCATCGCTGTATCAACAGAGGAGCATGTAAGCATACACCCAAGAGAAGAAGTGGAAGGATGATATGTTTTTTAGATATGTACTAGATATGAGATTATTTTTGAATTGCAAAAATCTTTAACTTTTTTATAAAAAAATCAATTGTATAATTATGAAATCTTCTTTAAAAATTTCTTCCATAGTGACAGCATAATGATGTGAAAAAAGTAGAATCTAATAACCCATTCAGATATAATGTATAGGGGCAGCTAGGTGGTGCAGTGGATAGAGCACCAGCCCTGGAGTCAGGAGGACCTGAGTTCAAATCCAGCCTCAGACACTTAACACTTACTAGCTGAGTGACCCTGGGCAAGTCACTTAACCCCAATCGCCTCACTAAAAAACAAAAACAAAAAATTAAATAAATAAATAAATAAATAGAACAACTATAATGTATACAAATACACTTACAATATCTCAGAATTGGAAAAATATTAGAAGCCATGTTGTTTATACTATAACTTTACATGTCCTTCCTCCACAACAAATCCAATAACTATTTGTACATTTCAGACTTTGCATGAAGACTTTTGATACGATGGAAGCCACTATACATTGAGACAGCTGATTCCACTTCTGGAGAGCACTAGTGATTAGAAAGGTGCCCCCCCCCCAACTTGCGCGTGTGCGCGCGCGCGCACACACACACACACACACACACACACACACACACAAACACAGACATCAAGCCTAAATTTCCCTCTCTGTAATTTCTAAACAGTATTGCCAATTCTGTCCTTTCTAGATCCAAGAAAAGAAATCTATTCCTTACAGATCCTTGAAGAGAGCTAAAATGTAGGCTTAAATCTTCCCTTCTCCAGTCTAAATGGAAGGATGATATTGTGATGTCTCTACTTCAAGCCAAAATGCCCATTTTCATACCTCTTATAAAATTCTCACATACTTCATAAAAGAGAACCACATCGTTTCTAAATCAGCATGTATACATCTTTTTTACCTTAGCTCAATTTCATTAATGTTGTGTCTGGATTAGAGCATTCAGGCATACCAATGGTAAGATACCAATTGTCCAACATTTAAATAAAAAAAACTGATGAGAATTTTGAGGGTGCTTTTCCTAGCAGATTTGTGAGACATGCTATTGGCTTTCTGTCACTTTCTTCAGGCCTGATTAACACTGCATAAAATTGGGGATTTTTTTCAACTATTCTTAAAAGGAGAGGGAGTTTTCTCATTTCTTCTCTCTCTCTCTTATTTTTATCTCTGTCTCTCTCTATGTCTCTCTGTCTCTCCCTATCTGAAATAAGCAATCGAATTACCTTGGTATAAACAAAAATATAGTGGGGATCAATACATAGTTGTAAGACAAATGCTGAAATTAGCAATGAATACATACTCATTATAGAGACTGAATGGCTGAGCTCTAGGGTATAAAGGAAAACAAGGTAGATGGAACCATTGACTTATAAACTCCATTTTTGGTGTAAAAAGTATTCTTCCTGGTGAAGGGTAGAAATGTCAGTAGAATAGTCTAGTAAAGAGAGACTTCTCATTTGAGTGAGGCTTCTCACATCATTATTTGGAATGACAGGGGAAAAATCTGGAATAATAAACTCAGTTTTCTTTTCGTTCCTAGAAGTAGAAATGATGCTTGCTAATGATTCTATCTCACATTTACCATAACCTCTAAGATTTACAAAATACTCTCTACAAAGCTCTGTGGGGTAGATATTATTAATATTTTCATTTTTTAGATGAGAATGCATCTTACAGGAGGAAAGTGACTTTAATTCAGATGACATTGGTTATAGAATGTGGGAATTGGAATCAGGAAGTTCTGAGTTCAAATCTTGACCCTGGCACTAACTGTGTGATCCTGGGCAAGTCCTTTAAGCTCTCTCAGAGGTCTCCTAATTGGTAAAATGGAGATAATAATGCATCTACTTCAAAGGGTAGTTATAAGGAACAAATGATCTAAAGTATACAATGCACTTTGCAAAGTCTTATAGCTTTATATAATATCTAAATTTACAATAATTAACAATAATGATGGTGGTGGTGGTGATGGTGGTAATGATAATGATAGACAGCCCAATCCAAAGTCAAGTCAATAGATTGGAGCAAGAATTTGAATTCACATCTCTTGCATCTATGTCTTGCATAATTTCTAATATACTATTCTGCATTTCTAATGAAAAGCCCAAGGAATATAAGATCCTACTATCTTCATTGCTGGTTGCAAAACAGTTTTCCTCCAATAAGATGTCACCTATGCACATATTAAGATCATATAAGTTTCTTGATAAAGAAAATAGATCTCACTCCAGTCCTCATCTGATGCTAACCAAATTCTTTCTTAAGGAAACTGCAAAAACCACCGTCTCTTCTGAATGTCATTAGAGAAGGCTTGTAAGTTTACCTATTTACTTCATCCGTACTCCCACAGATCTGTGATCTCCTTGATAGGAATATTCCCTCCCTCAATACAGATCAGAACTCAAACATATATTCTCATCTGAAAAAAATATTTCCAAAGTTCTTTTTTTTACATCCTGGGATCACTTTTTCATTCCAGGTGCTGATGGCAAAAGTATATTTTGACTTAATTTGAAGGAGTGAGGCAAGTTCTTCATATTATTTCTCTATTGTTTTTATTCTCTGTAACAAATTTTGACAAATATGTTGCCATTACCTTAATGATTTTTTGTTATTGTTATTGTTTGTGGTTTTGCTTATGCTTGTCATGATTATGGAAAAATAAGTTATGTCTGATTTCTGTCCCATAAAATGAGGGAGCTCCTTTAGTTTCATTTCCTCAGGGAACCTGAGTCATCTTTCTAATTAACTACCATTTCCTGTTCTCTTTTCCTTTTGTTCTTCCTAGCATGTTCATTTGAAGGCATTCTGGTGGGGACTTTTCATCTTCCACAAGAGATAGAAAGGAGGGGAGCCTCAGAAACACATCTAGACATGTACTTAGCCATTAGAATCTGGGGATCTATTTCATTATAGGTGAATTCCCTTTGTGAACCACCTAGCCTACATGGATCCATTATTTAGGAATTCCCTCTCTTCTAGGAACAAAGAAAAAAAGATGCCCTGGATGCGGAAATTTCAATATGGAATACAAATTCATCAAGATGAGTAATAATCATAGCCCACATTTGTATAGCATTATACATACATCAACTCCTGTATCCTTTATACAACTTTGTGAAATAAAATAGACAAAATATCTTTAGAAAGAGGAGCTAACAAATAAAATGAGACTTCAATATGTATTCAGATACCATCAGTTCTATCTCTGTTGATGGTTTGCATTTTTCATGTCCTTCTGATAGTATCCTGCTCATTATTTCTTTCACAGTTACTATTGCTAACTATATTTCCCTCCATTGTAATCCCTCCCCTTGAAATTTACTCTATTATCTATCTTCCTTCACCCTATCCCTCCTCGAAAGTGTTTCGCTTCTTACTGTCCCCTCCCCTAATCTTCTCTTCCTTCCATTGCCTCCCCCCATCCCCTTCCCCTCCCACTTTCCTACAGGGCAAGATACAACAATCCCCTTTTGATTGTGTATATTATTCTCTCTTTGAGCCAATGCTGATGAGAGTTAGGCTCACTCACTCCCCCGCTCATTCCTCATCATCTCCTCTACTCCATAACCTTTTTCTTATTTCTTTTATGTGATCTACTTTTCCCCAATCTGCTTCTCCCTTTCCCTTTCTTCCAATGCATTCCTCTTAACCCTTAACTTTATTTTGAAGATGGCATAATGGGTCAGCTAGGTGACACAGTGGAAAAAGTACCAGCCCTGGACTTGGGATGCCCTGAGTCCACATCCGGCCCCAGACATAAACCACTCCACCCTGCCTGCTCCACAAAAAACAAGGATAAACAAAAAAAATGCTTTACAGGTATCACCCCTTCATCTTCACTTCATACCTGTGCCCTCTAAGCAGATTCTTTTCAGCTGTCCTAATAATGAGAAAGATCTTATGAGTTAGGAGTATTATCTTTCCATGTAAGAATGTAAGCAGTTTAATATTTTAATATCCCTCATGATATCTTTTTCCTGTTTACCTTTTTATGCTTCTCTAGGGTCTTATATTTGAAAGTCAAATTTTCTATTCAGTTCAGGTCTTTTCATCTCAAATGCCTGAAAGTCCTCATTTTCATTGAAGTCCTATTTTTCACCCAGAAAGATTATACTCAGTTTTCTTGGGTACATGATTCTTGGCTGTAGTTCCAGTTCCTTTGCCCTCTGGAATATCATATTCCATGCCCTCCAGTCTTTTAATGTAGATGCTGCTAGATCTTGTTTTATCCTTACTGTTGCTCCATAGTATTTGAATTACTTTTTTCTAGCTGCTTGCAATATTTTCTCCTTGACCTAGGAGCTCTGGAATTTGGCTATAATATTCCTGGAGGTTTTCCTTCTGGAATTTCTTTCAGGAGGTGATTGGTGAATTCTTTCAATTTCTACTTTACGTTCTGCTTCTAGAATTTCAGGGCAATTTTCCCTGACAATCTCTTGGAAGATGGTGTCTAAGTTCTTATTTTGGTCATAGTTTTCAGGTAATCCAATGATTTTCAAATTATCTCTCCTGGATCTATTTTCCAGGTCAGCTGTTTTTCCAAGGAGATATTTCATATCGCCCTCTATTTTTTTGTCAGTTGGATTTGCTTTACTGTGTCTTGGTTTCTCATAAAGTTACTAGCTTCCATTTGTTCAATCCTAATTCTTAGGCTATTATTTTCTTGAGAGAGCCTTTCTATCTCCTTTCCTATTTGGCTTTTCAAACTATTGACTTTTTTCTCATGACTTTCCTGCATCAGTCTCATTTCTCTTTCCATTCTTTCCTCAATCTCTCTAAATCTTCCTTCTATCTCTCCTACTTTCTCTTCAAAGTCCCTTTTTTTAACTTTTTTAAAAATTTTTTTTTAGTGAGGCAATTAGGGTTAAGTGACTTGCCCAGGGTCACACAGCTAGTAAGTGTTAAGTGTCTGAGGCTGGATTTGAACTCAGATACTCCTGACTCCAGGGCCGGTGCTCTATCCACTGTACCATCTAGCCTCCCTCAAAGTCCCTTTTAAGTGCTTCCATGGACTGAGACCAATTCATATTTTTCTTGGAAGCTTTGGATGTTGGAGCTTTGACTTTGTTATTGTCTTCTAAGGATGTAGTCTGGTCTACATTTCTCCCAAAGAAGTTTTTGATAGTCTGCTGCTTTGTCTGCCTGCTCATCTTGAAGCCTATTTCTTGGCTTTTTAACTACTTAAAGTGTAGTGCTGTTTCCAGGACACACTGTTGTGAGCTATAGTGTGGCTCAGGGGGTGATTGGGCTTCTTCTCAGCCTGGCTGGCCTTTGAGTAACCATGGCTTCTTTCTCTTTGACTCAGAAAAAGAAGACTAATTGAAATCTGATTCTCTGTGGTTGGAAGCTTGGTGTGCCTGTGTCCCTCCCCCACTGGGCCAGCACCACTCGATTCAGCCCACTGGTTCAGAACCAGGGCGCTTTGCCCCACCTCCAGCAGAGACTGCAGCCACTTCACCCCAGCCTACCACTGAAAGCCCTCACCTGTCCATGAGCCAAGCTTCAGAAGGAGCTGCTGACACTGAAGACTGAAGCACACTGGAAACACTTTATATTTCTATTTCTATTCCTGGCTGGGTCTAGACCACGCTGAGCTGCTCAGTCTTATCAGCAGATGATCGCAATTGCCCTCTTTTGCTGAAAAATTGTCTCACTCTGTTCTTCTGTGCATATGTCATTATTTGGGAGTGAGTAGACGGGTTTATCTGGAGCTAGTAGGAGTCACAGCCTCTCTGCCACCATCTTGGCTCTGCTCCCTTTTATGCAACTTTGTAATGTAAGAAGTAAAATTATTATTATACCTGTTTTAGAGATATGGAAACAGACACCGATAGGTTAAGGAATTTATTCAGGGTTCCATATCTAGTAAGGGAACTAAGTGGCATAGTGAGGAAGTGATAAAGAAGGCCTGAATTCTAATTCTTCCTTTAAAACCTATTAGCTATGTGACCCTGGACAAGTCACAAATCATTCTGTCAACCTCAGTTTCTTTATCTTTAAAATGAGGATAATAATGGCATCTACCCCACTTGGTTGTTATGAGGATCAAATGGGATAATGACAGATATAAAATGTTCCACAAACCCCAAAGTGCTATATTAATGTTATTAGTCAGGGCTTTTAGTAGTGATAGTCACAGTGTCTAAGCAAAGATTTCAGCCTAGTCTTTAGGGCTTCAAAACCAACATATTTTCCAATCAGTTATTTTACCTCTGAGAGGTAATTAGAACAATAAAGAAGAGGGTGGAGAAAAGGAGAATAATCTACATGTACAATAAATTGGCATTAAGAACTCCCAAAAAAGGAACTTCCATCTACCTGTTCAGGTTGGTACCTTGTTGGAAATTTAAATTATTAGAAATTGTCTAGGACATTTAAAAGGTTAATTGGTTCAGTCAGATTCACAATCCATTATATGTCAGAGGTGGTAATTCAATGCAGGTCTTCCTTACTGCAATATCAGCTCTCTATCCCCTATACCATGTTGCCTCTCGTCTTTATTTACTTTTTACCCCTAGCTAAACTTGGCTGCCTAATGGCTGTACTCTATAAGTGACATCTGTTACCTTACTTTCTATTCATATTTCAGAGATTTCAGACTCCAATGTAATATGTGCTATTATAGACAACCTAAGGCATGGCTCATGTCTTCAATTCCTTTGCAAATTTTACATGGTAGAGGGGTACAATCAGGGGTGAGAAGGAATCCTTTCAAAACCTGCTAAAATAAGTTAATTTTCAGTGTGAGAATTTATACCTTGGAAATCAGCAAACACTACAAATTAAGACCTGATTTATTGTTTTGTTCATTTCTAAACTTAATAAAATTATGGAGAAAGTATTAATAAGATAAAATAAACTTTCAAATGTGTCATGGATACATTTTTTCCAGGGAGTTGATTGTTAAACTTTTACCATCACACCACTAGGTACAATACAAAGCATTGGGAATACAATTTAATCCAGTACAGTACAATATAGTACAGAATCATACAAAACACTTTAATACAATCTAATACAGTATAATGGAGTGTAATATGATATAATATAATATGGCATGCATTTATTAAGCACCTACTTAGTGCAAGGCACCATTGTAGGCAATAGAGATATTTTTTTTAAATAAGTAAAAATGGTTCTTATTCTTAAGAAGTTTACATGCTACCAGGGTAACTTATAGATATTAGATGATTATCTGAGAAAGAAGAAAACCCTCATAAATAGAGGAATCAGGAACGAGTCCCCATAAGAATGCCCACTCTTTTTCTGTGTTCAAGTTCCCATGATGTCACCCTTCCTCAAAGCCTTTCAGCCCAATAACTAATCCTCTAGTTTCCTTTGAAAGTAGAGTTGACTAGCAACCATTCATTACTACATTTTATTGGGCCATAGGAGAATAAGATTCAGAGCTGGAACAGACCTTATAGATTATCCCTCTTGGTTTAGAGATGCGGAAACTGAGGCTCAGAGACAGTAAGCAACCTGCCCAATGTCACATGGGCAGAGAAAGAGGTGGAACTCCAAACCCAGCTTTATGACTGCCAATCACAGTACTCTCTCCCCTCTACCACAATGCCTCTGCGAGCTTAGGGGGGTGAAAGATGAAGACCTCACATTTGATCCCAGTGTCTGGCTCTCTATCCTCCAATATCTCCTCACTGATAAATAATGGATAATGAGGAGCTGCACTATTACATGCATTAAACATTTGGCATAGAGCTCCAGGACAGCTGGAAACAGCTAATATGGGGCTCAGCTCAGCGTGAAATCTGCAGTGGCTTAGAGGAAGTCCCTTTGGAATGGTGTTCAATGCTGCCAAGTTCATTACCAGGAAAAAAAAATTACTTCTCCTCTTGCAGTCTCATTTATAAAATGAGGGGATTGTACTGTATGATCTCAAAGATCCTCTCCAGCTCTAATATTGCATATTAAAATATTTGATATTAGAAATAACCTTCCAGCTCTAAATTTCTATATGATAAGATCTCTTCCACTTTCAATATTGTATGTCTCAACATTTTATGATATAAGGCCCTTTCCTAGTGAAACATCTTATTTCTGTGGTTCTGGGTGGTTCATTTTAACTCTCTAGGTCTCAGGTTTTTTTTTTTTTCATTTCAGTATTCTGTAATAAGGACTTTCCAATACATAACAGTCTACATTTAGATATTCTGTGTCCAAAAAGTCCCTTCTAGACTGAAAAATCAATAGTCTCAAGGTCCTTTCTAGTTCTAGAATTCCATGTTCTATGTTTTAAAATTCTAAGGTCTTATTTAGCTCAAATATTACTGGGTCATAAGACCATGAGTTCAGTACAAGAAACAATTGCAAAGCTTTATGAAAAAGCAAAAGAACAAAAGATCCAGGCGGCATAGAAAAGACTTTTCAATTTTTAGAGCATAGGGCCTCTTAAGTATTTTTTTAAAGAAGAGATAAAGAAAATATTATTTAAAAAAATAAAGAAAGAGAAATTCAGTTATTAAGATCCTACTATGTGCCAGGTGTTTTACTGGGCCCTGGAAATAGAAAAACAGAAATTACACACTGCCCCAAGAAGTCATATTTGAGGGAAATTGCATTAATGTTGATGAATAACTACAAAAAATATATACAAAGTTCAATCGATCAACAAGCATTCTGTGCATATTCTTCTTCTTGTGTGTGTGTGTGTGTGTGTGTGTGTTTTGGTTTTTGTTTTTTGGTGGGGCAATGAGGGTTAAGTGACTTTCCCAGGGTCACATAGCTAGTAAGTGTCAAGTGTCTGAAACCAGATTTGAACTCAGGTCCTCCTGAATCCAGGCCTGGTGCTTTATCCACCATGCCACCTAGCTGCCCCCTATGCATCCACTTCTTAGAGTAGCATGGAGTCAGTGCTGGCATGCTAGATTTGGAATGGGGAAAAATTATTCAAATCCTCCCCAGTTTACTGGAAAGCAGGCATACTTCCCCAACACACACACTCACACCACACAAGGATACACACACATAAAGATGCACACTCATATGTATACACACACACAGACATACACACACACATATACATGTTCACCATACTCCCCAGATTATAGAATTTAGAACTAAAAGGGTTGTTAGGGGTTGTCTCTTCCTGCCATCTCGTTTTACAGAGGAAGGAAACTGAGGGCCAAAGACGGAAAAGTTATCTTCTTTACATCACATAGGCAATAAATAGGAATGCTAGGATTTGTATCAGATATAGGCCACATAGCACAGTACATATTATCTGGAACCAGAGAACAAGCTTGTTTTTATTTTTAATTCAATTTATTTAATGACAACATTTTATTTTTATTTTTTAAATTTTTTTAAAGTATTTTATTATTTTCCAGTTACATGTAAAGATAGTTTTCAACATTAGGTTTCATGGGATTTTTAGTTCCAAATTTTTCTCCCACCCTCCCTTTCCTCCCCTCTCCCCAAGATGAAAAGCAATCTGATTTAGGTTATATAAGAACATCTCAGTTCTGCTTCTTATTTCTGTGGTTCTGGGTGGGTTATTTTAACTCTCTAGGTCTCAGTTTATTCTTAGTAAAAAAAAGCAGTTCTCCCCAAAATGAAAAAACACATACATCCTCATTCAGACCTTTGTGACTCTGGGAAAACTCCTTAAATTCTCTGGGTCTGAGTTTCCTCTCTACAAATTAAGGGGACTGGATTCAGTGTTTCTAAGGTTCTTTCCAGCTTAAAATCTGCGATCTACCTCAGGCTTATAAGGAAGATTGTAATTTTCTTCCTTTGTTTTTTAATTTCAACTTTTGCCTTCAGATTCACTTTTGAGGGTTTTCCATCTCTGATAAGCCAGATATCTCTGCATATTGTTAGGTCTCTTGATGCTACATATTCTTTCTCTTAAACTTTGAAAATTTGCTTGCCCCAAATTTGGTTTTGTGGAGGGATTTACTTAGCTTATTTTTCTCATTTTTAATACCAGTGCAAAGATATTATGATCATTTACCCCCATGGTTCCCGTTATTTCTTTTTCAACCGACATTTTCTCCTTGCTGGTCACAATCAGGCCCAGAATAATAGTTATCCTAGCTCATCTTTTAAAGTATGAAGCCATCATTTTGACAAGTCATATTTTTCTCAGCTGTTCTACTTTGAGGAGAGATAGATAGAAAGAGAGAGAGAAAGAGAGAGAGAGAGAGAGAGAGAGAGAGAGAGAGAGAGAGGAAGAGAGAGAGAGAGAAAGAGAGAGAGAGAGAGAGAGAGAGAGAGAGAGAGAGAGAGAGAGAGAGAGAGAACATTAGTAAATGACCTAATTGTTTTCCCACACCAGGTTTATGATATTTTCAAAACCCATGTATTTCATCTTTCTTTCCAAGTAGTATGGTTGGTAATTTCTAGAATGGAAACATAATCAGATGCTCCAAAAATACATATATACCTCAATCAGAAAGGTGACCAAGTTCTATATTACTGGCCACCTTGATGACAACTTTTCTGTCAAGACAGAAAGTCCTCTATAGTTTCTTGTATTTTCACAGCTTCTGGAAATTACAAGTTGTCCCTGTGCAATTAGTCAGGCTTAATGAGAGACTATCACTGCATTTTATGGAAGTTTGTGAAATGGGGGCACTGTGAAATGTCATGTCACATTTCTTGTGACTCTGGGAAATGTCATTCAGTGAATCATCCTGGTAAATTCATTATTGCCCCCAATAAAGTCTTTTTGTATATTGAGAGGAAGAACAGAGTTAGAGACATTGGTTGTCCACAGGTCATAGAACAGAAAATGGCCAAGAGGAATGGCAGAAATGAGTTTTTCAAACACTTAATGTTTGCCTTCAGAAGAAATCATTCCTTGCCTCTCTTGGGTGTATTTCTGTTTTAAACGAGGACACTTGAAATGGATAATATTTACCCCCCGAGGAAATAAATCGTGAATTGTGGAATGTCTGGTACTAAGACAGATAATAAAAGAGATTTTTAGGGCTCCAAAATGTTGCCCAGTATTTTTAGCACTACAACTTATGGATGGACCCATGGATAATTCAATGCATTTCAATTCAACAAATACTTATTTAATGCCTATGCCTTGTTAAATGCAAGACCCTATCTTAGGCCCTACATTAAAAAGACAATGGACCCACGTGTACAAAAATGTTTATAGCTGCTCTTTTTGTGGTGGCAAGGAATTGGAAATTTAAGGGCTGCCCATCAATTGGGTAATGGTTGAACAGGTTGTGGTATATGAATATAATGGAATTCTATTGTGCTGTAAGAAATGATGAGCAGGTGGATTTCAGAGAAACCTGGAAGGCCTTCATGAATTGATGATAAGTGAGATGAGCAGAAGCAGGAGAACATTGTACACAGTATCATCAACATTATGTGTTGATCAACTGTGATAGACTTAATTCTTCTCATCAATACAATGGTCCAAGATAATTCCAAAGGACTCATGATGGAAAATGCTCTTCAAATCCAGGAAAAAAAGAACTGTGGAATCTAGGTGCAGATCAAACCATACTGTTTCTATTGTTTTTTGTTGTTGTTGTTTTTCTTTTTGGAGGCTTTTCCTTTTTGCTTTGAAACTAGAAATCTTTTTTTGTTTTGTTTTGTTTTTTGTTTTGTTTTGTTTTTGTTTTGTTTTGTTGTTTTGTTTTGGTTTGGTTTGGTTTTTGGTGAGGCAATTGGGGTTAAGTGACTTGCCCAGGGTCACACAGCTAGTAAGTGTTAAGAGTCTGAGGCTGGATTTGAACTCAAGTACTCCTAAATCAAGGGCTGGTGCTTTATCCACTGCACCATCTAGCTGCCCCTAGAAATCTCATAAAAATAAATGTTGAAAACTATCTCTACATGTACCTGGAAAATAATAAAATATATGGAAAAAAAGAAAATAGACAATGGAAGGAAGGAAGGAAGGAAGAAAGGAAGGAAGGAAGGAAGGAAGGAAGGAAGGAAGGAAGGAAGGAAGGAAGGAAGGAAGGAAGGAAGGAAGGAAGGAAGGAAGGAAGGAAGGAAGGAAGGAAGGAAGGAAGGAAAACACACTGCACTCAAGGATCTTACATTCTACAGTATATAAATAGGTCAACCCATGCTCTCACAACAGAGGGCCTCTGGTAATAATAATATTCTCACAAAGTAAATAGAAATCCTGTAAAAATATAGGAAATATCATCAAGAAGAAGTATTAAGAAGTGGAGAGTCAGGTGAGGCTTCCTGAAGAAAGTGATCATTGAATTGTATGAAGAAAATTATGGATCCCATAAAGCATATATGAAACAGGAGTATATTATAGACATGGAGGAGGGCCAGTGGATAGAGTGCTATGCCTAGAGAGTCAGGAAGACACAAGTTCAAATCCAGCCTCAGACATTTACTGGCTGTGTGACTTTGGAAAAGTCATTTAGTCTCTTTTTTCCTCAGTTTAGATAAAATGGGGATGATAACAGTATCTATCTCCCAGCTTTGTTGTGAAGCTCAAATGGGATCATACTTGAAGAATGCTTAGCACAGTGTCTGGTACATAGTAGGTGCTTATATAAATGCTATTATTATTATTATTATTATTATTATTATTAACTTGTCTTTTTATAATATCCAGTATTTATAGCTAGCACATTAAGGTTTGCAAAGCATGTTACATGTTAACACATTTGATCCCCACAACAACCCTAAAAGGTAGTAAACTATTTTAATCCCATTTCATAGAAGAAAAAACTGAGGTGAACAGATAACTACTCTTTATGTGACTTGCCTAGGGTCAGACAGGTAGTAAATGTCTGAGGCAGGATTTGAACTTGAGTCCTCCTGAATCCAACTCCCACACTCTATCCACTGTGGTACCTACCTGCCTATTTACAGCCAGAATACTAACTGGACATTGTGACAACAGACATTTTCCACTTTCAGGTTAGAGGTGTTTTCTTACTCATGTCCTATTGTGAATTTGTATCTCCTTCAAAATCTAATTATTAGGGCCCATTACGAGAGAGACATGTTCATTTGTTTTGTTTTGTTTGTTTTTGTTTTGTTTTGTTTTGTTTTACTTTGTAAGGGCAGTAGTTTAAACCTGCTTCAGGCAGCTGGCCGGAGTCATTGGTTCAGTAGCCATGATTATGACTTAGAAACAGATTTATGGATGCTGATTGGTTGATACCAATGCTCATTGCCAGTATCTTATGGCAGAAGATAGGTTTTCATTTGGATGTTATTTAATCATGATGTCATTATTACATGGTCTGTTTGTTTGTTTTTGAAGTTTTGGTGTTGCTAATCCTAATCCTCATGAAGCTAATGAAAATTATGTCTAAGCAAGGAACTCATAATTTCATGGTACTTAGAGCAAGAAAGAACTTTAAAGGCCACCTAGTCCAACCTGTTTGTTTTACAGATAAGGAAAATGAGACTCAAAGAGGTTTTTCCTAATATTTTACAAGTAGTATGTGACACAGCAAGGATTCAAACCTAGGACCTCTAACTCTAAATCCAATACTTTTTGGGGGGATGGCAAGGACAATGAGGGTTAAATAATTTGCCAAGGTTAACACAGCTAGAAAGCGTCAAGTGTCTGATGCTGGATTTGAACTCAGGTACTCGTGAATCCAGGACAAGTACTCTATCCACTGCGCCACCTCCAATGCTTTCCTATCTTTGTACCAACCTAATTCTGAGGTTCTGTGCTATGAAATGCCCTTTTTTCTCTTTTCAAGGCTGAACATCTTAGGGAAGAAGACAATGGTCTTACAGTCCTGGGGTACTGTGCAAGTTGTGAATAGCATAGCACAATTTGTTGGGTAAGTGATAATTATCCTGGGAATGATGGGCTCCAATTTTCTGGGGAACAGAGAAAATAACTCACCAACTACAGCTTGCATTCACACCCAAAACAACCCTGAATAATTATAATAGAGATACATCCCCAGATTGTGTTTTCTTCTTCAAATGGAATGGCATGTTTTTACATTTTACATGGGGTGGAATTTGAGGTGAATTAAAGATTAGCTGTATTCACTGAGAATCAGAGGCCAAAGGAAATTCTGTTTTATCACATGATGAATATGATGGCATCAGAGGGTTTGCCTAACTCGTATTTCACACCGCCCTGATTCTCTTGATCAGGATACAAAGGATGGGGAGAGGTTACTGACCTTAGACATTTTCTGACTTAATTCTTTTAGGTATAAGGGTGTTGTTGTTTTTTGAGCTTTGCAAAATGCCATGGTCAAGGCCAAGGGGCAGCTGTCAAATATATCCATTTGAATTAAAGAGTTACAGTAGTCAAAGAATAAAATGGACTGAGTTTCACAGGCTAAACTCAATCATTCTGTCCATACTATCTTTGCACCGGACATACTTATGGAAGATCCATTTAATATGACCTTATGATATTAGTCATTGATGACACTCCTGGCCAAAGACTGATAAAGGCTGGTTTGGAAAAGAATTGTGCTAATGGAAAATGGCAAAAGTCAGCATGATATAAAAAATGACACTCCCTATTTTTATCTCCCCCTTTCTTCCTATGATCTCAGCTTGCCATTCAAGGCCCTTTAAAATCTTGGCCTTTTCCTGAGTGACCTCTCCAGGTTAATTTCCACCCCCCCACCCTTTTCCTTCAGAAAACCTATATTCCAACCCACTTAACTATTCACATCACTTAAAATGCCTTTGTTCTTTTGTGTAGGTTATTACTGTTATCAGAATTATATTATACCTCACTGCTTTAAGAAATGAGAGGAATAGACTAGATGGCTTCTAAGGTCCCCCTTCTGTCTCCAAATATTACAATCCTTTGAAATAAAATTAATGGTTTCTATTTTTTTCTATCAGATAATAGAGAAAAACTCAGTAAATGTAAAATGCTGATGTAATAGGGGTTTGAGAATTAACTGACATACAGGGATCTGTAGTTCACAAGGGCTAGCACATCCTCCCCGTCCTGAGACCCATTTGGTACCATGGTGATCTTTGAGCTGGAAGGTAGACTTGAATCATGCCTGGGAATCATTAAGGACACAGATAGTCTATGAAAGGATAGACTCAGAGAAAGGAATGAGGAGTAAAAGAGCTGAGCAGCATCAGTAGCTCTGGAGAAAATCGTGAGCCCTACCAAGGATATTACTTGCCAGGATGGAATGAAATGGAGGCAGAGGAGCAATAGATGAAAAAAAAGAAGCTCAAAGGAGATGGAACTGTTCTGGAGAAGGGGAAGATGAAGCAGTCATTGGGCCCTGCAGGCCTCTCTGAACAATGGCCTGAGGCTGATGCTAAAGGACCTTTTCCAGAATCAAAGAAAGTTCCCCCTAAAAAGATTATTCTTTCCCCAACTTCCACTTCATGTTTCTGTCTAATAAAAGACACAATACTTTTTTGGGGGGAAGGCAATTCTTTAATCTCAATGGATTATATGCACTTACTTTTCTCTTAAGGAATCATGGGTTAGCTCAAGATAAACAAAAAATTTAAGTGAGAACAGAAACTGAAGTTTATGTCTAAAAGAATTTTTTCTAATGAAAGGCTTTGAGGTGATGTGATTGTATGACTAATTTTCTTTCTGTTAAAAAATAAAATAAAGGTACTAAATGGGCCTTAAAACCACTATATTACCCTTAGTACCCCCCCCAAGGAAGTCTTTTAAAAATATTTGTTGTTCAGTCATTTTTTCAGTTATGTCTAACTCTTTATGACCCCTTCTGGGATTTTCTTGGCAAAGATACTGGAGTGGTTTATCATTTTCTATCATACTTTATTGAATCTCCAGATAGAATGGGAAGAAGAAAGAGAAACAGTGGCCAGGGTAAAGTTCACACCTGAAACCATCTCCTCCTTTAAAAAAGGGGGGGGGCAGGAAAGGCATAGAAACAGTTCCTCTCTGCCTCTATCCAATAGAAAAAGTGCAAAATGGATAAAGTAGAAGCTGGACAGCTCTATGACCTCCATAGGGACCCAATTCCTTCTAAGGTCCTTAAGTCCCGCGAGGTAGGGAATGGATCTGAGGTTGTTGTTCTTCCTCAGTTCTTGGAGCCTTTCATCCTTTTTCCCTCCATCTGTCCTCTGACAAAATTTGTGTGTCCCTAGAAGAACTCCTGGGCATGACGCAAGTCTGCCTTTTGGCTCGAAGAGAAACATAGTCCCAAATGGCCCTCAGGGATGAGAAGGGAAAATTTGCTGCTACTGATTCTAGTATATCAGTCAGTTCTTAAACCCCTATTACACTTGGCTTCAAGGTATGCTATTTGTTCCATGATGAGTTCTATGAACATTTCTGTTATCAGTGATCTTTTCTTTTTCTTTACTATACAGGTCTGGTCACAAATGAAAATCCTTTGGGCAAATGTTCTTGTTAATTTGCCATTGGGCAGGAGGATGGGGGACTAAACATCAGTGCTTCTAGTTTCTCACTGTGAAGGGGATATAGGGACTGAAGGAGTATGGTGGACTGGGGAACTGGCATACCATCTAAATTGATGATTGCTTAGTTTGATATTCTAAACAAACTGTTTATAGCTATGTGCATATCTGTATACATATATGGGGATGTGCTGGTTAATGTTTAACAAGCAGCTCTCCAAAAATGTAATTATGACCCATTTTTTTGTTGAATCTCCATTACTAACATTATCTCCATCATTTTCCTCTGCCTAGACATCCAACAAAACAATAAATCAATTCCTGATTTGCAAGTTTGCTGATTTCTGAGATACAAATGTCCATGTAAAAATATACTAATTGCCTCTTAAAAGTCTATATGAGGGGCGGCTAGGTGGCACAGTGGATAAAGCACCAACCCTGGATTCAGGAGGACCTGAGTTCAAATCCGGCCTCAGACACTTGACACTTACTAGCTGTGTGACCCTGGACAAGTCACTTAACCCCCATTGCCCCGCAAAAAAAAAAAAGTCTATATGAACTGGATCCAGTATACCACTGAATAAATGTATGCATAGCATATGTGTGTACATGAACATATATATATTCATGTATGCAAAGAAATAGATAGATAGATATGGATACATGTCTATGGTTATATGTGAAAGGTGTCTTGTCAATACTTTAAGGAAAATGGTGCCAAGTAAAGGGGCAAAAGGAGGAGGAGTTAATAGGACAGGAGTCAGGACATTTATCTAATCAGTAGAAACACTAATATATACCCTAGACATAGATGAATGATGACATCGCCTACAAAGAACAAAGGGATGAGTCACTGCCAGACACTTTAAGACCAAGAGAGCTATAGAAGGAACTTTGAAATTATCCCCAGACAGACCTCTGGTATTGGGCACACATACAAAAGAAGGGACTCAGTCTTTGTTTGACAGCTACATGTCTAAGGTACTGGGTACTGAAAAGGACCACTAACTGATAACAGTACTCTTTACAATCAATCAATAAACATTTATTAAGCACCTACTGTGTCAGATACTGGGTTAAGCACTGTCATATGAGCAAAAAGACTTCATTTTACTATGTTTCAAAATCCTACATGACTTTAGTTATACAAGTGTCATTTGATAAAGAAAATCACAAAAAGCCACCATAAACTCAGTAATACTTTTTGAATGAAGTTGTATTCTCATCAATCAAATCTACATGTATTTTAAAATAATCATCTATGTTATTCATGAGACATTTATTCAGCTTGTAGAAATGATCCTTACTTATTATACTGAGTCACACTCTATATTTTTAGAAAGCTAAATGAAGATAAAAATGACAATCCTAGGTATACATATAGATTTGTTCATGTTTTGTAATAAATCCAAGGCCCTCCAGTTTGTGTGTGCTCCAAAGACTGATAATCACTGAACTAGATACCCACTGAGACCCCTTTTCATATTTAGCCTATGTTCTATTTTACTAAAACCTCTCTTCCAGGTTTAACTATCTATTCCCTAAGCTACCGAAAGCTCTAATGTTCAATGTCCTAGGTTCTAAGGTCTCTTCTAGCTATAACATATGTGTTTTAATGGTCCATTCAGTCTGACATTCACTTAACCCCCATCAATCTCAATTTCTTCATCTCCTGAAGAAGAAATTTGGCAAACATATCTCCAGTTCCCTTCCAGTTCTAAAGCCAGGGTCCTATTGGGGAAAAATAAAGATTTGGGGGAAATAAATAAGTTTTTGTGAATATTTTCTTCATCACTTAGCAATGGAATGCAAGTACATAAAAATGGTTGTAAAAATTAAATAAAAAGACTTCTTCACACAGATGACCAATCCTTTCCCAAATTAAAATAAGATTATGCATCAAGTTATTTGTGTGTGTTGTGTGTGTGTGTGTGTGTGTGAATTTTCCACTGAACTCAATAGTTGGCAAAATTTTAATTGAAACTAAAAATAAATCCATAGTCCCCTTTCCCTTATATTCCTGTGTGGGATTCTCATTGAATACCCCCTCCTCTACCAGTCCAGTGAATGTGGAATTGTGTAAAGGCAATTTTATTATTGATTTTTTTATTAGAAGTAATGTTTCTTGTTTGAAACAGCAAACTCTGCAGGGTCTTGGGCTTCTAGCATCCACTGGGTAATTAAGACCAAGGTTATGAAAAGTTTGAAGTTGCTTACTCCTTCTTTGTGATCCCACTGATGACCATCCATTACTGACCCAGGGAAGACCAACTTCAGAGCATTTTGTTTCCTTTTATTTTATGTTTTTGTCACTTATATTTTCAATAATTTGCAGTAAAACAATAGTACAAAAAAGCTTAGTTTGTATAAGGTGAAAATTGTAGTTCTACTCAGTTTCACTAAGAACTAAAGTCCTTTGATGAAGAAGATAAAAGCAACTGTACAGGCAGGGCAGCAGATGCAAAGTGGAGGAGAGAGAGAGAGAGGAGAGAGATGATAGAGAGATAAAGAGATAGAGAGATAGATGAGAGAGAGATGGATTGATGGATAGACATAAATGTAGAACTATAGATTTAAACGTATATACCCATAATTATAAATATTATTATAATTAATAATATATTGTTAACATTTTATATCTTAATATTATTATTTACATTTTATATCAATGTATGTATGAAGTTGTTTGCATTCTATCTTCCTCATGAGTTCGCTGATGGCAGAAACCATGCTTTTTACTTTCTTGGTATCCTCAGTATGCAGCATGGTGCCTGACACTGTTACTATATTCCAGGCACTATGCTAAGTGCTAGGGATACAAAAAAAAGGAAAAGGCAAAAGACTGTCATCACATAAGGGGTTCACAATCTAATGGAGGAAACAGGATAAATACTTAATAAATTATTGATGACGACTTTCCTTTCATCTTTCTGACTCTTACTGTTTTATCTTAAGAGAACATTGGTTTTGAAGTATACATTTAGATTTATTAGATTTTACCCATATTGAAATGGGGAAAGAGATTTTGTTACATAGAACTACAATGTATCCGCTGTGGACCTATTTTCTGTTTGTTCCACAAAACATGCCATTTCCATCTCCAGGTATTTTCATTGCCTGTCCTTCATGCCTAGAGTGAATCTTGGAGAAAGCTTGAAATGAAGGATTTGGTCTTTGAGGTTCCTTCCAATAACCTATGATTGTAAATAAACTATGTTGATGCAATTTCCTCTTTGAAAGAACAAGGTGATTTTGCAGTTATCTTTACGCGCTAATGTCTTATGTTCTGCTCTATAACTTTAGAAAGGCAGCATGGTAAGGTAGAAAGGACATGAATTTTAGAGTGATGGGACTGGGTTCAAATCCTCCTCTGCTACTTCCTAACTAGAAGACCCTGGGTGGGGTCCCTCCAACCCTCTAGATCTCTAAAGTCCCTTCCAGCTCTAAAACTAAGACTCTTTGATCCTACATCAGTTAAACTTTCTGGGTCATCTATAAAATATGGGAGTTGGTTAAGATCTGGGGTTCTCAATGTGTAACATATAGATCACTATCCTTTGGATAGATTTCAGGTGTTCTGTGAATTTAGATGGGGAAAAAATCACAGCCTAATTTTCACTTACCTTAGGATCCCTTTTATTTATTTTATGCATTAAAAATGCATTCTGACAGGGGATAGAGAGATTTCCTAATGTTTCCAAGGATTCATGAAACAAACAAACAAAACCACCAATAGTTTAAGAACCCTGGTATTGATGAACCCTGGTTCTTTCTACCTCTAATATTCCATTTTCCAACATTCTCTGTTCAAAGATCCTTTGAAGTTCTAATATTATGTATTTCAAATGTGTTCTTCTAAAGGTCTTTTCAGATGTGACTTCTTGTGTTTCAAGGTCACTTCTACCTGTGACATTCTTTGATTCTATGAATTCATGGAAACTAGAATTAAGTTATAAAATGAAAGCTAGACGTTGGAACTAGCTGTTGCCTGGACAATGAGGCTGCCTATTTCCAATGAGGGAAACAAGCTGCAATAGCCTGATTTATTATTAATGCTGATAATTAATAATTTTATTTATAAAGAGCCTTCTCCTGCAGCTCTCAGCACACCATGCAGATTAAAAAATCATGAAATAAAATATGAAAAAGGATAAATATAAAAAAGCTCAAGGAGGTAACTCAATGTCCTCCCACAAGGGGAGCAATACTGAGCCAGGGAGGGACAAAGTCTGAAAGGTGAATGGTCACAGTAAAAGCCATTCCTTCAACTGAGCCATTGGGTAACTGAGGGAGAATGCGACCAGGTTTGTTTGTTGTTTTTTTTATTGTAGGAATATAACTGCACTAAGATTGTAAAAGAGACAATCTGAAGCACACATTTTTTTCATCCTCTGCTCCCAGATTATCCTGGCTTTTCAATATATCTTGGGTAATGTAATCTAGCCTCACCTCTATTTTGGAATGTTATCATACAATGGGATTTGTCCTCGGGGCAAGTAAAAGCCCAGGATGCTCTGATTTCTTGCCATTTAAAGGAGCAAAGTATTTACATTAATTTCCCTCTTTTGTAAGGGCAATGAGGATTAAGTGACTTGCCCAGGGTCACACAGTAGTAAGTGTCAAGTGTCTGAGGCTGGATTTGAACTAGGTCCTCCTGAATCTGGGGCGGTGCTTTATCCACTGCACCATGTAGCGATCCCCTCTTTTTCTTTTTTTTTGCAGGGCAATGGGGGTTTAAGTGACTTGCCCATGGTCACACAGCCAGTAAGTGTCAAATGTCTGAGGCCGGATTGAACTCAGGGAACTCCTGAATCCAGGGCCGGTGCTTTATCCACTGAGCCACCTAGCCGCCCCCTATCCCCTCTTTTTTTTAATGGAGAAAAATTGAGGTATAAGAGTAGGCAGAGACTTATCTAGTGTTCACATTGTCTAGCATTAGCAATCATATCATGTCTAGGGTGTTGCTGGATACTCATTACTTAGGGATTACCTTAACCTCGGTAAATGGAGAAAAAAAAAATGGGCAATGAACCTGGAATTAGAAGACACAGACCTAGGCCTTGTTCTACTGTTTAATGAACATATAAGTGCAGCAAGGTAGCACAGTGGATAGAAGAACGCTGGCCCTGAAGTTGGGAGGACTTGAGTTCAAATTTCACTTGTAAGGAGCTAAAATTCTAGCTATACTATCTAAAATCTAATGAGTGGTCACTAATAAATCATAAGCTTTAGCAAGAGTATTTAAGTGTTTAAGTATTTATTAAAGAGCATTAGGATCAGAGAGAAAGATAAAAACCTAACTATTTATAAGAGACCCCATCATCTGACTCACCATGGCAAGGTCAGTAACCAAAAGAGGCAAAAGCCCTCAGTGAGCATCCACTTCCTACTTCATGTCCTCCTCCCAGAAATGGGAGGCTCCTCAAGTTGATTGGCTGGTAGCCTTGATATACAGTACCCACGAGCAAATGTCACTTCCTGATGCCAAGGACTTGATCGCATGACTTGCCCTCAGATGCCCTCTCCTCATGTTGGAGCTTTCCTACAGTAGCTCTCCACAAGGTGGTGTCATACCAATCATTACACACTTCAGATATTTACTAGCTGTGTGACCCTGGTCAAGTCACTTAACCCCCAATTGTCTTAAACATCCAGGGCCATCTCCAGTCATCCTGATGTATATCTTCTCACAGGACCCAAATGGCTCTGGAAGGAACAGTAAGGTTGGTGACCTTGCACAGCACTCCCTCACTTAAATCCAATTCAATGCAAGTCATGACATCACTCTGATATCATGGTCCTCTTCCAAAATAGCTAAACAAAAAATGACCACATAACTTTCTCTTCCCCAATTCCTAATCTGTACAATGAGGGTATAGAACTTGTATATTATTGGACTGTGGTATAGGTTGTACTTTGTAACTTTAATGTGGCCATAGAAACCTGAGTTCAGTTTGTTGACATTATTGTTTGTGTATTTCAGAGAATGCAAAAATGAGGGGATAGAACAGGTAATTAAAAGGAGAAATACTCACTAATGAGGACAGCTACCTCTGCCTTTGAAATTATACCCTTCCATCAAGAACAATTCAAAGGACACTTCTTCTCTCACTTCTTCCCTGACACACACACACACACAGAGACAACTGCAAAGTTAGAAATGTGTTTTCCTTGTACTTCCCATAGCACTTGGAACTTAGATTGATTTCAATTGCATATCTATTTGTGTATGTATTGCATTACCCCCCTGGGCCAGAAGGACAGAGCATATGTCTTATTCATCTCTGTATCGACCTAATGCAGTGCTCTGTACACATTAGATATTTTTCACCTCTTTCTTAAGGACTGATAATCAAATCAACATTATCTTTGGTATTGTGAAGGGCATGGTAATCTATAGGTCTATGTTTCTGCAGAGAATCCCTCTGCTTCTGATCTTGAGGTGGCCTAGGCAAAATTTTCCTTCCCTGACTACCACTGTTTGCACCTTGATACATACCCATCTTACCCCTATCCCTCTAGTGTCCCTATCCCACTGTTCGTAAACCTTCCATCTCTATAGGTGCTAGTCTTTCTCTCAGGTATATTCCTTTACAAGGTTATACCTTCATAAGTATTTGCATTGAGAGACAATGTGGTACATTAGGCTAGCCTAGGTTGGGAAATGGCCTTTGAAAACTGATCACTTAACCCTTGAATGCCCCAGGAAATTCTGCAAAGCAATGTTATAGACAAATTGCTGATATGAATAAGGAGAAGGAATTTTATTCAAGGAGGTCTCCACAGAGATAATTTCCAAGAATACCAATCTTGCCTGTTCCATTACCCCCCAAAAAATGCCTGAGGAAAAAGAAAATGAATAAATAAATAGTCATATGCATATACAACATAAAAGCAGCTTACAACTGATTTCATTTAGTTTATTGTTATTGCTGTTTTTAATAGAGAATTAATGTTCAGCTTGTATATTTAAACTAAAGAATAGGAATAAAACATTTAATTCAATGAATACCAGAAACAATAATAAGAAGAAGCCTCTTGGAAATGAGTGTCTATGCATCTTAACAATGAGATCAGGTTGGTAATAAAGACTTAAAACTTTAAATCCCTGTTGAAAATGTCTATAACTTATAGTGGTAAGGAGTAGATTGACACTTAAGTGAATTGCTCAGGGTCACACCAGGAGTCAAGGGTTAGAAAACCAATTGAATACAAATTTAACAACTCAAAATGGTGATCCTTCCTCTAAACCACACTGTTTCAAGTATACACGCTTTGGGATCTGTCTCCTGACATGGAAGATGCTGGCAAAGGACCACCCAGCATGGCATACCCTCATTAAAGAAGGTCCTGTGCTCTATGAGCAAAGCAGAACTGTAGTTGCTAAAAAGAGACATGCTATTTGCGAATTTAGAGACATCACCACTCCCAAAGGTTCATATGGACTATTTGTGCCTGACCTGTGGTAGAGCCTTCTGAGCTATTATTTGATCTGATCAGCCACAGTTGGACACACTCACTGTGCCTTGCATATGTACACATATTATATATTCCAGTATACAAAGAGAAAGCCTGAGAATAGTGAGTGTGGATCCTCCATTCTTACTCTCTGGGCTGGTTTGCTCACCCAAACTTTCTGTCAAAGTTCTAGGAATAACTGATATGTGTGGGATTATACTTCTATCACATGCCACTCTAGTTCCTAAGCCCCCACTGATGCGCTTACCAACTACACAAAACTAGTCACCATAATACCATTAACTACAACATAGAAGAATTATTGAATGATAACTGAAACGCCATAATAATCATGGTGATGACTCAATAGAAAACAAGAGAAATGATATGATATTCTAATAGTGAACCAATAAAACTGGGCCACACTCACTAATGGACACAGTATCTATGTCAGAGAGTTGCATATATTCACAGAAACTTAGTAGGAATGAAGAAAAGTCGATGAATGCATTTTCCTGGCCAACATTAATTTCTGAACTTTAGGTCTTGATGACCTTGATCTCCTCTGGAAGAACATGTACTACACTAAGAGCAAGTAACAAAGAATATATGGAACACTACTGTAAAAATATTGTTAGAAGTGCTGAGACTAAAGAGAGATGTATGAGACAGAAAATTAAAGATACTAAGATATACTTTTTTCTAAATGTATAAAGGAGAGATTCAAAAAGGAACAGAATTTGTGGTAGTAGTGAATGGCAGGTGATAACTGATACCAAAGTGAAGACAGAATCACACAGTCCATAGTTTGCTTCTGTTTTCTATCCCAATTGCATCTGCACTGGAAAAGGACAGGACCGGAATCATTAACACGGATCTAATCCTGAACATAAGTAAGGAAAAAGCAGGAGAGTATTTGGCTACATTTGAAGATGTCATTTTCTTCCACGAAATGGCTTTTGGGTACTGGGGAAAAACACACACACACAAACAAACAAACAAACAAAAACAAAAACAAAAACAACCTGGTGGACATAGTAGATGAGTCACAATCATTGATATTTTAAAGATGGTGGAAACTGAGAGAATTGCCATGGGCTATAGAGGAATAAATATTCCCATTTTCAAGAAACGGGAAAAGTATCTGAAAACTAGGACAGCAACTTGACTTTCATTCTTAGGGAATTTGAGAAGAGTTTGTTAAAAGCATGATTAGTGCATGCCTAGAAAAAAAAAACAGTAACAAGTCAACATAGCATCATTTGGAACAGATCATATTAAAATAAACTTCATTTCATTTTCATCAGATATGCTACATTGCTATATCAAGAAGCTGTTGTAATTACTAGTTTACCAAAATTTCAGCAAAACATTGAAAGAATATTTCATAGGATCTTAGATTTAGAGATAAAAGGGACATTCAGAGTCATATAGTTGAATCTCAGAATTTTATAGAAGAGAAAACTGATTTGTAGAGGGATAGTGACTTCTCCAAAGAAAACATTGATATCATACAGTAGAATCAGGATTCAAACTGATGTCCTCTGGGGAGAGAACATAGAGATGGGATTAGAAAAAAGTAAAATTTGATGGATTTCTTATTTTAAATTTGATGGATTTCAAACTGGTTTGAATGACCATACTCAAAAAGTAGTCTTTAATTTTTCATTGTCAATTTAGCAAGTCTCCAGTAGAGTTCCCCAGAGAATTATGTTTGACCTTGTGCTGTTGAATATTTTTTTAATCAATGACTTTTGTTAAAGTAGACCTGGAATGCTTATTAAATTTGCAGATGTCAGAAAGCTAGGAGGAACTGCTACAGAGTAAATATTCAAAAAAAGATCTTGACAGGTTATGACATTGGGTTGAAACTAATAAGATGATGTCCTATAGTGATAAATGTCTTACACTTAGGTTCCTAGAATGAACTTTATAAATTCTGTATAAATGAGCCATGATCACATAATAAATTGTCTGAAAAACAAACAAACATTTATGACATTATTTGAGACTATAGGCTTTATATGAATCAACAAAAATGGCAGCCAAAAAAAGTAAATGTGATCTTGGACCTAATTAAGAGAGGCATAAATTCTGGGAGTAGGGAGTTCTTCTATATTATGCTCTGGTAAGACTATAACTAGAATACCACATTCAATTCTGGATATAGTTTAGTACACATTAATTAGTTGAAAAGAATCCAGAGAAGGGAAATGAGGATGGTGAAAGGCTTTGAATCTATATCATATGAAAATCACCTGGTGGCACAAGAGATGTTTATTATGGAAAAGAGAAGGCTAGCAATGACATTTTTTTCAAGTATCTAAAAAACTATTATATAGAAGAAAGACTTTATTATTAGAAGAAAGACTTTTAAAATGTTTTGCTTGGATTCAGAGAGTAGAACTACATATACAAAAGATCATCTTAATGGGAAGAATCTAGCATTAAGAGAAATCAAGAAAAGCTTCTTGCTGATCAGTGCAGAATCACACAGTGATGACTAGAGAATGAGGAATATTGAATAGCTTGTCTAGAATGTAGAATGTATGAAGAAAATGGTGTATAGAGAAGATGGAAAGGTAAGGTGGATACAGGCATTGGAAGCTTTTGATTGTATGATGTATGATGGTCAATGAACATGTTGTTTTCTTAAGGATGGGATATATGAATAAGGTTTATCTACCCAAAGGCAAGAGTCTATTCATGAACCTAAGCTTATTGTTACTAGCAGACATGGAATGATGACCTCTGTGGTACCATCTCTCTCTCTCTCTCTCTCTCTCTCTCTCTCTCTCTCTCTCTCTCTCTCTCTCTCTCTCTCTCTCTCTCTCTCTCTCATGATTCTTAGCTCCAAGCCTCCAAGCAACCAAGCAAGACTTCCAAAATTCTTTCCTGGTATTGTATGAGCTCAGTTCACATGCATAAAGAAAAAATCTAGTAACGTTCACAGACTCCTCTTCATGATGCAATTAGCTTCCATTTGGAGACCATTCCAGGTGTTCATATAAAGTTGAAATGGCTCATTTCTGAAAAGCAGCATTAATTAGGTTTCTAGTCTCTTCACAGATGGGCTGATTGGAGGTGTTGCTCACAGCTGCAGACCTCCACAATTCTACCCTCCCCACTGTGGTCCATCATAGAAATTTCCTTATGTTCTCTTTCCATGTGCATTACTTTGAAAACAGAATCACTGGAATTCTGGATGAAATCTGTTTCAGATACACATCTCCTTTGTTCAGCAAGAAAGGCAGAAGGGAGCAATAGACATTGGAAAAGACTATTTGCAACCACCATGACTACAGCGTAGTTTAAGAAGTGTGGACCAGCTTGGGAGACATAGACACAATACAAAACTCTGTGCAGTAAGAATGTGAGCAAACAATTTCAGAATCAGACCATTTAAAGCCCCAGAGTCAAAGTTTAAATTGATAGAGTTGGATTAATCTAATCATATAGGAAGTCATCAGCTTTCTTGCCTTTTTTGATTACCATCCCATGCTATTGAATCATATAGAGTTTGTGGTCCACTAAAACTCTGTCATTTTTCACATGAAGAAGGGACCATAAATCCTTAAAATTATATCAATAAAATATCTTTTTTCCACCTTGCTCTTATGAAGTTGACTTTTTTGAAACCTAGTGTAAGTCTTGGCTTAGATTTATTGAATTACTGATTATACAATTGGGTTGATTATTCTATTTTCTTATAATCTCTCTATATTCTGATTCTGTCACCTAATATATCCCATCCCATATCCTATCACTTATTCATTTGTTGCTATGACTATCCAAGCCACTGGATAAAAATATTGACTAGGATTCAGTCAACAAGTGATTCTTATGCTACTTCAGTAGCAATCCCGATATAGAACCTAGCATTTTTTTCACTTCCATGTTTTTGGGGTCTGCAGCTGTTGACTCCATCTCTAGTTTATGGTTCTTGATTTTGTTTTCTGACCACATCTCTTTGTTAATTTTTAGGCTGATTTCTTTCTTATGAATCTTTCTTTGAACTGGTTACTAGCCCAGTACAAACCTAGTGACACTGCATGTATTCCTGGGTAATGTAAATAGTCAGTTTGTGAAAAAAGTAAGCAATATGGTCAAATGGAAAGAACATTGATTTGGAGGAAGAAGGCCTGATTTATAGTCCACTTATGATGATTGCTTTCTTTGTTGCCTTGACCAGGTCATGTATTATCGCTGATCTTTAGTTTACTCAACTGTAAAATGTGTGAGATGAGTTAGATGGTCTTTGAAGTCCTTCCCATACCTACATCCAGGATCCATTGATCTAACTCTTCTTGCATATACAGAGCAAGGGAGGGAATAATTTTCTTTCCTCATACCAGGTAAGAATCCATTTGAATTTCTGTGCTTAATTCTGGAACATATTTCATAAAGCTCATTGATAGACTCAGTCATGTCCAGAAAAGGGCAAATAGTATGGTGAATGGAATCAAAGCCATTATATTTAAGGGTCAGTTAAGATAGGTCAGGTGACTAGCTTAAGAAGGGAAGACAGGGGCAGCTAGGTGGCGCAGTGCATAGAGCACCGGCCCTGGAGTCAGGAGTACCTGAGTTCAAATCCGGCCTCAGACACTTAACACTTACTAGCTGTGTGACCCTGGACAAGTCACTTAACCCCCAATTGCCTCACTAAAAAAAAAAAAAAAATAGAAGGGAAGACAGTGGAAAAATGGTAAATTTCTTCAAGTATCTGAATGGATGACGTATGGAAGAGTATTTGGACTCATTTTTAGGCTCCAGAAGACAGACCTGAGAGCAATTAGGAGAAGCTGCCAAGAGAACACTGGAGGTTTCCAGAAGTTGACTGAACATCTTTGAGAGGGGGTAAGTATCCCAACCATTGATGGAGGTCTTCAAAAAGAGTTTGTAAAACCTCTTGTAAGAATAGAGGAGATTCCATGATTTGCATAAGATGGATACTTGATGTCTCTTCCAACTCTGAATCTCTATGGTTGTAATACTTATCATACCTTGAGAGTAGTTTTTGGTTCTCCTGGAATATTTGGGGCCTCCAATTAAAGGGGAAATATGTGATAAAAAACATACCAGTCCTAACAATAATAGGATGGTTGGCCCTGAAAGTATACATGCCGGGGGCAGCTAGGTGGCGCAGTGGATAAAGCACGGACCCTGGATTCAGGAGTACCGGAGTTCAGATCCGGCCTCGGACACTTGACACTTACTAGCTGTGTGACCCTGGGCAAGTCACTTAACCCCCATTGCCCCGAAAAAAAAAAAAAAAAAGAAAGTATACATGCCAGGATAGCTGAACACTTTCATGGTGATCAGTGTTGCCAGCTCCCAGGGTTGCTGTGACAATCAAATGAGAAAATATCTATAAAGTATTTTGGAAACCTTAAATGCTATATTAATGCTAGCTATTTAATTTATTTGTTCATTTTATCTATGCTATCATAGTTAATGAATGACAGGAGTGTCCATTTTGGTCCTATTCCTACCTCCTGAAATGTTCCTTATTCTGCTATGGAATTGACTAAGATTTCCACACAAAGGCCAGAAGTCATTTGGGTGGGAACGTTGGTATAACATTTTGGAAGGAACAGAAAATACTTAATATTTCTTCAAAAAATATAATCTGTCCAAAGATCTTATTCCCATAGTAAATCTTTATTTTTTCACAGTAAGAATCATTTTACTTTTTAAATAAAGCCCTAGGCATAATTCAAGATAAAACAGAAGGAAAGAGGTCAAGCCTGCCATTTGATGCCAGTGGACTGGCAGTTTCCCTGTTTAACTCTACTTAATGTTATTGAGAGCAACTTGTAACTGTCTTCCCACGTCCCTCTGAAAAGACAAAGAAGACAGAAATTATCATGTCTGAGAAACAAAAAGTGTCTAGTCATTGAAGCAGGAAAGAATTCTAAGTCAAACTCTGGCTTCTGAACACAGCAAAACCTAACAGTATTGAATGAGATTTCTGTTTCATCAAGGTTGATGAGACATTATGACTTAGGCACCCTTATTCAGTTATCACAAAGGGTTCGAAATTTCATGGATGCTAAGAGATAAAATAAAGCAGACAATACACACTAAAATATCTCGTATTTATACAGCTGTTTCTTTTCAGTCGTGCTTTTGGCCACTTCAAGTGATCACAGGCTTTTAGAACTGAAAAGAACTTTGGAATATAGACTATTAGTACATGGACATTGAAGATTAACCAATTCAATCTCCTCATTTTCTATAAGGGAAAAATGAGATGCAGAAAGAGAAATGCTTTGACTGCCCAATGGCTAGAACACTAGACCTGGAGGTAGGAAGACCTCAGAATATGGCCTCACACATGTGCTAGCTTGTGTGACCTTGGGCAAGTTATTTCACTTCTGAATGCCTCAGTTTCCTCATCTGTAAAATGAAGTTAATGATAGCACCAACCTCTCAGGGTGGTTGTGAAGATCAGATGTGATATCTGTAAAAAACTTTGGCAAACCTTAAAGTACTCTATAAATGCCAGCTCTTTTAGTGATTTGTTCATTCCATTCAAGGTCCAGGGAGGTGTTCGTTTTGCTCTTATCCTGGCATCCTAAAATGTTCCTCATTTGCCATGGAATTTACAGAAATTTACATAAAACAGGACAGAAGCCATGGGTGTTGGAACCTTGGCATACTAAGAAAGGTTGCAGGTTCATTGGCTAACAAGTCTTGAGCCCTAAACAAAGTCATGTGACCCTTTTATACCCTGTTGGTAGGCTTTTCTTTTGAATTAGATGAGGTTACCATAGGTGCAAGAGAACCTATGTTTTACTGGAATAGAGAATGTCAAATGAAGAAACTTTATTAATGAATATCAACCCCTTTTCTTCAACTTAGAGTCTTAGAATTGTCTCGGGGCACTGAGAGGTTAAAAAAAAATTAACAAGGGACACACAACCAAAAAGTTTCAAAGGTTGCATTTGAAACCAGACCATCCTGTTTCAGAAACTGGGTCTTACTACATTGCCACTCCAGAAGCAGGTGATGGCTCAGTGAATAGAATGCTGTAGCTGTACCTGAAATCCAGAAGAACTGAGTTCAAATCTAGCCTATGATACTTATTAGTTGTGTGACCCTGGTCAAGTCACTTAAACTCATTTTGACTCAGTTTCTGCAACTATAAATTGGGAATAATAATAGCACCTACCTGACAGGATAGTGTGATGATAAAAATGAGATAATAAGTGTAAAAGTACTTAACACAATACCTGGCACATAGTAGGTACTATACAGTTGCTGGTCCTTTTCTTCTATTTGTTTAGAAGCTTATATCTATTTTCTTTAGTATTAGAAATATGAAAAAGAATATCAGAACTGAGAAGTAATAATAGCAATGGCTTGTATTTATTACATAACATTGTATGGATGACAGAACACATTCCTCATAACTAATATACATCATACAGGTGAGGAAACTGAAGGTCAAACTAGCTCACAGGCAGGAGTTTCTCTTTGTCCTGTTTCAGACACTGAGTTGCTACATGACCTGGGACATCTGGCTTCCCCTCTTTGTCCCAGAGCTCCCATGTGTGTGTTTGTGTGTGTGTGTGTGTGTGTGTGTGTGTGTGTGTTGACAGAGAAGGAGAGATAGACACAGAGATAGATAGAAACAGGGACAGACACAGACACAGACACAGACAGAGAGGCAGAGAGACTGGACCTTTGACCTCCTGAATGGAGCAATTCATTTGACTGATATAGATTGGTGACTTCTTTGCAACTTAAAAAAAGAGAAAGGCTACACAATTTTATCCAAGGTTGCACAGTGAGGAGGTGTTAAGAGGCAGGACTGGAACCCAGGTCTTCCTGACTTTGAGGCCTGCTCTCAAGCAACTATATATCATGCCTTTCATTTCTCTCTGTCTCTGTTACTCTTTCTCTGTCTTTGTCTCTGTCTCTGTTTCTCTGTCTCTCTGTGTCTGTCTCTGTATCTCTGTGTCTGTGTCTATCTCTGTTTCTCTCTCTCTATCTCTGTCACTGTCTCTCTGTCTCTGTCTCTGTCTGTCTGTCTGTTTCTCTTTCTCTCTCTGTCTCCGTCTCTTCCTGTCTGTCCCTGTCTCTGACTCTATCTCTGTCTCTTTGTTTCCATGTCTTTCTGCCTCTGTCTCTCTGTGTCTCTTTCTTTCTCTCTCTGTTTCTGTCTCTGTCTCTTACTCTCTCTCTGTCTCTCTCTGTTTCTCTGTCTCTGTCTCTCTGTCTCTCTGTCTCTCTCTGTCTCTCTCTCTCTCACACACACACACACACACACACACACACACACACACCAACCACACTACAAAGAATTATCATTTTTCTCCATTTTTTTTTTTTGCTACTGCATTCAAAGGACCTTGGGACCTGTCCATCTGTCCAGGCAGCTGACCCTTCCCATGTGCACCATCTGCCCCAATAAGAACAAGAGTTTTAGAATAGGAGCTATCTTGCTGTTCTATTTGCATTCTGAGAACTTAATAGAGTGCTTGACACATATTAAGTACTTAATAAATACATTTAAAATCATTAATTCCTTCATGCATTCAATAGGCAAAGGAGAGATAACTTTTATTATTCTGGTGTTTTTTTGATAACACTACAAATTTCAGCCTGTAATGTGTAAGCTATGTGAAAATTGATTTTTCGGCTATGTCTGCTGTCTGATGTGGTCCCTTCCACTATGATTCTAAGCTCTATATGTACTCAAGGTGGCTGAGGCCAGGGGCATGTGCTAATCATAAAAGTTGGAAGTTGATTGGGTGCTTGTAATGTTTATGATATTGTGGTAATTCAGTGTTATTTGGACACTTCAATTTCCACTCCAAAATACATAAAAATCAATCAAGCAGTGGAGGCATCATTCCCTTAATATTTAGCGACAGTTTGATATGATGGAGACATGACTGGACAGGAAGTTCAGAGACCCGAACTCTAGTTCCAACTCTGCTATAAATTTGCCAAATCACCTTGAACAAGTCATTTCATGTTCAGTGGAAAAAACTGATGATGTTTGTCCTGGAAGAAGAATTTGGAGGGGACATGATACCTTGTTTTTAACTAATTGAAGTACTAGCAGTTGTTATTAAACTTGGAAACATATTTGTACTGCTCTACCAACCTGTTGGGTCTTCATCGCTCTTCCTCTTCTCAGGCCTCCCTATTCTCTGAGACACAACACTATAGGAATCAGACCAATTAATAAACTACAAGAGGGAATTTAAAAATGCTAAATTACATGTGCTTTTTCTCTTGGAAGCAGAACAAGAAACAAAAAGTGGAAATTATATGTAAAAAAGTGGATTTTGACTTGATGTGGAAAATAAAAAGAAAAGAAAACTTACTAATGATTAGAGATAACCAAAAGTGCAATATGTTTCCCCCAGAGGTAGTTGGTTCATTTGAGATCTTTAAGAAAGAGCTGAATGACCACTTGTCGGGGATGGGGATTTTGCATCATGTAAGAACCTTGGCTACAAGCTTGTGAGGTTTCTTATAGTTCAGAAATGCTTTAAATATAAATACATCAATCTGAACTTTGTTTCCCTATCCAGAAAAGGGGAGTGATTTATTTTTGCCTTTCCTGCCTCACGCTGTTTGTGAGGCTCAAACGAGACGGTGAATTAGGAAGTACTTAGAGAATTTTATATATAAATCTTAGGAATTGCTTTCTTGATATCCTGGAACTTAAGCAATAGCCTGGAGCATAAAATGGGATTCAGGCATACCTCAGAGATAGTGTAGGTTTGATTCCAGAAAACCACAGTGAAACAAATATCAAAATAAACCAAGTAACAAGAATATTTTGGCTTCCCAGTACATATAAAAGTTACGTTTACACTATGCTGTAGTATATTAAGTGTGCAAAAGTATTATGTCTAAAAATGTTCATAGCTTAATTAAAAATACTTCATTGATAAAAATGTTAAGAATCATCTGCAACATCAGTGAATTGTATTTTTTTTTTTTGCTGGGTCAGGGTCTTGCCACAATGTTGATAGCTGCTAACTGATCAGGGTGCTCGTTTCTGTAAGTTGGGGTGACCATGACATTTTATTAAAATAAGACAATTATGAAGTTTGCTGGATCAATTGACTCTTCCTAGGGGCAGCTAGGTGGTGCAGTGGATAAATAACTGGCCTTGGATTCAGGAGGACCTGAGTTCAAATTCAGACTCAGACATTTGACACTTAACTAGCTGTGTGACCCTGGGCAAGTTACTTAAACCTCATTGCCCTGCAAAAAAAAAAAAAAAAAAAAAATTGACTCCTCCTTTTGTTTGAACACTTCGAGGCTATTGTAGGTTATTAATTGGCCTGAACCCTATACTGTTGTGTCTCAGAGAATAGGGAGGCCTGATGAGAGGAAGAGAGATGGGAGAACAACAGGTTGGTAGAGCAGTCAATACACATATGTTTACAGATTAAGTTTTATGGCTTCATATGGACACAGTTCATGGTGCCCCCAAAACAAATACAATTGTGAGATTTAAAATTGGATATAAGATCATTAAACTCCCCTTTTAACCTTTCCCTTATATATCTCCCAGACCAGTAAGAAAAAGAAGCTTCTGAGCTTTAATCAGAAAGGGATTAGCTTTTATTGTTTGGGAATTAATTAGCCAACAAACAGGAGATACTGATTAGGGAAATAGGAAAGTAGAAATACAAATGAATAATCTTAGATCTAAGTTTAGTCTATGTTATTTTATAAAACTCACCGAATCCCCAAACTGCCTGCCAGGCTGAGAACCAGAGCCGATCACCAGAACACGCCGTCACTGCTAAACTGAGAAGCCAGAGTGTGTGAGACCGAGCACCAACTTCCGTTCTCACTCTCACTTTTAAGTTGGCAACCTGGAAGTATCGCGTGCTTGGCCACGCTATCCCGGGCAGCAGCAGGCGCCCGGCTGTTTGTCACGGTCTCCTCCCCAAAAGGGGTGGTTCTTCAAAAGCAGCTTTACCACATTCCCCCATTTGTTTCATTTGACTTGTGGAGGAATACTCTGGATTCACTAGAAGGAAGGGGACAGCTGTTGTTTTGGTCACCAAAGTGCTGTGGTTAACATAATTGTTAATCGCTCTACGATCTTGCACAAAATGATAAACAATATCAAAATCATAGATCACTGATCACTGATCTTTATAAAATATGATAATAATAATAACAATGTTAAAGTTTGAAATATTGTGATAATTGTAAAAATATGATACAGAGACATGGTGTAAGCACATGCTGTTGGAAAAAATGGGGCCAACAGACTTGTTCAATGCCAGGTTGCCCCAAACCTTCAATTTGTAAGGCACACACACACCCCTATGTGAACTGGAATAACTCATTTAATATCTCTAGGATTAAGTTTACCTCTGAACAAAATGCAGGGGTTGACTAGATGACATCTCTGTTTCTATTGCTAAAATCCTATGACATACTTCTTAGTTCTCGAACTTTAGTTCTTACAATTATTTTGAAATATTGTTCCTCTTAGTAAATAGAAAACAATTCTACATATTTTTATTTAGCTTCGATCCTTCTCTTCCTCTTCATCCTCTTCCTCCTATTTCTTTTCCTCCTCCTTTTCTTCCTTCTCCTCTCCTCATTCTTCTTCTCCTTCTCTACCTCCTCCTCCTCTCTTTCCTTCTCTTCCTCCTTTTCCTCTTCTTCTTCCCAGAATCATCACTGAATTAGTAGAAATAGATTCGAAGCTATCTAGATATGTCCTCTTGGACAAGATTACTTGCCCTTTATGAGCCTTAATGTCTGAAGCTATAATTTGAGAAGATAAGAATGGTAGATGTCTGATGTCCCTTCTGGCTGTGATAGTCCATGCTCATAGGTTCATTCTAATTCAAACATGTCATTTACCATTTTTTTAGTTCCCAATGAGGTCAAAGAATGACATTCTATTTTTCTATTCTATATTTGATTTTTAAAGATCTCTTCCAACTCTAATATCCTACTGCATATTGTAATACCTATGTTCCTTAGATTCCTTCTAGCTTTAACATTTTATGTTTTAAGTTCCCAAATAGTTAAAAGAATTTCTATTTTTAAAAATCTCTTCCAATTCTAACTACCATGTGTTCTAATAGTCCATATTCTAAGGTTCCTTTCAGCTCTAGCATATTTATTTTTCCAATTTTATATTCTAAAGACCCTTGTTCCTGCTCTGCCATTCTTTAACAAAATATCAAGTTGAGACCTATTTGCATACAAGATTCATGCTTAGGGTTCTGCAGATGAATACAGTGGAAACACTCTGCTCAGAACAAACACCAGGTTTTGGCTTAAGAATATTTTCACTGCCAAGTTAAAACTCTGAAGAGAAGAGTATATCATTTCAGCACTAATAAAACTTAAGAAGCACCTCAACAATTCTACTTCTTCTCTCATACCTGAAGACCATTATTTTTAGGTGTTTGGAGGGAGTATAGTTTGTAGTTCCATCTGAAAATGTACCTTTTGAAAGTCATAGAAAATTGTTATATTTAAACTCTTATGATGTAGCACTTTTATATACAAAAAGAAACAAAACAAAACAATTGTCATATACTAAGAAATGGTCCTCGAACATTCTATGGGCAGAAAGTAGCACTAAAATCAAGAAAATGAAGTAAGAGAGCAGTTATGGGAAACTTTTCTCTTCTCTGGGTGCTGATTCTCATGAACGAAAAGGAGAACCAGTAAAAAACGGATAAATTTGTGCTCCAGTCAGCAGAATTTGTGGCCAGACTCCAGCACCAACTACAAACTTTTTGTTATCCAGGTTGTAGAGTATCCTTTTGATTATTCCTTGCCTCTATCCAAAGAGAGAGATCTAGATCCTCAACAAAGGGCCCTATACCCATCCTATTGCCTATCCCTTCAGCAACATTCAGGTGAGAGAAGTAGGTAAGTACATTGAGAAAAAATACAAAAGATGAGCACACACTTCGTGAAAGGATGGAACCCTGTGCTATAAGAGATGGAGGAAGTCCCATAGTTCTCATCTTATTCTACCACTTTATTCAGGTCTTATACCTAAATATTTTAACCCCAAAAGGGGGAAGGTAAAGCTACCTTAGAGTGGATGGTAGTATATTATTCAGCATGAGGGAGTATCATCACAGTCCTATTGTACTCTGTCTTGATCATATTGCTTTGGAGTTTGATGTTCAGCTCTAGAACAACATTTGCAAGGATATTTGTAATGTAGGCCATATTCAGAAAAAAAAACTGATCAGGATGAAAAAGGTTTTCAGATGCATTAATAGAAAATTGGTTGAAAGAATGAGGTATGGGGGGCAGCTAAGTGGCACAGTGCATAAAGCACTGGCCTTGGATTCAGGAAGATCTGAGTTCAAATTTGGCCTCAGACACTTGACACTCACTATCTGTGTGACCCTGGGCAAATCACTTAACCCTTGTTGCCCTGAGAAGAAGAAGAAGAAGAAGAAGAAGAAGAAGAAGAAGAAGAAGAAGAAGAAGAAGAAGAAGAAGAAGAAGAAGAAGAAGAAGAAGAAGAAGAGGAGGAGAAAGAAAGAGAGAGAGAGAGAGAGAGAGAGAGAGAGAGAGAGAGAGAGAGAGAACGAGGAATATTTAGCTTATAGAAGACTCAGGATATCATGGTTGTTTTTTTTTTTTTTAGTATCTAAAAGTTTGTTATGTGGAGGGAAAACACTAGATATTTTTCTTGATCCTAGAGGAAAGAAATGGCATCAACATGCAGATGTTATAGGGAGGCATATTTCACTTCCATATAAAGAAAACCTTTGTAACAATTAGAGCTATTCAAAAGTAAAACCGAATTGCCTATAGAAATAGTAAGTTGTTTGTCATTACAGCTCATTAAAAAGGAGCTGTAGAAATAGAAAAAAATAAGTAAATTTTGTTGAGGCAACTTCTATTCATTTGCCAATTTGACTACAAGATGTTCAAAACAGGAGATTCCAAGGCTCTGTGATTAACATCCAACTATTATGCTACAATAACTTGCCTCGGAAACACACAAATAAAAATTTCATGGCAGAAAGATCATCAGCATCAGGGTTGAATATGCCATTTCTTCAATTTATCTGGTTTCTAACATAGTTGTTAATTATTTTATAGGACATCACAATGGGTGTAAAGGACCCACACTCTGTTATGTTTATTGCTATTTTTCCATGCTTGTTTTTTTTTTCTTAAATCAGTTTAGACAGTTTCCTTCACAGCCAATGGATATGTGCTGGGTATAGCTTTCACTGTGTTTATTTCTCTTCTGACACCAACAGTACAATTCAATGGAAATGTTATGCATGGCATCAGATATGGAAAATGTTCTGTAGTTCTCATTAAATCACAGTATCTAACTCTTAAAAGAATCATAAGAAATCATCTTGTCTACCACCCATCTGAAGGAGAATCCTCTTTACAAAAGTTTTGACAAATATTCAGTGAAAAGTCATCAGTGAAAACTACCGGATGATCTTGATCAAAGGGGAGAGAGACTACTACCTTCCAAATAAACCATTCTAGTTTTAGATGGCTCAGATTGTTGAAAAGTACCCTTTACCTAAATTAAACCTAAATGTGTATTAAACCTAAATTATATTAAGCCTAAATTTGTCTATATTTCCTTATTCTCTCCTGAAAGGTCAAGGAAAACATGATTAAATCCTTTTCTATCTCATAAGCTTTCAAATATTTGAAGACAGCTATCATGTTATCCTTATCCATTTTTTTTTCAGGGCAGTTGGGGTTAAGTGACTTGCCCAGGGTCACACAGCTAGTAAGCGATAAGTGTTTGAGGCCAAATTTGAACTCAGGTCCTCCTGAATCCAGGGCCAGTGCTCTATTCACTGCGCTACCTAGCTGCCCCCTTATCCATTTTAAAAATCCCAAGTTCCTTCAACTCTTCTTTGCCCATCACAAACTCAAAGCTGTTTAACATTCTGTCTGTTCTCTTCTAGATGCCTCCAGCTAAGAATTGTCATCACTAAAATGTGATACCCACAATGAAGCATAGTCCTCTAGCTGTAGTCTTACCAGGGCAGAATAAGGCTCAACTAACAGATCCTTCTCTTCCTGGAAGCTATGCCTCTCTGAATGCATCATGGTATTGAATCAGCTTTCCTGGTGGACATAGAACTCCTATGTTGATTGATATTGAGCTTGTAATCCAGTAAAATCATTAGATTTTGTTCAGATTTGCTGATATTTATATACTTCATTTGTTAAATTGATTTATTGCACTCAAGGGTCTTTTTTGTTTGTTTATTTCATTTACATATATTAAATTCCATATTATTTGATTAAGCCTTATGTTCTAGAATCTCAAGATTTTTTGGAGGATGAGGTAAGGGTAGAGGGTATTACTGACCATCAGCCATTATATTAGCTATCTTGACTAAACTTTATGTCATCTGCACATAAGGGTGATCCATGCACTAGGATGTAGAACTTTGGTTAGCTTGCTGTGAATAAAAACCAAATAAGTTGGGAGCAGCTAGGTGGCACAGTGGATAAAGCACTGGTCCTGGATTCAGGAGGACCTGAGTTCAATTCCAGCCTCAGACACTTGACACTTCTTAGCTGTGTGACCCTGGGCAAGTCACTTAAATGTCATTGCCCCACAGGACAAACAAACAGGTCAGTGAAATGTAAGGGTGATTCTCTTTCAAATTTGAGAGGATCATTTTGTAAAAATTCTGAGGAGGCTCATTCATACCTCACAAACGATGTGAGGATTTTATTTACTCATTTGCATAAGATAGAGACATACTGGCCTACTTGTTTTTCTTATATACAACCCTTTAACTTGCATCACCTTGTCTTTGTACTGGCTGTCTCTCATGCCTGGAATTTCATACTTCCCAGTTTCAAACATTTAGAATAAATACTTTCTTTGAAGACTTGACTCATGTGTCACCTCCCTCAGGAGGTCTTTCCTGTTTCTCCCAGCCTCTAGTGCCATCCCTTCTAGGATTCCATTCTATTTACTCTTATTCATGTTGTACATTCTGTTTTTAATATGTTCTTAAGAGCAGGGAATACTTTGATTTTTCTTTGGATCTCTAGTATTTAGAATAGTACCTAAAACAGTACATTTTTAAAGGATGCTTGTTGATTGATCAACTGACTGAAAAGGAAAGACAAGTAACTGAGTAATCAGCAGAGATAATGAATTTATCCTTGGGGGTAGAAATTACTCTGGAACCATTTCCCATCCACTCACCTGCGTGGCTTATCAGGAGTGTCATTTGAGCTTAAACTCTAGGAAATCCTAAATCCCAGAGCTGTTTGGTCATTATTGGGTAAATGTCAGGTGCTTGGTTATAGTCCAACCTGCAGAGATAAAAAGTTTGGAATGTATTGAATACTAAGCGTGTTAGGATGAGGTCTTCTACCAAGTGAGGCCCATTAATATGCCAAGAAGACTTGAAAATAGAAATGTCTATACCTATCCCACTGACCTCCACTCAACTTCTGTTCAGGGAGACAGAAATCCTCACAGCCAAGGCCCTAAAAGAGCAGAATTTGGGATGCTTTTCAGCATCCTAGGGTAAGGTTCTCGGTGCTTTATGAAAAAAGGATAATGGTGCTCTAGCTAAGCATTATAGCTAAGTGTGAAGATAGACAAGGTAGAAACTACAGCCACCAAGTGAGGAATAAGGCTAGGGAGTTCATCAGAGTAAGGCTAGGGAAACTACAGCCACCAAGTGAGGAATAAGGCTAGGGAGTTCATCAGAGTAAGGCTAGGGAAACTACAGCCACCAAGTGAGGAATAAGGCTAGGGAGTTCATCAGAGTAAATCATATAGCAAAAGCATAATTCCAGTGAGAAACAATCTCAGCCTAGCAACCTCTCTAGCACAGGCATCTGGCCCAGCTGTACCAGAGGCATGAATGATTTTGACTACCTGGATTCTTTATGTGAGATTCTAAATACCACTGTGCCTTAAATTTGTGTCAACTCTTTTCATGGAGGCCCTGTGTATTTGTGGGGAAATACACTTGAGATTTATGGGGAGAATGTTTGTACATACTAGTCTCATTATGTTACTGTATTAACTGCCTTTGCTTTGAGCTAATTGTGTCTACTGGCTGATTGTAGTATGAAGCCTTCCAGAGGGGGCTTGTAAAGTATCATTCTCATAATGTATCCACATAACATTACCCCTAAAATGCAAGGTAATAGCTGTTCTATGGGGACTCTTTGCTCACCTATGAGTAAGAGTTTAAGTAGTAGGTCAAAGAAAGTATTTTTTTTGAAATCTGATAAGCAAGTCACTTTTAACTTTATTTAAGTTGTTGAGTAAAAAACAATGAATAGCAAAAGAATGAAAACACCAGTGGAGTCATTTCCCCAAGTTAATATTCAATAATTAATGACTTCTCTTTGGTTTTGGTTATTCATCCCATTCAAAATCCACTTAATTTTGCTTTTTACCGTCCCATATCAATTTACTTTTTCATAAGATCAGCATGAACAATGAGAAATCTTTTCTTAATTTTATTTTATCAAATCTAGGGAAGTGACAAATAGCCTATACTTTATCCAGTAGTCTAGTGACTTTATCAAAAGACATAAAACATGATTAAGACCTGATTATTGTTTTTAATTACCTTTCCCCTGAACATACCTTTAATAAACCATTCTAGAATTTTCCCAGGAACCAAAGCCCAACTCACTGACCTAAAGTCTCTAAATTTTATTATCTTCCCTTTTGAAAATTTGAACATTTGCCTTTCCAAAATCTTATATTACTTTATCTATTGACCAAAATATTTCAAAGATCACAGGCAATGAATAAGTTAATAATTATATCTACTTATTTTCCCCTCTCTCCCTCTCCCTCCCTCTCTTTGTCTCTGTTTCTCTCCCCCTCTCTCCCACTCTCTCACCTTTTCCCCTTCCCTCCCTGCCCTTAACCCCTTATAATTTGGCTTTTAACTTTATGATTCCACCAAAACTGCTCTCTCCAAAGTTACTAATGATCTCTAAATTGCCAAATCCAATGGTCTTTTTTTTCAATCCTCATTCTCCCTGACCTCTCTTCAGCTTTTGATGCCACTTATCAGTCTCTCCTCCTAGACACTCTCTTATCTCTGGGTTTTCAGGACAACACTCTTTCCTGGTTCTTTTCCTACCTATATGAACTTCAACTTTTCTGGATTCTCTGCTGGATCCTCTTCCAGATCACCCCATTTAACCATAGGTGTCTTTCAGGGCTGGGTCCTTGGCTGGCTTCACTTCTCCTCTTATATTACTTCCCCTGGTGATTTCATCACTTTTCATGAATTTAATGACTATCTCTATGCTGATGAAAATTTTCATGTGGGCAAATTCTTCCGCAATTCTTAATGAATTTCAATAGAATTTGGTGTTTGTCTAGAAGTCAAATTCTTCTATAAACTGAGAGTTAGAGTGAAGTCATCCAGTGGTTTTGCCTTTTAAAGTTGAAGCCTGATGCTCCCAATAACATGTCACTGTCAGTTTGGGAAGTGAGTTATCTTTTTTTAAAAAAGGCCATGTGCTAGTATTTCTGATCCCAAAGAATGCTGACTATAAGAATACCTAGGGGCAGCTGGGTGGCGCAGTGGATAGAGCACTGGCCCTGGAGTCAGGAGAACCTGAGTTCAAATCTGGCCTCAGACCCTTACTAGCTGTGTGACCCTGGGTAAGTCACTTAACTCCAATTGTCTCACTAAACCAAAAAAAAAAAAAAAGAATACCTAGATCTTCTGGATCCTGATCATGAAATATATCCTGGATAATCAGAAAGAAAAGTAGCATTCCTGCGGGTCAACATCTGGCAACTTATTTCATAAAACCTTTTGTTCTACTAAGAGGAGCTCATTTAGAATGAAGATGGAGGGTTGGTATTGGTTGTTAAGTATTAGGATTAATTTTTATGGAGTTATTGTTTGAATTGCATCTTACCTCCCTCACCAGGGGCTGTGAGGATTACTCTAAGACTCTTTAAAGCACCAAGGGTTGCTCAGTGGAAAGAAACTGTGACTGAGCCAAGGAATCATAATTAGAACAAGAATTTGCATTTACAAAAAAAATCTAGTGTTAGCTCACATGTAGCATTAAGGTAAAAGGAAAATATATGACTGTATTAGGTCAGAATCATACAACCAAAGGATATACTTGGAATTATAGAACCATAGAAACTTCATAAAATGTTAGAATTTTCAGAGAAACATAGGGAGTCAATAAACCAAAGAATCTTCCAAGCATTAATTAAATGAAATAAAAAATCATAGAATCATAGTATTTTTGAAATTTTATAAATTCATAGTTATAAATGTTCATAAGTTTATAAAACCTTTTAAAACTCATAAATCTATATGTGAGAAAATAATTATTGATAATGGATTTCTTGAGGGGGAGGGACACAGGGACCCAGTCTTAGTCAGCTTTCTCTTCACCCCCACTTGAAGGTATAGTTCAAGAAGTAAAGACATTAAAACTACACCGAGCTAAAAGCAGCTTTGCATTCAGGGGGTTTGTCTTTGCATTAGATCCTGATGTCAGCAAGATACAGCCCATTTTAAAATGGGCCACTCTCAGGTCATGTCAACCAATGGAACTGAATGATACTAGCCAATTAGTTTTGATCAATGTGTAAAAGCCACCTCTATCAGAAGAGGGAAAGAGACTGAGATCACGAGGTGAACACCATTCTGGTTGGCACGCTAGGCAATGAATGTTGTTCTGTCCCAAGTTTTAGGGAACTTAGCTGGGGTTTCTAATATATTGCTACTTATAAATTAGAGGCTTTAGTATCAGTTTGGGGCATTAAGCATTTACTAAAGCATATTAAACATTAGTAAAGAGAGAGCACATGGCTCAGAAAGTTCAGAAAGGAGAGATAGTGGGCTGTGTGACTGCTCCTTCTGAGTCTCCAGGCCATGAGAGAGTAAGCTTCCGGAGGAGAGGTGGCCCCTCACCCACTGCTTCAAGCATTGGCTAGCATCATTCAAATCTATTGGTTTACTGCACTTTAGGGTGGTCCATGAACAGTATGTGCTGAGGTCAGAGTTCAGAGGACAGACCCTCTGAGCAGAAAGGCTTTCAGGTAGGTGTAGTTTTAATCTCTATTATCTGTATTCAGAGTCTTAGGGCTAACTTGACTGACTCTGGGCTGGCCTTAAAAAAAGTCAGGCAAGGCTCTGGAGTTAGACCTTGGGGGTGGGGGTTCTGGGAGCCCCACAACCCATTTTTTTCTCACAATACGTACATATGTACATACATGCATGCATACATAGAGAAATAAATACATACATCATGCCTTAAGTGATTCCCAAGGCACTAAGCTAAGTAGTAGGAATATCAATACAAGCCAAGAGATGGTCACTTCCGTTAAGGAGTTTAGAGACTCATGGGAGAAGATAACACAACAAAGGGAACTGCAATCCTGGGAGGAAGAAGGGTGTAATTCCAGATTCTGGAGGGGAACTGTGAGATAAGTTAATGTGGTAGGCTTGAGCACTTCATTAATGGGAGATTCTGGGTAAGAATTAATTGAGTTTGGGGCTGCAGGGTCAGAGGCATCTCCAGAGTAAGTAGATAACTAAGGTTGATGTGTGAAAGGTGGAAATGAACACTTGCATGCAATTGCTAGGAGGATATGACTTTTCTTCTAGTTCTCTATGGAAGGAGCCAGCTCACTCAATCCTCATTTGAACTATTATCTGCAGCTGAAAAAGCTAGGCAATTTAAGGGAAGTGGTACTAAAACCTCAGTCTTGTTTTCCAGGGGATGGATGTTCTTCACCCTCGCCGTGTGTAACATGGTTCACCGGTCAACAGTAATATCACCATTAAATGAAGGCAAGCCATTTTATTTAGACCATCTGAGTAACCTTCAGGTGTCTAATAAATGAATGTTTTGCTCTCCAGCTTTCTGACCAGGCAGCCGTTATACTGCTATTCTCCAAATGAAGTGGTATTTTGGTGTACCAGGCAGAGGCGAGCAGTCTCTTCCTTTTCTTTTTTTATAAGGGCACCATAATTAGTCATCCCCACATAGGCCTACGTAAAGGTACCAAGTGTGGACATCATCTACTCCGGGGCATGGATACTCCAGACCCCAGTGCCAGCTTCCTCTCCTTGCTCTTGTATGTGAGATGGATTGTGATGATACAATACGATTCAGTTAAATGAGACAAGTATTTATCTAGTACCAGTCCTGTTTCATTGACCCATCTCTTCTTGGACCCATTGTAAGTATTTGGAAGCAGCAGCAGTTGGATATATTGGAAAAATCACATTGGTAGTCATGGGATCAAAATTCCAGGTCTGGCTCCACTTACTTGCTGGGCAATTTAGAAAATGCCTTAACCTGTGCTGGAGTCAGCTCAAACAGATTTATTAGAGCCAACCCTTAAATTTTCTGTATGAAAGTTTGCACCTTGGAAACTGACAATTGCTCCCTGCTAAACCAGGGCTGGATCTGTCTGCCTTGTCTGTCTATCTGCCTGTCTGTCTAGCTTTAAGAATTTTAAAGGGAAATGTTAATAATGCAAATTAAATTTAAAAGTGAAGCGTTATTTTTCTTTCTTTCTGGAGAGCCGGTTGTTAAACATTTACCAGCACATCACTGTCCCCACTCCCTTTTGACTCTGCCCAGAGTTATTAGCATTCTCTTCCTCTTGAAACAAACTTTTATTATTTTGTAAGCATTTGCTTGCATGAATATATTATATTTCCAGTAGAATGAATTCTCCTTGGGGGAAGGGATTGTTTCATTTTTATCTTTGTATTCCCTAACCCCCATCGCAGAACCTCATGCATGATGGCCACTTAATTAATGTTTATCAAATGGAATGGAATTGAAATCACTGGGCCTCAGTTTTCTTGCCTCTAAAATGCGGTTAATGAGTTATTGTAAGGAAAAAATTCTGGCTAATGAATAGTTAGTATTATTAAGTCACCATGAGTCACTGTAGTGAATGAAAAATATTATTACTAAATAAATAATTTAAGTCACAGAGGTTATCACCCCTGAATAGAAGCAAATATAACAATCACACCAGGCCTGAACCCACAGGTCTGATCAGATCATTTCCTGGCTCAACTCCATTGGCTCCTTTTTGCCTCTCAGATAAAATCCTAAACCCTTCAGTATCCAGTTCTGGTCTGCCTCTCTAGGATTACAACATGTTATGCTTGTTTCGTTCCATTAATTGAAAATAAAATTAAGGAAAAAAAACTGTCTCAGGTATCACGTTCTACTCGAAGCCTCTCCTAATCACCTAAGTTTCTACAACTCTGTCCCTGGATATTATGTTTTAAGCATTTTTATTTAATTTTCTGTGTATATGTTATTTTCCATTTCCCGCAATAGGATATAAGCTTCCTGATGGCAGGCCCAGTTTTGTTTTTGTTTTAGTATCTCTAGAACTTAGTTTAGGACCTGACATTCCCCAGAATAGTTACTTAATAAATGCTTGTTGAATCAAATCAAATTCAAAGTGGCGATTTGTGGTGACAGGAGAGAACATAGTTAACTGAATTGCCTGGACATTTAATGTGTAGTTTTGACCTTAGACCCAACAAGCCCTGAGAAAATGACATCCATACACTCAGGAGACGCTATGAGCAGAATGCTTTCTCACATTACTGTGACAAATTAGAGTAATAATAATAACAGATAACTTTTCTATGGTGCCTTAAGGCCTACAAAACACTTTCTACATGTAATCTTCTTTGATTCTCATAATCACCTCTGAGACAGACAGGAAAAGGATGACTGCTTTAAGTTCCATATCAGGAAGCCTGGGTCAGAGAAATAAGGTGACTTGGCTGACATCGTTTATCTAGTATGTACTACTGTGGCCTAATGGAAAGAAAACCACCAGACAGGCTCAGAAAACCTAGGTTCAAGTGCCTGGGTAAGTCACAATCTTTCTGGGTCTCAGTTTTCTCCCTCTATAAAATGGGAATAATAACCCTTGTATTAACTAAGTCACCCAGCGTTATGTACACCACAGGATGATATATCATCATATGCCTTTATTCTGACTCCAAGTCCAGAGTTCTTTATATGCCCCTGATGATATAGTTTCCTGTTCCCTGGAGCAAATTCACATATAAATATATCGGAGGAGAAAAGGTGAATGCTGAGGTATTTTGGAGAACTCTGGAAACTGGAATTCTGTAGGTTTTGCCCAAGGATAAGAAAGGTAAAGAAATTGGGAAATAGTGAAATTAAATGGGAAACATTTGTGAATTGCACCCTTCCCTGGCAGAGAAATAGGTTTTCCATTAGTAATGTCTAATAGCTATTCTTTCTGTAAAGAATTTGAGTAGTGAAATTTTTCAGAATAGCATTCTAATGAATGGTAATAATGAGAGGTGGAGAATATAGTGTTCATCATTTTGTGATTCGTTCAGTTTAAGACCATAAAATCACCTTTTTTTCCCCTCTATGATATTCCTAGAGAATGGACATAGGAGACTTGCTGGCACACAGAGTGATAACTAGGCATTTGTATTCCCAGCACAAGTTGTATGAAATGTCCCCTTAGTTGAGGGGCAGGCATAACACTGACCTACTGCGGGAGAAAGAGACTTGTGTGGATAGACTGGTGTAAGGTCAGAAGCTCTCCTATCGTCTCTCTTTAGATTCTCTTGGGGATCCCACCAGCTTCTAAGCATTTAATTATTATCACCTCTGTGCAGATGACTCCTAGATCTGTTCTTTACCTCTGAGCACTGGTCTTATATTACCAACAGCCTTCTGTACAGAATGTCCATCTACCTGGCTATTCCACAGACATCTCAGATTCAATATGTCCAAAACTTAATTGCTCTATTTTCCCCATCCTTCCTCCAAACTTCCCCATTTCTGTTATACCATTTTTGGTATAGCCTGAGCCTAGCACAACACCTTGTACATATTAATTGCTTAATAAATATTTGCTGAATTTAATTTGAAGCAATCAAATGGGAGGAGATGATTGGGGAAGTTATAGATGCTTGTCACCCCACCTATCATCTTATTTTAACTAATTATTATGGCTACTTAATTGATAAACTCTGCCATTTTTGCATTGCTGAATGACTAGAAATGTTTTTATCACCTTGGGGGTGAAGCCCCACTCACCCTATTATAGTTACAGCTCTGCCAGTATATGGAATTTTAGTTAGCCTAGTTTAATGCCAACATTCATCAATGGCTATGTCCTCAAGTGATCTTACCAGCTCCCACTGAATTCCCAAAGTACTTCAGTGGAATACAAGAAGTATTTATTAAGTGTTTACTATGTCAAAGACACTGCACTAGGCACTGGGAATACATAAACAAAAATCATTTTGAGAGTGTCTTCCCCCAGGCAGCTTATCTTGAACTGGGGATACAGCATGTAAATGGATAAGTAAAAACAGAACAATTTAAGGACAAAGAAAGCTATCTGCTAGGGTTATTAGGGAAGGCTTCCTTGTAAGTTGTGGCATTGAAGCTTTGAAAAAAACAACAACTAAGTGTTCTAAAAGATGGAGATGAGGGAGTCAGTTTGGGGTATAAGGGTAGGAATGCAAAGACAGTGTTTGGAGAGGAAATGCTAATTTCAGGGAACAGCATAGAGGCCATTCTGGTGAGAATGCAGATTTCATGAAATGGAATAATGTGAGAATAGATTGAAGCCATTTTGTGCAAGACTTGAGAGGGGTTTTGGTTTGTTTTTGTTTTTGTTTAAAGGAAATTTTTGTAATGAAAAAAAGATGGTCATGTGTTTTGACACAGGGTGGGAAATGTTTCTTGAACTGATCTTCCCTTTCTCACCATAAAAAGACAAAATGACAGAGAGTAAAAGAGTCAACTTAAGATACAGATTTTGAGAAATGAGAGCTAGAAGGACCTTGCGTGCTGTAGTCCATGGCTTCACAAAGAGCCGGATATGACTGAATGACTGAACAACAACAAAAAGAGGCAGGACAAATATCATTATACCCATTTTGCACCTGTGATGACTGAGGCTCAGAGAGGTGACTGGTCTAAAACATCAAGGGAGTGGTAGAAGTGAAACTGAAACTGACACCCAGCTTTCCTGACCCTTAATCAGTGTTTATGTCTGGACCAATGTGTTCTTTGCCTTTGTTCCTATTGGATTCCCTGAGTCTTTCATAGCTTTCCTTCCTCTCTCTGAGGCTTTTATCCAGGCTCCTTCATCTAGCTCCACCTTCCACCAGACCAAATTCTTCCAAATATTTGAACTACTTCCTTGGTTTGGGATACCCCCTACTGATCAAGATCCGGGCTCTCCTCTCACATTCACCCTCTCCCACACTCCCAAAACTCTCAGATATGAAGCTGGGAGGAAAAGGTTGAAGTACTCACTCTCTCTGTCTCTCTGTCTCTCTGTCTCTCTCTCTGTCTCTCTCTGTCTCTCTCTCTGTCTTTGTCTCTGTCTCTGTCTCTGTCTCTGTCCCTCTCCTTTGAGATTTACTAACTGAAATGATTACATTCTCACAAAGGCAAAACAAAACAAAATAAAACATCCAGAACTTGGCTAATAACTCCTCTCTATTCCCATAGCTACCCTCCTAGTACAGGCTGTCATTGCCACCTGTTTATTCTCTTGAAAAAGTCTCCTTTCCTGTCTCTACTCTTTGCACAGCCCCTCCCAGATCAACCTACCCTTCATATCAGTCATACAACAGTCTTTCTTATGCCTGGTTCTAATCAGATTTCTCCTCCAATCAAAACCCATAAGTGGCTCTCTGTTGCCTATTGAGGAAAGGTCAAATTCTTGTGCCTGGCATCCAAGGCCTTTGACCACCTGGTGCTATCTTGCTTTTCTAATCTATCCTATTATTGTCTTCCACATAATCTATGGGGAAGTCAAATTGCTCTACTCTCTGCTTACCTCTCCTTCCCCCCTCTAAAAATGCTCTCTGTCTCTGTCTGTCTATCTCCTACTTTATATCTTTCTCTCTGTTTTTCTATCTCCTCTTTCTTATTGTCTCTATATCCATTTCTCTCTCTTTCTGCTCTCTCCCTTTTCTCCCCATATGTTTCTTTCTCTGTATCCCTTTCCCTTTGTCTCTGTCTCTGTCTCCCCATTCTTTCATCTTCTGTCTCTTTATCATCCTTTGTCTTTATGTCTCTGTCTGTTTTGTCTTCTCTCTCCCTCTATGTCTCTGTTTCCCTGCCTCTCTGCCTCTGACCCTCTGTCTCTCTGTGTCTGCTTCTGTACGTGTGTCTGTGTCTGTCTGTCTGTCTTCAAACAGGTCCTGTATTCTCCCTCTCTTCCTTTAATCAAAATCTCACATCTATTAAGTGTTCCTGTCTCTGGCACCTACTACTATGAAATCCTGGGAGAGTCACTTATCCACTCTGGACCGCAACTTCCATAACTATAAAATCAGAAAATTAGAACTGTTGGACTCTTATGTCACCTCCTACTCTAAATCTATGATATTACAGGAAAACAAACAAATATAAAATCATCACAAACCTTAAAAGAACTATATAAATGTGACCAATAATTCAAGAATTATAGGACTTAAAACTTCAAGGGTCCTTAAAAGTATCTTAGATAGAATTTAATCCAGTCACCTCATTTTACAACAGAGGAAACTGAAGCTCAAAGAAAGGATTTCACTTGACCAAGGTCTTACAGCTAGAAACTTATAGATAGGATTTGAACCCAATGGCCCTGATTCTAAATGCAGTGTCCTTTTTGCTTTGCTATGTTCCTTAATTCTCTCTTATTATCAATGACCCAAGTTTTGAGGTTGCCAGTGGGATGACAATTCTCAAACTACCCAGGTCATGTTCTCATCTCTATTATGTGGAAAATGACCCGTGTATGTCTCTGTGTGTGTATATGTGTGTATTCTCCAAAGAAGAGAAGAATTGTGAAGTGCGTGTGTGGGGGGGAGGGGGGCCGGGGGGATTGACATTCAACAAGGAGACCTTAGGAATCGTAGTCTCTAAAGAAAAGTCCTATGTACTGCTCTCCAGTCTTGGGTACTCAAGTTTCCATCAAGGGAATGGCTTCATATATGAGCAATTCAACCAAGAGTCCTAGTGGCGAAGGGTGCTTGGTGAATACCTTAAAGACATAAGCAGGGTATTAACTTGTCCTCGGCAATAGCTAGTTCTTTTCCCCAGGGGCCTCTGGGAAGAGCTTTCAGTTTGGCAGCTCATTTGTCACTTGCTTCACATAACTTTGGGTATAGAGAAATGCTAGTTGGCTGCCTATTAACTTACGGAGTAGGTGTTTTTAATTTTACACAGTCTTCATTTTAGTTTTGATTTGAGGGCTTGTTGCTGAAAGCCTTGGGCTAGGAGGTAAGAGTTCTGTCCTCTAATACTGACCATTCCACTTGCTAGCCCAGGAACTGTGAACATGTTACCTGCCTTTGCTAAGCCTCAGTTTCTGTTGGTATGAATTTGTGACCATGGACATCTCCAGAATCTTGGCTGGCAGGAGATGAATTTCTTCGGGCACAGTAACTCCAAAATTTAAGTCAGCATCCTTGGAGGGAGTTTTCCTTCTGAGGAAATCACAGATACATGAAGAATAACAACAAGTTGTGCAACCTAACTGACTGAGTTGCTATGAGGATCAAATATGATATGGGTATGTATATAGGGTTATTTGTAAAATTCTACTGAAATACAAGATTTGGGTCTAGTCACTGTCTCCAAGCCTCCATTTCCTTCTCTATAAAATGGAAGACTGATATTTGAACTACTTCCCTCACAGAGTCATTGTGAGATAAGTACATGACACACATAAATACTTGATAAAGGTGAATTAATAATTGTGGTGATGTTGATGATGATTATAATCTATCATCCATATTGTGCCTTAAAGTTTTCAAAATTCTATGTATGCTTTCTTATTTTTTCTTACAACCTTGGGAGTTAGTTGCTATTATTATCATCCCCATTTTGCAGATGAGGAAAGTGAATTCAAGAGAGGTTAAGTGTTTTGCCCAGGGTTACACAGCTAAATACGTGGCTGAGGTTAGATTTGAACTTGTGTCTTCCAAGACTCCAACAGTTCAGACTCCTTGTCCAGAATTCTATCCATCATATCACCTAGCTATAAGAGAGTTGCCTTATAGCAAAGAACCATAAAGAATAGAATGCCAGAAATGGAAATTACTTTGGATGGAGAATGGTCAGGTGGGAAGGGACCTAGAACATAAAATGTCAGAGCCAGAAAGGACTATATAACATAGAATGTTAGGACATACTGTCTTACATGATTATTTTTTTGCAGGGCAATGGGGGTTAAGTGACTTGCCCAGGGCCACACAGCTAGTAAGTGTCAAGTGTCTGATGCTGGATTTTGAACTCAGGTACTCCTGAATCCAGGGCCGGTGCTTTATCCACTGCGCCACCTAGCCGCCCCTGTCTTACATGATTGATGTGAGTCAATGAGTGTTTGATGCCAGGGTGGTTGTGTATACCACAGAGAGGCTATACTAGGATATACTGGAAACTAATGTAGACTCTTCACATTGCTTTACTGGTTAGTAAAGTTCCCCTTTAATTAGGACGTCCCCATAGAAAAATAGAAGGGTATGATTGTCCAAGACATGACTTCACAGCGAACTTGGTCAAGGCCAACATTACTAACTCTCTAGATGGTTTGTCCATTTTAGGAAACTTATATGACAATTCACATGCCACATATACATATATGCACACATGTGCATGTATTTTCATGTATGCATGCATATGTATATGTACATGTGTGTGTATATTAGCAGGAACAAGGAGAGACATGAGCTTGTACCATTTAAAGGGAAGGTGTTTCAATTTTCTTCAAACTAGAACAAATAAAATTCCCAAAGATAATGAGTATACCCCAGCATGAATCCATTTTCAATTATATCTACAAAACATCTCTCAGCATCATCTATTAAAGATGTAGATTTGTGAGGTAAACATATTTGTTCAAATCTTTCTTTTCAAACTTGGAAAGTGAGAAGTTTCTGATATGTTATTGGGGAATAGGCTGGGGCATCCTTGTGTCAGAGGAAGAGAATGAATGAAAGCATGCATGCATGCATTAATGTTTGAATGAATGAATGCAAAACCATGGGTTACAAACCTACTATGTGTCAGGTCCATTGTTAGACATCAGGGATATAAAATTGACAAGTATCCTGTCTTACAAAACTAAGGGAGCCCCTGCTATCAAGGGGTTTACATTGTAATAGGACAAAGCTTCTTAACCTTATGGATAGATTTCAGGCAATCTTTAACTTGGATGGGGAAAAATATTTTCATAAAGATCTAACTGAAATTTGGCATTTTCTTTATATATTTATATATGTATATATGTATGCATGTAAATGCATATATATGTAGATGGAGGTGAGGAAAGAGTAAGACAAATTACTGTTCACTCATCTTTCAAAAATGAAAATATTTGAAAGAATTCATCTATATGGCTTAGTAAACCTATACCACAAGGAAGAAGGTCCAACTTATTTTCTTTAAAACTGTCAAATTGAACATTTCTAGAAATGACCAGGACAAAGTCTTTGTGCCTTTGGTTTCCCAGAAGAAGAACTGAATTTGAAGCCAGATGATTGGGTTCACCTCTTCATTCTCAAACTGCCCAGATTTAATAGCTCAGTGAAAATGGAAAAGTAACTTTTCTTCCTCTGGTCTTAGTTGATTCATCTAAGTCTCCGGAGGACTGGATTACATATACTCTAAGGCAAATTAGTGGTGTGAGATAGTCATGGACAAAGTACTATGCGTGGTGTAAGAAAGACCAGGGTTTAAATTCTACCAAAAATAACTAGACCCTGGGAAGATTACTCAGTTGTTTAAATTTTTATCCACAAAATAATAATAATGATGATGATGATGATGATAATAATAATAATAATCCTACTTTTCAGGGCTGTTGTAAGGTTCAAATGAGATAATACAAATGCATATGAAGTACTTTGTAAAACCTAAAACTTATATGAATGTCAGTTATCATTATTAATATCACTAGAACCTATGATCCCATCAGAAGTAGATAGATGCTCTGAACCAAGCGCTTTGTGTCTCATTGTCTGCCCTTTGTTCTCCTACCCCATAATTTGACCTCCTTGAATCTCTGTACTTGCTTTTAATCATGACATAGCTTTCTCTCATGTTTTCCCTTGGAACTCTGTTGCTTGATCTCTTCCTGCTCTGTAAAATCTATTGACCTGGTTTGCCCTAAAATTCCATTCTCATCCCAGTGTACCTCCAGCTTCTGGCTCCAAATGACACTTTCCAGGATCCTTCTTGGTTCATGTTTAATAATTACAATCCCACCCAATTTTCTCTAGATTGTCTCTAAAGAGTCCCTTTAAAACCCCCAGTTTGTTATAACCCTCTAGTCTAGTGGGTCATATGGATTCCTATGTCCTACTCTTTGGTAATAAGAGATGCAGTGGTTGATTCCAGCCTGAGGAGGGTACTGAGAAAGGTTAATACTCAGTAAAGGGAAAGCTGATTAAAAAGAGTGAGAGAGAGGGGGCAGCTAGGTGGCAAAGTGGAGAGAGCACTGGCCCTGGATTCAGGAGCACCTGAGTTCAAATCTGACCTCAGACACTTAATACTTACTAGCTGTGTGACTCTGGGCAAGTCACTTAATCCCAATTGCCTCACCAAAAATAATAAAGAGTGGGAGAGAGGGGGCAGCTAGGTAGCACAGTGGATAAAGCACCGGCCCTGGGTTCAGGAGGACCTGAGTTCAAATCCAAGCTCAGACACTTGGCACTTGCTACCTGTGTGACCCTGGGCAAGTTACTTAACCCCCATTGCCCCACAAAAAAAAAAATTCTTAAAAGAGTGAGAGACAGAGAGACAGAGATAGAGGGGGGGAGAGAGAGAGAGACAGAGAAACAGATAGAGACAGAGACAGAAAGATGGGGGGGGTGAGAAGGATAGAGAGGGAGGGAAGAGAGACAGAAACAGACACAGACACAGAGAGAAAAAGCTGAAACAACTAAACTGGGAGGGGACCTAAAATAGATACTGGAACACTAAGCTGAAGTCAAAGGCATCAAGTATCCTCTATATCAGGAGTTGACAAATTATAGCATTTTACTTAGTTCTGGTTTCTCAATGTCAGGAAGGAAATTGATAAAGTAGATTGTGCCCATAGGTAGATAATCAATATGGTGAGAGATCTGGAGACAATGGCATTGAAAGTAATGGTGGTTACTTAGCCTAAAGAAAGGAAGATCTGGGGTGGGGCAAGGAGAGGTCATTGCAATAATAGTTGTCCTAAAGTCTCTAAAGGAAAGACGTTTATTTTAATTTTTTTATCATCAAAGTATTTCATTATTTTCCAGTTACATGTAAAGATAGTTTTCAACATTTGTTTTCATAAGATTTTGAGTTCCAAATCTTTCTCCCTCCCTCCCTCCCTTTCCTCCCCCCTCCCCAAGACAGAAAGCAATCTGATATAGGTTATATATGTACAAAACGAAAGACATTTAGAAGATGATTCAGACTAGTTCTTGGTCCTAGAGTGCAGAACCAGGAGTTTTACAGAGAAACATGTTTAGGCTTGACGTGAGGAAGGATTTCTGGATAAAAAAATATCTGTCCAAAAGTCAAATGAACTGACTCAAGCTGTCAGATGTAGCTTTTCATCAGCAGTTTTCAGGCAGATTTTAAATGACCACTAATTGAAGATGTTTTGGAGAAAGCTCCTTTTTGATAATAAGTAGTGCTAACTGGCCTCTGAAGTCTCTTCCAAATCTGAGATTCTGTATATACAACTGGAATTGAAATTTCAGAATCTGCCCATTAGGAATGAACATGCAGCCCAGAGGAGCTGAGAAGAGATATAAAAAAAAAAAAACAACATAATGCTCTTGCCATGCATGGAATGTGTTTGCACATGGTTTCCTTTTTCCAACAGGCTGCCATGTGGTGGCCATGATCCTTCCTGCTCCTGACATGGAGTAATTTATCAAAAGTCATTGCCTAGTCATTGGAGACTAGAGACATTCCTGAGGTTAAAAATTCTCTTGGCAACCTCTTCCCTGATGATTTAGATTCCCTCAGCACTGGAGAGTAGTGAAAATGGATGATGGTTTAGGGTGGATCAGGAGGCAAAAAAGAGGGAGAATAGGAAGATAAGGCATGATCTTCTGTAAGAATAACTTTAGAGACAGCTAGGTGGCGCAGTGGATAAAGCACCAGCCCTGGATTCAGGAGTACCTGAGTTAAAATCTGGCCTCAGACACTTGACACTAGCTGTGTGACCCTGGGCAAGTCACTTAACCCCCTTTGCCCTGCACAAAAAAAAAAAAAAGAATAACTTTATATTTTAGGGTTTCCAGATGGAAATGGTATGGGCAAGACCTTTGATAAACCTTGGGCTCATCTCTTTCCATCATATACACAGTTCCTTTCCTCTGCCAGTCCAGAAGAAAAATTATGATTTCAATTTCAAAGATGGATATAATGACAGATGCAGATAATCAATCAATCATTCATTATGCATTTATTAAGCAACTGATATGTTTCAGGCACTGTGCCCCAACCTGTCTTTTTGAATTTATTATACAGTACTCCCCCTCCCCAGTCCCAAAATGACATGTTGCTGTTCTTCACATGTGACATTCCACCAGGCATTTTCCTGACTTTTCCCTAGCTGTCCCTCATGCATAGAATGCTTTCTCACCTCCCTTTTAACAGTGAGACTCCCCGTTTCCTTCAACATTCTGCCTAAATAGAGTAACATTTTTCATCCCTCATCTTTCTTGGTCTTATTTCATCATTTGACACTATTGATCACCTCCTCCTAGATATTCTCTCATCTCTCAGCTTTCTTGACAATATTCTCTCTCTTGATTCTCCTCCCCTATGTTTGACCCATCCTTCTTAAGTCTCTGTGGTGGGTTTCTTCATCCTTGTGAAGCCCACTAACTGTCAGTAATTATGTGGCACATTGGATAGATTGCTGACCTGGAATCTGTAAAACCTAAGTTCAAATCCAGCTTCAGACACTTAGTCACTGTGTGACTCTAGGCAAGTCATTTAACCCATGTTTGTCTCATTTTCTTCAGCTGTAAATGAGGATCATAATAGCACATACCCCCCAGGGTTGCTGTGAGGATCAAATGAGATAATAACTATAAAGTGATTATTAGCATATTTCCTGGTACACGGTTGTCTGGTCGTTGTCCTTCATTCTTGAAGAGGACCCAAATGGCCTCACCATGTTGTGGTCAAGGTAAAATGTGTCTCATTGTGACTGATGAGACCAATATGAGCACAGAAGGCTCCACAAAAGTTCATGTACAAGTAATCCACAGAAATATTTGGATTGGAGATGTCTATAAATTTGCACATCTCATGTTTCTTTTGAGCTACTGTAATCCTGCTTTTCTCAAAGAGCACAGCCCCTTCTTTGATGCAAGCATGCCGTGCTGGGTGATCTGATGCTAGTATCTCTCATGTCTCACAATTGATTCCAAAGTTCATCAGATACCTTGAGACAAATGCTATATGTGTTAACGACAATTTTTATTGCTGTTGTTGTTGTTGTTACTCTGCCCAAAGTCCTCTTTGTCATTTCCCTCAGTGATCCCTCCTATTCTCCTTCCTCTCCACTCATACGACAACAAACCTAGTTCAGGCCATGCTCACTCCCTCCAATCTCGCCTCACTCCAATACAACCACCAATAAGCTGCAAAACTGATTTTTTTCTAAAGTAAACATCTAAATCTATCCCTCTTTTCTTTAATCAATAAACTCTGCTCACTCCCTATTACCTCTAGAATAAAATAGAAAATTCCCTCTTGGACTTTTAAAGCTTTTATATTGTGACCCTTTTCTACATTTCTAGTCTTCTTACACTTCACTCCATTCCATGCACTTTATTTTATACTCCAGATATACAGATCTACTCACTATTCCTCTCACAGTTATCCATTTCTCATCTACATGCCTTTGTACCCATTGCCCTCCATGCCTGAAATGTTTTTTTTTTTTTCCCTCACCTCTTCCTCTTAGTTTCCCTTCCTTAGTGTTGGCTTCTTCCAACATTCAGCTCAAATTATACCTTAATGTCTTTCCCAGGTCTCTCCACCCTAACTTTTATAGTACCTTCCCCTCTGAGATTACCTTCCTCCTATACTGCATATGTTTTATATGTTCCCATTTTTTTCATGTCTCCCCCATTAGAATGTGAGCTTCTTGAAGACAGGTATCATTTTGGCTTTTCTTTGTATCTCCATCCCTGGGTGCATGATAAGAGAATCATAAATATTTGTTGACCATGTGACATTTTGACAATGAAGCTTTTCCTAATCCCCTGTGAGTGCCTCCCAATTTATTTATTTTATTATCATTTTGTAAATTCTTGTGCACTTGCTATCTCCTTCCGTAGAATGTAATTCCCATGAAAGCAAACATTGTTTTACTTTTGCCTTTCAATATTTAGCCAAGGACCTGCATAAAATTATATTCGCTTAATAAATGCTTATCGATTGAATGATTGGTCTATAAAATGAGAGCATTGCACTGGATAGCTTTGTAAGACACTTAGAGTCCTAAAGCTATGTTCCCAAGCTCCTGTCATATCATCATGACCTGGAGCTGACCCTCAATCTCTAACAACTCCTACCAAGTCATGGCATTTTTAAGTACATGCCCGATTATGGACCAATTTAGAGTCTTTTATCCAAGGACTAGTTTAATTAAGTTCAAAGATCATTATTAGTAATTAGAAGCTCAGCCTCAAGATGACTTCTTATAATAATAATAATAATCCTTATTATTATTTTACCATAGCACTGAATAAAACCACCTATCAAGGCCTGAAGGTTTCAGGAGCATCATTGCTTTAGGGAAAATCTATATTGACGCCACAAACCACTCTTTAGAAGTATTGGCTTAACATCATGGCACTTCATTCATTCAATAAGCATTTATGTATTGTCTATTATGTTCAAGCCATTCACCCATTTTTCTAGGATATTGAGAGATAAAAGGAACGGTACTTTACAGTATTTTATTTTTAAATAGGGCATAGAATTTTAGGATACAGAGAGTCTTTAAAACTTCAATTTAATGTAACTCAATAAACATTTATTAAACTTCTACTATATGCAAGTCAATATGCTAAAAGAAAAACCCTTTCACATACACATACACAAAATTCTCTTTCCTAAAGTAGCTAACATCCATCACACTTACAAGTCTAAAATAGAAACCAAGGATAGGAAGGAGTCTTGGACCACAGAACACATAATAAAAAAAATTGTAATGGATATTGATGGGCCTGCAAAAGTCATTTATTGCATTAATGAAGAAACTGAGGCACAGAGAAAGAAACGTGTCCAAAGTCTATTTTATATATACATATATGTGTATGTATGTATGTATGTATGTATGTTTGTATGTATGTATATATTTATGGGGGTGGAGTGGATGGAGAATGTTAAGCACATTTTTTTTATTGTTGTTACATGATTTCAGTTTTATCTGATTCTTCATGACCTGGTTTTGGTAAAGATACTGAAGTAATTTGCCATTTTCTTCTCCAGCTCATTTTACAGATGAAGAAACTGAAGCAAACACAGTTAAGTCATTTGCCCAGTTTCACATAGCTAGTAAGTGTCTAAGGTCAAATCTGAACTCAGGTCTTCCTGACTCTAGTCTCAGTACTCTATCCACTGAACTACATGCCCTTACTACTGTGCCATAGCTGCCCTTTATAGATAGATAGATTAGATAGAGAGATAGAGATAAAGATATACACACACATATATGCACACATATATAGACACATATATGCATATATACATATATAATTATAAATACATTGTATATGTATATGTCTGTGTGCACATGCATATGTATATATATGCATACATATATGTGTATGCATACATACATATATAGACTATGTATATATGTGTAGATGACAAGAAAATAGGTGGATATTTATGTGTGTATATATATGTGTGTGTGTATACATATACATATATATATAGCTTAAGTGCTTATTAAATAGAATATATGAATGTATACAATAAAATAGTACCAGGGCTGTAGTGATAGTTACAATAAATCCTAATTAACTGCAATTTTGTTCAATCATAATGATTCATCGTTTGATAGAGGATAGACTGGAGCTTATATCTGGTAACATCTCTAGAGAAAGAGTTTGTTAAGTAAATTATTTGTACAAGCAAGATTTTGTAGGGGGAATGTTTAATCTACTTTAGAGATCAAATGTTTTTTGGAGCCCTAAAGGAGTAACAGTATTTTTTAAAAAGTGTCTATAATTCAGGATCAGTGAGGCATGACTGAATTTACAAGCCAAGAAAATGTTAACAGATCGTTGATTGTTCTTTTATGCCTTTAGGGAAAGTGACATAGAAGAGTAAAAAAAAAAAAATCACTGGACCCTGGGATCTGGGTTTGAGTTTAGGCTCTGCTATTTAAGGAAGTGTAATATAATAGAAAGAGCACTAATCTCTTTATGTGCAGGATGCAGTGGTTAGAGCCCTCATATCACTATTTCGTGGAACTGTAGATATATCGTATCATCACAAAGAGTTTCCTTATCTGTGGGATGAGCATAACAATGCTTATATTGTTTCTCTCATGATTCTAATGAGGATCATAGCTGATTAGTGAAAGTAAGCTATATTTGAAAAGTGCTACTATTTAAAAGCTCAATGCCTAATCAATCAATATTTATTAAGTACCTACTATGTACCAGGTGGAGTGCTAAGCCTTTGAGGATACAAAGGGAAGCAATAGACAGTCCCTGTCCTCAAGAAGCTAAAAAAATAATGGGGGTAGATAACTTGAAACAAATATATACAACATGCCATAGTCATGATAACTTAAATAATAATGATAATTAGCAGAGGGAAGGCACTAGACTTATAGACTAGGAAAAGTTTCCTGTAGAAAGTAGGATTTCATTTGGGACTTAAAGGAAGTCACAAAAATAGTAAGTTGAGTTGAGAAAGGAGAGCATTTCAAAGGTAGGGGAAACAGGTGTAGTCAATGCCCAGAGCTAAGAGACTATCTTGTTTGTGAAACAGCAAAAAAGCCAGTGTAACCAGATGGAAGATTACAGTTGGGCAATAAGGTTGAAGAAGACTGGAAAACAAGGACAGGGAGGGTTATGAAGGACTTCAAATGACAATTATTAAACTTTACATTTTCCTTAGCTGGCTGGAATTAAAGGAATTAATTAGGGATTCTTCATGGAGTGCAAGTGTGTGACCTTTTTAGGCCTATAGATATCAGGTGCTTGCTAATTACAGTGATGAACAGGGTTAGGTGTACTAGAATCAACTCAGAGCAGTTGACGAGAGCTGATTGTTAGATTCTCAGAACATTCATTTATTTATACCTTGGAAATCAGCTAATGATGCAAATCACTTTATATATTGTTTTGTTGATTTCTGAACTTAAGAAAGTGATTTAAAAACATTAATACTGCATTCAAACATCAAAGCATATTGTATATACAGCCCTCTAGCTCTCTTTTCTATCTAAGTATGCAGGGCTTCGGAACTTTTGGAGCTATGTGCTCTCTCTCTCTCTCTCTCTCTCTCTTTACTAATATCTAATATGCTTTAATAAATGCTTAATGTCAAAGGTTGGTGCTATAACCTCTAATTTATAAGTAGCAGTATATTAGAAACCCCAGATAAGTTCCCTAAAACTTGGGACAGAGAAAGGCACCCCCATATAATACAACACATTCATATATACATACACACACACACACACACACACACACACACACACACACACATATATATATATATGTAAAATTTTTGGAAAACTATTTCTTAGACATTTACCAAAACATTACTGGTCACGGACCTATAAATCAGAACAAGATGTATATACAAAGCAGAAATTAGAGGAAAAATATGGAGTGAATTTTACCACTTTTGGAAAATGTCCAGAAAATTGTGGTAAACCAATGTGATAGAGTATCATTGCACTGAAAGAAATAATAATTAATAATAATCCAGGGAAGCATGAGAAGACTTATATGTACTGATGCAATAGGAAGAACCAGGAAATGACAAATTGACTATAATAATATGAATGGAAGGACAAAAGTTCAAGATCAAATGTTGTGTAATTATAATGACAAATCTTGGCATGAAAGATGACAGGAAAAAATATACCTCTTCTTATTTGAAGGGGTGGGGAAATATATGGTTGTGGAACACTGAACACACTATAACATTTATAATTTTTTTAAACTGCCCTCCCCATTCTTGTTTAATTCTTTAAGTATAATAATTTCTGGCACAGGAGTAGCTGGCCACAAGACAAAAGGATTTGTAAGTCTTCCTAGCTTTGGAAGACAGGGAAATAACTCAAGATCTATCCTCAGATGGGATGGCAGAGGTTTTCACATGTAGAATATAATAACAGTTTGGAGGAAGTCAGAGGAGATAATGAGGAGAGAAGACAGAGGTGGCAGTCATCCATGGCAGAGTGTGACTTCGGAAATTGGCTTCTTCAAGACCATGAAAAAAGATTTCTCAATGGAGTAGTGGAGAGATGTATAACTTTGTGTGTGTGTGTGTGTGTGTGTGTGTGTGTGTATTTAATCACATGCTCTTACTTCAATAAAAGAAAGACTGAAAGAGAAAATAAAAATGAGAAGGCAGTTCCTACTCTCACGCTTGCCTTATTTCTACTTCTTTTTGAAAAACCATGTAAAAGAATTAATTTGTCAGCTCTAATTTTATTTTTCATAAACATCTGTGGTTGATCTTTTCTAAATATTGCCTTCTGTCCCTTTGTTTGGAGCATGAGTTCATAATGGGGAAGCGTGACTTTTCCTGGGGGAGTGCCCAGAGCTCAACTCCAACCCATCATTACTTTGACTCTAACTAGAGGCAAAAGCATAGGGCATCTTGAAAGAGGCAGCTATGTAATGCAGTGGATAGAATATTGGACCTTTCCTCAGGATGACCTAACTGGATGACACTGGGCAAGTCACTTAATCTCAGTTTCCTCAACTATAAAATAGCACCTATCTCAGAGTTAGGAATAGTAAATGCGATATTTATGAAGCATTTTTCCCAGTGCCTGGTACCTAATAGGTGCTTAATAAATTCTTATTTCCTTTATAGCTAATCTTCTAAGTGTAGAATTACTATGAACATGGGCCATTTTTTTAGAAATCTGCCCCACAGATTAACTATAGATTCTATAAAGGATGGTTCTCTGGGTAAGACAGGGATATATATTAAGAAGTAAAGGTGATATTAAAAACAAAAGACATTGATAACAATTAACAACATTTTAAAAGATAGGGTTTTGAGAAGGAAGATTGCATCACACATACAGTGAGCTTGCTGACTGTTATAAAATTCAGTCAAAAGATCCCTTAGAGATCAAACATTCCAAGACCCAATTTTGATGGATAAAGAAAATGAAGCCGAGAGTATGATTTGCCAAGGGTCACACAATTAGTGATAGTATCAGGATTTGAACTCAAGTCTCTGACTTGCCCTTCACCATCCATGTAGCTTCCATAAAAATCATGCTCCCTACATTCTGCATAGACTTCTCTAGCTTGCAACACCTGCTTGAACTGTTGGCTTTCTATTCCTGTCTCAGCTCCTTGAATTGAGTGATCCCAAGAAATTCTGTTTCTATATCTGGCTAGATATTTAGCTTTTAATTAGTGCTAGATTTGTAATTCATATCTCTTTTCCTAGAACAAAGTTTTCCTTCAGATCCAGAGATGGACCTAAAACATGTAGACTTTCAGAGGGAGAACTTACATAGCCATGTTTATGTAACCACAGCAAAAGGGAGGCTAAAATACTTTCTTGAAGAATTCTAGCACCCCTATCTACAAAATTTATGGGAACACTTTTTTCTTGTTGCTAAGAACTGGGGAGGTATGAGGAAAGGGGGGATATTCACCAATTGGGGAATAGCTAAACAAATTGTGGTATAAAAATGTAATTAAAATGATGGTGTCAATAGAAGTGACGATGTAATGGATTCCCAGAAATCTGGGAATATCTCTTTGAACTGAGGCAGAATAAAATGAGCAGGCAAAGGAGTGTTTACACAATGTCCACAGTAATGGAAAGAAAAAATACAACTTTGGAAGAATTCAGAATTCCTATCAATGCACTAATCACTCATGACTGCAGAAGACTGAAGATAAAACATGCATCTCATCTCTTGACGTAGACATGATGGAATGGATCAGAGGTGCAGAAATGACATACGTGTTTGTTCTGCTTGACTTTATCTGTTTTAAGGAACATGTTTATTCAGGGGGCTGATGGAGGAGGCTTGAGTCAAGTTAAGAGACACATATCCAGTACCTCTTCTGTGCCCAGCAAATACAAATTAAGGAAAAACAAAAACAAACAAAACAAGACTGCTTCCATTTCTCAATGATCTTAGAATCTAGATAATTACAGAGCTCCAAAACCTAAAGGAACATCAGTAACACAGTTTTAGGGAAACAAAGAAAACAAAAAACAAAAAAAAGAAGTTCAAAGGAGAAAAGTAGCAATTTTGTTACTACATCCTGTAATCCACATCAGCTACTACCTGTGCAGACTACTCTTCCACCTCTGTTCCAGTGGCCTTTTCATGGTGGTGATGACTCCACCCATGCAGCTTTCTTCTCTGAAGGGTGAATTCCCGTTCAAAATCCCTATTTGAATAAATACCAATATTAGTCTAATCCCACTCAACTCCTGACTCTCTGAACTTTTTTTCCACCTTAACTTCTCTTGTGTACCAACTGCACCCTCCTAGATTTTTCAGCTCACTTTTATGTGCAAGCTTAAATTTTAATATAAGCTCTTCAAGGGAGCTTGAATTTGTATTCCCAGAGCACTGAACATAGTAAACACAATAAATGTGTTATCTCATATAATCTTGTTAATTCAAATATACATTTTTTTTCCCCTAAAAGAAGCTTAATTTAAAAGAAATCCTCAGTGTCTTATAGAATTCTTGGTTGTTTCCTTTGAATTTTGAAATGTTTGTTTTGCATGTCATCAATAAGTTCATAATTTTTTAAAATAAAGAATTCTACTCAAAAGTATATTCTAGGGGGCAGCTAATTGGCACAGTGGATAAAGCACTGGTCCTGGGTTCAGGAGGACCTGAGTTCAAATCTGGCCTCAGACACTTAACTCTTACTAGCTTCATGACCCTGAGCAAGTCACTTAAACCTCATTGCCCCACGAAACAAACAAACAAACAAAAAAGCATATTCTGAATTTAGCAATCCAAGGATTCTTTATCACATGCTCATGTGGAAGAAATAGTGTTCCAGGGCATAGAATATATGAAAAAATGGAAAAGACAATGTGTTTGTCGGTGAACTTAGTTAGACCTCCTTGGGATTAAAGTATTTAGTTCCGGGGGCCATATTTAGGGATATCGTTAACAAGCTGAAGCAGATCCAGAGGAGAATGAGGGAACTGGAGACCTCACTACAGGAGGATTAATTGAAGTAAATGGGGATATTTACTCTGGAGAAGAAAATAACTAGGGGCATACATGATTGTATCTGCAAGCATTTAAAGGGCAGGCACTTTAGAGAGAAATAAAACTTTTGCTTGCAGTGCAAAGAAATAAGATTGGTGGGTGGCAATTGCAGAGAGATCTAAGGAAAATCTCCCTTGCAATTATAGCTATCCAAAAATAGGAGACATTGTTTTGAGAGATTGTGGGTCTCCATCACTTCAGGTCTTTTAAAGGGAAAGAGATGACCATGCAATGGAGATGCTATAAGAGAATATTTATGTTTTTGTGCAGGTTGGGCTCGATGGCTTCAGAGGTCCCCTCTAAATCTGAGATTCTGAAATTGCATAAATGCCACAAAAGGCAAGGGAAACTTCACAATATGTTTGGTTTAGAATGGTGTGCATTTTAAATGCATGGTTCACCTTTACAATTAATTTCTTATCAATATATTGAAGTTAATCTACATTCCTTTTGTATTTCCCACTTTCATCTTAATGAATCTGATCTAGAACTTGGCCTATAGGCTGATAAGGTAATACATTATGGTTATAGATAGTCCACAAGTTACAAATTACATCAACAAGTCAATGAGCAGTAAGTAGGCATATACCATGTGCTGGGCACAGTATTAAGTAATGAGGACATAAGGAAATTCTAAAACAGTCCCTGTCCTCAAAGAATTCAAACTGTAATGGGAGAAACAAAATGCAAAGTGTTTACAAAAGGATAAAAATTATGTGCAAGTCATTTAGGAGTTGAGTATAATTACTCTAATTTTTTTTGGCATTTGAAGATTCATTTGTTAGATTATAGAATTATAAGATATTAAGTCTGGGAAGTACTTTAAAACATACAATGTTACCAAATAAAGCATAAACTAGTACAGCCAGAAGAGACTTTAGAACATAGACTATTACAAATGGAAGGGAAATTAGAACACATCATGTTAGAATATGGAAAGTAGGATGTAAGAGCTGAAAGGTACCTGAGAGATCACTTAAATTAATACCACCATTTAACAGATAATAGCAATGACCACATAATCCTTTAAATGAATTGTCTCCATTGTGATTTGAGACAACCAAAGGTATGTCTTGAGATCAAGAAACAAAGACAGTATTTCCATTTCTACTTCTATTTATCTCTATAAAGTAATTTGAACCTTGGTCTCTTCTGTCTAGAAATCCAGTATTCCATCTATTCCACATTGTTCTAAGGTAATATGTTTAAAAAGTCCTTGCCATTTCACCATGTTGTCATAAGAAATTCTTCATTTATTCATTCATTCATCCATAAACTTTTTTCAACCAATATTTCCTCAGCACTTTTTTTGTCAAAAGCACTATACTAGTTTCTATGGGTGATATAATGATGGATGAAAAATGATATCTGACTTTTAGGATCTCACATTGTAGCAGGAGTGAAAAGACTCATGTATAAATAACATCTCTCATAGGAGTAGCATAGACATTAAGTTCAGACAGGAGAGCACTAATATTTGGCTGGTGTGGTGACTGAAACCTTTCTGGAGGTAATGGCCTTTGAGTTAGATCTTGTGAAGTGGTCTACAAGGCATGTGATGTCAACACTCTAAGTTACATTTTCTCTTTTACAAAATGAGAGGGTTAGACTTGATGGTCCCTGAATTTCTGTCCAGCTCTAGACTCATGATCCTATGAACAAGGAAGTACATCTGGGGTTTTCACCTCTTAGTGAGTGGACTCTTGTGATTGAAGTTTGGAGTCCTGGGTGTATGTCCTGACTGTTTCACTCATGAGCTATACTTGAGTGCATACTGTTCATTCAACTCCCTGAACCTTGATTTCCTTTTCTATTAAGTGGGCGTAATGATATTTGCACTACCTTCCTCTCAAAGATGTTATGTGGAAGTGCTCTGTAGATTTTAAAGTGTATGGGAAATGTGAGTTATTATTATTCCTGAAGCAAACTCCCTACCACTAAAGTAAGATGGGTAATAGAAACAAGCCCTATGAATCATTGTGCACTGGTTCCTCTGCCCTTAACAGAGCCAGACCCTCACGTTTCCCAGATGTCCTCTGGAGAGGGAGACTTACTAATGGCAGGAGCCAATTTCTCTGTGAGGGACACGTATTACAATCTTGGCTGTCCTGAGAAGCTCTAAATCTTCCCAGATGACAGGCTACAGCTCTCTCAGTGAGTGGCTTGCACGGTCTCCTATCAGGACTAAAAAGACCTTGAGCATCTATAAAACTACACTCTTCGATGGAGGCTGAAATGCATTTTCTATTCCTAAACAAACTTTAATATTTTTCATCTGGACTTATTTCTATACTGTCAGCAAAAAAAAAAAAAGTAAGTAAGAAAGAAAAAAGTCTTTGCATGTGGTTGTGTATTTATGAGTGAGTTCTCTCTCTAAACAGATTTGTAACTAAAAACAGAAATATCTTTTTATGGGAGACAGCTGGTTGTGAGATTAAAGATACACACTGAGGGAGGGGAGTTCAAATTAACCAACATTCCTCGACATGGAGTGAATTCCTGGGAACATTTGGAGCCTTTTAGCTTGCAACCTAAAAAATATCTAATCTCCTCCACTGGTTTCCCTCTATAGGTTTCAGTTGGTTATTTGGCAGTAAAAAACCTTTGAAAGCCCAACATGGGGCCATAACTCTTCCACATCTCAAGAAATCAGAGATAACCTATAAATACTTGTGTGTGTGCGAACATTTCTAATGATGCAATTCCATTTAGGAGACTCCAAAAAAAAAAAACCATGAACCAGGCAAATAGGATCAGTTCTTCAGGTCTCTAGTCTCCCTCTCTGGGTAGCAAAAATGCAGTGATAACATTTTAGAATCAATATCTAAATATTTAGGGCTTGACACATGCTTCAGCTGTTAGAACCTAGTAGCTGCAGGTAAGCTTATACAGAATTTTTCAGCTAGGCAGAACTTTAGATTGCAGGATTGTTAGAACAAATATTTCAGAAAAGGGATCTTAGAATAGGTTAAAAGATACAATGATAAAGCTGAGAAATACGTATGGATGATTTTGTGCAATTTCTCATCCTTTTTTTTTTCTTTTTTAGGCCTAAGAAGGGAAACAATTTACCCAAACTGCTAGAATGCATTTAAAATATTTTTAACTGATTCAATTCATTTTAGTCATGCAGTAAATGAATATTTATTAAATATCTACTGTATGCCAGTCACTGTAGTTTACAAAGAAAGGCAAAAGATGGTCCCTGCCCTCAAGGAGCTCATAGTCTAATACAGTAATACAGTATCCAAAAGGAAAGTGAAAAAGAGAGAGAAGGAAGGAGCAAGGTATTGGGCATTCTACTACTATAGGAGATCTTAACCTGTTTTGTGTCATGAATGAATAAGCAGACTGGGAAAGGAAACCAATGGTGCTTTTAATAATGTTTTTAAATGCAGAAAATAAGATATCAGAGGAAATTATTTATATTATAGCTAGGTCACGATGAATGAGGATAATGAGTTCAGTGAGGTGGTTGCATATATTCAAATTCACACCATTCATAATTGTAATTATGTAAAATATAGCCATTGGTTTCAACCCATTGAAAATATATAGTGTAAATTCCAATATTTTGGCCACTTCCCAGGATTCATTATTTTCATTATTTGCACTAATTGGGACCTGGGCATATTTCAATATAATTAGTTTTCTTTGTAATCATGCCAGTACAGTTATATTAAAGAAAAAGAAAAAGAATAAGCTCACGGACCCCAGGTTAAGAACCCCTGTACTAAAAGTATTTAAAACAGAAGAGGATTACTTAGTATAAATGCATAAATTATGCTAATTAATTTCCAGGTAGACATTCTAGATGATGAGCACTAAACTATGTATCTAGATTTCAGGTACAATGTTCCTGCCATTACCCCTCAAACAATTCCTGAACTGGCTTTGTAAATGGGACAGATGCATGTGCTTTTTCTTGTGAGATATGTATGGAGATGGCTAAACATTCCAGAAATAATTGTAGCAGAAGACCATTCAGGCTTTCTGCCAAACTTTAAAACAGAAAATTTCCATGTCTTTCCTTCTCTATCCTTCAAAAAATAATAATTATAATACGACTTACATCACTATTTCGAATATTGTATAATATCATCAGTGTGGGTCCTTCTTTCACTGGCAGAGCTAATTAGCAACACTTTTGTTCTTGGCAGACAGTTGACGTCGTCAGATATTGAATTGTTTTTCACTTGTGTTCAACTCTTTTTGACACCTTTGGGGATTTTCTTTGCAGAGATACTGGAATGGTTTGTAGTTTCCTCCTTCAGCTCATTTTACAGGTGAAGTAACTGAGGCAAACAGTATTAAGTGACTTGTACAGGATCTGAGACTAGATTTGAGCTCAGGTATGCCTCCTGATTCCAGGCCTAGCACTTTATATAGTATGCCACCTAGTTGCCCCCAGAGAGGTGACATACCTGTGGCTTAAAAGGGGGCAAGAGAGAGAGAAAGAGAGAGAGAAGGAAGGAAGAAAGGAAGGAAGGAAGGAAGGAAGGAAGGAAGGAAGGAAGGAAGGAAGGAAGGAAGGAAGGAAGGAAGGAAGGAAGGAAGGACAGGACAAAAAGGATTAATTTATTGGTGGCCAATACCTTAGGTGTGTATGCCTCCATCCTTAGCTAGGTCGTCCCCAGATGAGTAATGCCTCATTTGCCATGCCTCTTGCAAAGTCTTTTCAGTTTGGGAAGACATCTCAGGGCTTATGCTTCATGGACCATGAATACATAGTCTTTAAGAGTCAAGGTAAAAAAAAAAGGGGGGGGCAGCTAGGTGGTGCAGTGGATAGAGCACCAACCCTGGATTCAGGAGTACCTGAGTTCAAATCCGGCCTCAGACACTTAATACTTACTCGATGTGTGACCCTGGGCAAGTCACTTAACCCCAATTCCCTCACTAAAAAAAAAAAAAAAAAAAGAGTCAAGTTGATCTCCATGCAACAATGAGGTATCTCAGGAGACTTTAGAGGCAAAATAATAAGGATGCTAGTTTGAATAATATAATAATGATAGCAGCTTATATAGAATCACAGAATTTTAGCTTTAGAAGGGACTTCTAGAGCCAGTGAGTGGAGTACCTAAAAATAAATTCTCTCTGTGATACACTGGACAAGTCATCATCTAACCTTTACTAGAAGGTCTACAGTAATGGGAAATTCCCTAGCCCAGGCATCCCATTTCAGTTTTAAATGGACTTTACTCTGGGGAACCTAGCCTTTAATCAAACCTATATTTGCCCCTTTGCTACTTCTTCTTGATACTCCTATTCTGTTCTCCGGGGCTAAGCAGAACAAGACTAAACCTTCTTTCAGCTGGGCCTTCAGATAATGGAAAACTGGTATCATATCATTCAAGATGACTTCTAGCTCAAAAGCTCTGATCACAAAATTTACTTTCTCCCCCACAAAAATAACTTTCTCTTCTAAACTGGACATTGTTGGTTTCATAGTATCATCATTTTATAGCTAGAAAGAACCTTGAAAGCCACCAAGTCCAACTTCATTATCTTAAAGAAGAGATGAAGACACAGAGTGGTTAAGTGATTTACCCAGCATCAAACAGCTATCCCAGTTTTCTTGCCTCTAAGTCCTATACTATACAATTTCTCTGACTTGGGGGGCTCAAGAAACTAGAGCGCAAGGTTTAAATCCCACACCCATCTTTTTTCATATGTCCTTAAGAATATTGTTTTATATTGTGAATACAATAAAACCATTTAAAAATGTAAAAATCATTCATAGCTCCTCAAGCCTCATAAAATAACCAGGAGGAAGAATTTCTTAACCCTACATCCACAGATTTTAATTCCTTAACCATTCTCTTTTGTCTTCTTCTAGATGTTTCCTAAATTGTTGGTGTCCATGAATGAGGACTGTCCAATGTTTGGATGTCCCTTAACCTTGAAAGATTCACTTCATTTTCTGGTTATCCTTCTCTCCACTGCCATTCTTTATACCATTTTTCCTGCCCAACTCTAATTTTATAATATAACTGACACATATTTATACATATAAGGAAATTTAAATAAAGAGTGGTCATATTTCCCATAGTCATACAGGCTTATAGAATCATAAATTTAGACTGGGAAGTACTATTTGATAAAGCAGTGTGCTAGTAAATGTTTAACAACTAGATTCTGGAAATATATGTCTATACATACACATACACATACACATATAGTATATGTCTGTGCAATATTTATATTTCTATACATATATGTACAGGAAAAACACACTTTCAAATTTTCATTAGTATCATTAACATTTTTACTTCATTACTTTTGGATGTCTAGAAGTCAAGAAAACAATAAATCAAGTCGGTATTTAGCTGATTTCTGAGGTATAAATCCTCACAGTGAAAACTGAACAATCTGCACCTGTAAGCTGCTCTGAGCTGGCTCCAAAAGTCCCTGCTTAGAGACATCCTCCAGTTCAGTTTCATCGTTTGATAGATTAAAACTAAGGCTCACAAGCTCTAGTGGCTTGGCCCAAGTCATGTAAGTACTAAGTAGGTTTTCTAATTAGAACCAAACGAGGGCTATTTTCAACTGTACAATCAACATTTTTAAAAGAAAAACTCATAAGAATACCCCAGAATTGTGGAAAGATTTCTTGAAATTATGAGAAATGAAATAAAGAAAAAATGAATACAATTACTTTTAAAGTGTCGTTAGAAAGAATATTGGGAACAGCTGGGTGGTGCAGTTTATAAAGCACTGGCCTTGGATTCAGGAAGGCCTGAGTTCAAATCCGGTCTCAGACACTTGACACTTACCAGCTGTGTGACCCTGGGCAAGTCACTTAACCCTCATTGCCCCACCCAAAAGAAAGAAAGAAAGAAAGAAAGAAAGAAAGAAAGAAAGAAAGAAAGAAAGAAAGAAAGAAAGAAAGAAAGAAAGAAGGAAAGAAAGAATGAATATTAATATCAGCGATGGCAATAATAAAGCCATTTAACCAATCCTTTTGTATTTATAATGACCTAGCTTGACTCTGGAGGAGAGAAAAGAAGAAACTATATACCTCCTACCATTCTTGGCAGAGATGAAGAAGTATGAGCATGGAATGCTGTATATGTCAGTCTGGGTTGATGTATTGATGGGTTTTGTTTAAATTCCCCCCTCTTTTCCCTCCCTTTCTTTTAAATTATTATTTTTTTTACAGATCATGACTTTCTGGAGAGGTGGGAGTGGGTGGGAGGTGGGATAGATGTATGTGGACTTGGAAGTTATATGAAACCAAAGATAATAAAAAAAAATAATGAAATGAAATGAAAACAAAGGCAAGATTTTGTGAACAATCCACTTTCATGTCTGCAAATGTCAAAATGTTGAAGGAGAGGTAGAGTGATTATTTTTTTGTGGTGAGCTCCAAAAGGTCCCATTACTCATGTGGAACTAGGATCAATTTCAGTTTAGGAGAAATAAGGAAAGGAGGAGCATACAACTTGCAACATGTAATTCCTGGTGAGTGAGATAGCCCAATTTCATTTTTAAAGAATCCAGAAACAAAATTGTGATCATAATAAGTGTTGGCTTTATTAAACACTGGGCCTAGTAAGCACTGAATGATGTAGTGGAAAGAAGCTGAACTAGGTCAGGGAAGAGGCTTTCATGTGCTTTTTTTGACACTAACTAGCTGTGTGGTCCTGGAGTATTCCCTTCCCATTTCTAGGGCTGTTATTGTTTCTTTCTTTTTCTTTAAATTTTTTTTTTTTTTTGGTGAGCCAATTGGGGTTAAGTGACTTGCCCAGGGTCACAAAGCTAGTAAGTGTTAAGTGTCTGAGGTTGGATTTGAACTCAGGTCCTCCTGACTCCAGGGCCAGTGCTCTGTCCACTGCACCACCTAGCTGCCCCTATTGGTTCTTTAAAATGCAAAAATTGAATGACATGATCTTAAAGATCTGTTCCATTGTTAAAATGCTTATTTCTGTTCTTCTTCTAAGTATGATATTGGAAGCTGAAAAGATTCACCTGCCATTCCTTGCCTTCAAGGACCTCTATGAACACAATTACAAAACAGTTTTCACACAAATAAAATAAAATCTATGTAATTGGAAAAATATCAATTGCTCATGGATAGGCCAAGCTAATATAATGAAAATGACAATTCTACCTAAATTAATTTACCTATTCAGTGCTATACCAATCAGTCTACCTGAAAATTATTTTATAGAGTTAGAAAAAATAATAACAAAATTCATCTGGAAAAGAAGTCAAGGATATCAAAGAAACTAATGAAAAAAATTCATAGGAAGTTGTGCTAGCTGTACCAAATTTGAAGCTATAGTACAAAGCGGCAGTCATCAAAACTATTTGGTACTGGCTAAGAAATAGAGTGGTGGATCAATGGAATAAGGTAGGCACAGAAGACACAGTAGCAAATGACTTTAGTAATCTACTGTTTGATAAACTGAAAGACTCCAGCTTCTGGGATAGGAACTCAGTATTTGACAAAAACTGCTCGGAAAACTGCAAGATAGTATGGCAGAAAATAGCTGTAGACCAACATCTTACACCTTATACAAAAATAAGGTTGAAATGGGTTCAAGATTTAGACATAAAGGATGATACCATAGATAAATTAGGAGAGGAAGGAATAGCTTACCTCTCAAATCTGTGGAGAGGAAACAATTTATGTCCAAACAGATAGAGAATATTATGAAATACAAGATGGAAGACTTTGATTACATTAAATTAAAAAGGTTTTGTAAAAACAGAAACAATGCAACCAAAATTAGAAGGGAGGCAGAAAACTGGGAAACAATTTTTACAGCCAGTATTTCTGGTAAAGGCCTCATTTCTAAAATATATAGGGAACTAAATCAAATTTATAAGAAGGTAAGTCATTCCCCAATTGAGAAATGGTCAAAGGATATTAATAGGCAGTTTTCTGATGAAATCAAAGCTATCTATTGCTATATGAAAAAAAAATGCTCTAAATTACTAATGATTAGAGAAATGCAAATTAAAACAACTCTGAGGTACCACCTGACATCTATCAGATTGGCTAATATGACAAAAAAAGGAAAATAATAAATGTTGGAGAAGCTGTTGAAAAATTGGAATACTAATGCATTGTTGGTGGAGCTGTGAACTGATCCAACCATTCTGGAGAGCAATTTGGAACTATACCCAAAGGGCTATGGGACTGTTCATACCCTTTGACCCAGTGGTAGCACTGCTAGGTCTGTATCCCAAAGAGACCATAGAAAAAGGAAAAGGACCCACATGCACAAAAATATTTATAGCAGCTCCCTTTGTGGTGTCAAAGAATTGGAAATTGAGGGAATGCCCATCAATATGGGAATGGCTAAACAAGTTGTGGTATATAAATGTAATATAATACTATTGTGCTGTAAGAAACGATGAGCAGGAGGAGTTCAGAAAAACCTGAAAAAACATGAACTGATGCTGATTGAGAGGAACAGAACCAGGAGAACATTGTACATAGTAACAGCAACATTGTGTGATGAACAGGGGTGATAGACTTGGCTCTTCTCAGCAGTGCAAGATCCAAAACAGTTTCAAAGAACTCATGATGGAAGATATTCTCAACCTCTATAAAAAATGAACTATATATTATGAATGAAAATTGAACCATACTGTTTCTACTTTTGGACTGTTTTTCCTTCATTTTTGAGGTTTTTCCTTTGTGCTCTGATTCTTCTTTGAGAAAATGTCTAATGTAGAAATATTGTAAATATATAAGCTATCTCAGAGTGCTTTCCGACTTGGGGAGGAGGGAGGAAAGGAACGTTGGGAGAAAAATTTAGAACTAAAAATCCTGGGGGCACCTAGGTGGCACAGTGGATAAAGCATTGGCCTTGGATTCAGGAGGACCTGAGTTCAAATCCAGACTCAGACACTTGACACTTACTAGCTGTGTGACCCTGGGCAAGTCACTTAACCCTCGTTGCCCCACAAACAAAAAAAATTATATGAAAACAAATGTTGAAAACTACCCTTATATATAACTGGAAAATAATAAAATACTTTATGAAAAAAAATTTATCAGTTGTTTGTGCCTTAGTGTGAATGTTTTCTTGGGAATTGTTTCTGATTTATCTCAGAACCAGAATAGACCTTAGAATATTGTAGGTTAGAGGTTGTAGTTCCATTAATAGACTGAAGAATAAAGCAGTGAATATAGACTATTAGGTGGAGAAATAATCTTATAATTCATCTCTTCATTTCTTTCATTTTGCAGATAAGGAAACAGAGAATCTGGGGAAATTAGATGTCACCTAAAACAGTAGTAGAATTAAGATTAAAACGTTTTCCCCAGTTTTGGGGACAATATCTTGGATAAAAAAGGGTAAAAATATTTTTGCTAGTAGTGTATCGTTTTAAAGTACACCCTTTGTGGGTAAAATTGGAGGCCACAAATTCTGTGTGTCTTCAACCATGCTTGGGGTTGCAGTAATAATCCATCCTCTACAAGGCCCTGTTTTACTTAAATATGGACACGAAGGATTATGTCTTCTAAGTGAAAGGGAGAAGTTCTGGACTGTGGCAGTCAAGGTTGGGTGGGGATGTGTGGGCAGCAGTTTGAATCTTCCTTCCAAACCACAACTATGCTTTTTGGAAGCACCAGCGTATCAGAATTGTGCTGCACCAGCAAATAGCCTTTTTTTTCCCTTTTGGATTCAAAAGAAGGAATTATCCATTTTCACTAACTCTTGCTCTTCCTCAGTATAGATATTTTTTTAAGGAGTAAAAGTAATCATAGTTAACCATTCTTAAAAATTTGCTATGATAATCAAATGTGATGAAAATTGGTGGATATAGATATACATATATATTTACATACACATATATGTGTGTGTATATATATATATATATATGTAAATTGCATGGGATTTTTGTTTCTTTTCCTTTCCTTTCTTCTCAATAAGGAATGGGGAGAGATGTAATGGAAAGAAAATAAATGTTTATTAGTTGAAAAATAATTTGTTGTTTTTAAAATATCCTAGACTGGGAGTTAGAGGTATTGACTTTAAGTCCCTGTTTCCAAATTTCTCTTGAAACCCATTGATTCAACTATAGCTAACACTGGGAAGCTACTTGCCACAGACTGATAGGGAGATGGAGGAAATATCTTTCTGGGGGAAGTGGAATAGCATAGAGTCTCTAGGCAAATAATTACACATGAAAGGAAATTGGCCTGAGCTCATTCTATATAGGTGATGTTATGGTACAGAGTAGTTCTTCATCCTAGCATTAAGTACCAGGCATATTCCCAAGACCAGGATGATAATTTAAGTCCAAGAAAACTAGAGAAACTCCTAGCCTGTACATACATCCACATCATTGCTCATAGAATGACTTTAACATTGTCTCACAACAAATCAATTTTACGATAAACAAACCCTTCTATAACATAAGCATGAAATCTTTCTGTGATACAGTGTGTTGTCTTGCCCATTTATAAAATCTATAAGAATGTGCCCAGAAAACTAATAACTACTTTAATTGTTATTTCATCTTAAACTATGGGGAGTTTTGGTTTTGATTTTGTTTTTAGGGGGAGGGGAAGTCATTATCTATAAAGTTGTGACTTTCATTTCATTGAAACCAGAGATTTCCAAATATATGTCTGTATGTATTTTTATGTATATGACATGGAGGTATGTGTTTATAAAAGTACCAATAAGTCTTCTGAAGCCTTAGTTGACTTGGATGCTGATGGAAAAGTTCCTGAATATGCACATAAAAGCAATAGAACTTTAAACACAAACATATGTTTTAAATTCTATAAAGTCTTTTCTCTCAATCACCCTGTCACTTAGTGCTTTTCCATGACAATGAAAATTATGACAAAAGATTGAATGTTTGTGCCTGCCATTCATAGGTATATATGCATGCATATATGTGTGTATGTATATATATGCATATAGTTTTATATATTCTAAATAGTTCAAATTACATGTAAAATATTTTCATATTCAATTAAAAATTAGTTCTAAATTATTTTCCTGTCTCTTACCATTCTCCATTCCTTGAGAAGGCAAGCAATTTGATATTAATTATCCAGTTATCATTCAAAACATATTTCTATATTAGTCTGTGAGATGTTGGTCTATGCTCAGTTTCTACCAAACTACTTTCTAATTTTCTTAGCAATTTTTGGCAGATGGTGAGATGTTAACCCCAATGCTTGGATCTTTGGGCTTATCAAACACCAGAGTATTATAATTATTGACTACTTTGATTTGTTGTTCAGTCATTTTAGTTATGTCAATTCTGTCCATGGGGTTTTCTTGGCAAAGATACTGGAGTGGTTTGTCATTTCCTTCTCCAGTGTCTAACAGAGGTTAAGTAACTTGACCAAAGTCACACAGCTAAGAAGTTTCTGAGGCTGGATTTGAACTCAGGAAATACTAATTCTAAGCACAGAGTTCCATGCATCATGGCACAAAGGTGCCCTACTATGTATTGTGTACCAAATCTACTCTGCTGACCCATCACTCTTTTTCTTAGCCAGTACCATATTGTTTTGATGATTACTGCTTTATAATATAGCTTGAAATCTGATATGATGAGGCCACCTTACTTTGTATTTTTATATTTTTCATTGATTCCCTTGATATTCTTGACCTTTTGTTCTTCCAGATGAATTTTATTATTATTTTTCTAGCCCTATAAAATAGATCTTTGGTAAATTGATTGGTATCTCACTGAATAAATGAATTAACTTAGATTTAATTAATTAATTAAATTATATTTGTTCAGTCTACCCATGAGCAATTAATATTTCTTCATTTGTTTACATCTAATTTTCTATGTGAGAAAAGCATTTTGTAAATAGTCCCTGAGTTTGCCTTGCCAGATAGACTCCCAAGTATTTTATATTCCCTGCAGTTATCTTAAATTGTGTAACGATTGGAATGATGCCACCTGCTGGAGACCTACTGTAGAAGAGTTCCACCCATGAAGCGAAGGTTTTTGAGGGCAAGACTAGGAGTCTTTTCTTTGGCGTCAGGAAGTGACGCGGGAGATTGGGAGGAGGAAGGAAGAGACTGGCGCTCGGTCTCAGGCTCTTTCCTGAGGACGCTGGTGGAAAGCGGAGCTAGAAATGTGCTCTCCCTTTAATAGATAGGAATCTAGGCCTTTCTCTCTCTTTACCAAATTCTTATTCTTCTTAATAAATGCTTAAAAGTCTAACTCTTGCTAAAGCTTATAATTTATTGGCGACCACTCATTAGATATTTTAGACAGACTAGCTAGAATTTTAGCCCTTAACAGATGGCTGACCACGAAGAGGAAAGCTAAACCTCAGTCTTCTGATCTTCTGGTTGGGTAAGAAATTTCCCCTACCCTCTCCCTTTAACTAAGTACTGGCGTACTGGCTGTGTTTTCCCCTTAAATTTTTTCAAATGGACCTTTTATAAACTCCCTAATTACCCTATTTTTTATTTTAGTCTGTTTAACCAGACAAATGGGAGATAAGATCATGTTAATGCTTTGTTTTTGTGGATTTTCTATTTTTCTTTTTATTTTTGTTAAAAGAGCCAGTAACTTACTCACACAAGGAAATATCTCTCCCTCTCCCAACCATGCTTTTTCAGAGAAACCTGAAGAGATTCCTGCAGCTTTTCCCAGTTCTAACAGTAATTGTTGCTCTAATTTTGCATACCTGGAGGCAATGACCCACCCTCTAGTAGCTTTTAATCCCCTAGCACCTGGAGGCAAAGTGGGGGAAGAGGAATCCAGGCCTGAGTTCAAAATCAAGTCTGATTCTAATTGCACTGGTCCCTCCCCTCCTCTCCAGACTCCACCCTCTACTCCTCCCATGGCCAAGCCCATTGCTTCCCCTGCCTGGGAAGTCCAGAGATCTGATGCGCATGCTCAACTTTCTCTAACTACATTTGCAGCTTCAGGCTCAGCCCTTCCCCAGCCTGGCTGTGCTTCTGAGACAACCTTAGAAAACCCTTTAAATTCCAGATATGCTCATTTTGTTCATAATTTTGCTAACCTGCTTTTGTCTTTAATTAGTAATCTTATAAAGCATTTGTATGGTGAAAAGACTGACAGACAATATAGAGGGGTTAAAGAAGAAAAACTTAAGCTGAATAAGAATGATAATCATTAACATAGTTCAAGACTCCTCTTCTTTTTCCATGGAAGGGTATATATTTTACAGAAATGTAGAAGTAAGCAGCAAGATATTGATATGAGTATTGGGGATTTTAGATATCAGAATCAAAAGTGTTCTGAATTCACTCAGAGTAATAGTATCAGTTCAGAAGTTACATAGGATTTCTATGCTATCACATATATATTTTGAAATTAATGGTATGGGTTTATTTTCATAGAGATTTTCATGATTTTGAGATTTTGTTTTATACTTAGTTTTTAAAACAAGGAGAATATTTGTAAAAGCTTTTTATAGTTATGTGATCAAGTTTATATTTTATAATACTCTTATTAATATTAAGTTCATATTCATTTAGATTTCCCTAGTTTGAATTTCATTGTCTTTTATTATTCCACGTGTATTTTCTTCTATTCATTCATCTATCTAATTTTGAAACATGGTTTTGATTTCATAATACAATGTTAATTCTAGGAGTATTGTGGTCCCATATTCTGAGTTGTTTGTTTTTGTTATTTTTTCTCAACTGATTATTTGATCACACTCTTTAAAGCATTTCCCTGGCAAATTGGTTGCCATGGCAAGTGTAAATTGATTCTAGAAGTATTATTTTTGATAAGCATATTCCAAAAAAAAAAAAAAGAGGGGAACATTTGTAAAAGTTTTCTTTTTTCAAAAAAAAGTTTTCTTTGAGATTCTGTTGTGCTTTAACTTGTATTTAAATATGTTCTGATTTTTCACAAAAGTAATAGTATACTAAGTAAAAAAAGGGGGTATATATTATATTCTGAGTCAAGATGTATTCACATTTTTTGCAATCATTTATTATCCTCAATTTTTAAATCCATATGAGACTTGGATTATGGGAATTTATCATTTAAGACATTAATTGCCTTTATTCTGAGTTATCAGATGCCAGTTGGCCAAGATGCCACCCAATCACAAGAGGAATACATGCAAGAGCAGACACTGAACTGTCACATGAGGGGAGACATGCATGAAGTCAAGGTATGGCCGAGGGAACGGCTTTTGACTAATGTTGAGGTTGGATTCTCTTGGTTTAATATTTTATTTTATTTTTCCCCACAATATTGTACAGATGGCTGGAAGTATTCATCCCACCCATCTCATTCTACACCTGGCTTCTATGCCCCCTCCTATATGCCTGATGCCATGGACATCTCAATCCCATGCATCTGATTAAGTCTGACTCAGTTTCCTCCAATATGTTCTATGGGGGAAATTGTCACATATGGAGAGAGCCGTCAAGATGGCTCTTTCTACTAGAGATGATCCAAGTTTAGAATCAGATCAGCAGAAACTGAGTGGCATGGACATATATTCCATCCGCCTATTTTAAGCCTGGCATACTGTATGGGCAGTACATATTGCTCAAGTGTGGGAATGCTCATATCCCATCATTTCTCTGTTCTTTTATGGTAACCCCCATAATTATCTTAGGTGTCATGATAAATAACAGTGTTGAATTTGGCCTTGACATCTGTTACTAATTATATTAGATTTTTAAATTTCTCATAATGGCATGAGGATAATTAGGCAGATGATGCAAAAAAGTGATGAAACAAAGAATACTCTTTCTATCTCTTACATCTAAGTTTTTTTGGCAGGATATAGAAATCTTATGATTTATTTGGAGTCGTTTTATATCCTGCAACTTTTCTAAAGTTGTTAATTATTTCAGTTTTAGATTATTTTTAGTTGATTCTTTAGGGTTCTCTAACTATACCATCATATCATCTTTGAAGAGTAATAGTTTTGATTCCTCGTTGTTACTTTTATTCCTTCAATTTCTTTTCTTATTGCTGTAGCTAGCATTTCTAGTATAATATTGAATGATAGTGGTGATAATAAACATCCTTACTCTGTCGCTGTTCTTATTGAGGAGGCTTCAACTTTATCCCCATTATAGATAATACTTTCTCTTTCTTTTAGAAAGATACTACTGATCATTTTTTAAATAAGACTTCATTGATTCCTATGGTTTCTAGTGTTTTTAATAGAAATAAGTGTTGTGTTTTGTCAAATACATTTTCTGCATATATTGAGATACTCATATGATTTTATTGTTTTTTATTATTAATGTGGTCCTTTATTCTGATAGTTTTCCTAATATTAAAAAGGCCCTGAATTCCTGGTATAAATATCAACTGGTAATAATGTATGATCTTTGTGCTTTATTGCTGAAAACTCCTTGTTTGTATTTCTTGCATTGATATTCATTAAGGAAATTGGTCTATAATTGCATTTTTCTCATTTTGCTTCCTCTGGGTTAAGTACTAAAACCATATCTGTGTCATAAAAGGAATTTGGTAGAACTCCTTCTTGACCTTTATTTTTAATAATTTATATAGGGATTATTCTTTAAATGTTTGGTAGAATTCACTGTTACATCTATCTGTTCCTATGGATTTTCTCTTACGATACTCATTGATGGATTGTTCAATTCCTTTTTCTAAGATGTTACTTAAGTATTCTAATTCCTCTTCTGTTGGAGCAGCTAGATAATGCAGTGGATAGAGCATCAGTCCTGGAGTAAAGAGGACATGAATTCAAATCCGGCCTCAGACACTTAACACTTGTGTGACCCTGGGCAAGTCACTTAACCCCAATTGCCTCACAAACACACACAAAACAAAATAGATTAATTCCTCTTCTGTTAGTCTGGGCAGTTTATATTTTTCTAAGCATTCATCCATTTCACTTAGACTATCTGTTTTACTGGTATATAATTGTACAAAATAACTCCTAGATTGCTTTAATTTCATCTGGCAGTTAATTTATCCTTTTCATTTTTGTTACTGGTAATTTGGTTTTATTTTTTTTTCTTTTAATCAGCATAATAATTTAAAAAATTAAACCAGCTCTTACTTTTATTCATGAGTTCATTGGGTATTTTTCCTATTAATTACATTAATCTCTTCTTTGATTTTCAGGATTTCCACTTCAGGGTTTAATTGGGGATTTTTAATTTGTTCTTTTGTTTTAGGTACGTCAGATTCATTGATCTGATCCTTCTCTCTTTTATTGATGTATGCATTTAGAGATATACATTTTCCCCTAAGTACTGCTTTGGCTACATCCCACAAATTTTAGAATGTTGTCTCGTTATTGTAATTTTTAATGAATTTATTTATTTTGTTATTTGTTCCTTAATTCACTCATTGTCTATGATTAGTTACTTAATTCCCAATTATTTTTTTTAATCTATGCTTTCATGGTCCTATATTGAATTTAATTTTATTACAATATGTTCTGAAAAGGGTACATTTAATATTTCCATTTCTCTGTATTTAGTTGTGAGGTTTTTATACCCTAATGTATGGTCAAGGTGCCATGTACAGCTGATAAAAAAGTATACTCCTTTCCATTCCTATTCAGTGTTCTTCAGAATTCTAACATATCTAACATTTTAATATACTATTTATCTCATTAACTTCTTTCTTATACATTTTATGACTAGATTTATCCAGTTCTGAAAGTGAAAGTTGAAATCCCCCACAAATATAGTTTGCTATTTCCTCCTGTAATTCATTTAATTTTTTCTTTCAACATTTGGATGTTATGTCATTTTAGTGCATATATATTTAGCAGTGATATTATGTGATTGTCTAAGGTGCGTTTTTAACAATATTTAATTTCCCTTCCTAATCCTTTTAAATGACTAAGATGTCTTTTGTTTTCAGGGCAGGTCACACAGCTAGTAAGTGTCAAGTGTCTGAGGCTGGATTTGAACTCAGGTCCTCTTGAATCCAGGGCTGGTGCTTTATCCACTGTGCCACCTTGCTGCCCCCCTAATCGTTTTAATTGAATCTAATTTTGCTTTTGCTTTGTCTGAAATTATGATTACTACCCCTTTTTTTTTACTTTCAGCTGAAACACAATACATTCTGTTCAAGGTTCTTATTTTCACTCTGATTGTATTTTTTGTCCCTCTCATTTTAATCTTTCCACTGTCAATCAGAGGCTCCCTGATCATCAAAATCATTTAACTGTCCCAAAGTTGCGGGAGAGGGGAATTGAAGGGGTGGCAAAAACAACAGAAGGAAGCAAATGGAATTGGGTACAAATATTTATGTCCAGCTTCAAAGGCTCAGTAGCAGATTCTATGTGGGAAATACACTATCTACACTTTGAGGCAGGGAAGACACGAATAGAATTCAGTAACTCTAACTCATCCAGGAGTAAGGATTGGGACCTCCCATGGGGGAGGAGAAATCGGGAAATGTTATAGTTCACTGAGTGACCTATTATGTGCCGGCATGCCACTTGAAGTAGTGGAGGGACAGTGGGGGAGGGGGGGCGGGGAACAAAGGGTTGCTGTGAAGCTTACCAATAACAGTTAAATATGTGTTGTCTCACAGTCTGTTAGACCAAGCCATCTTGTTCTAAAATACTGGTGACATTTCCCCTGAGTGGTAATAGTAGCAAGAACAGGGTTTTGAAGTTAAATGAGAGTGAAGATTCAGTTGACAGAAGCCACAGAGACAGCATGCCCAGAAATAGAAACTAAGAATCCACCCATGGAAAGGAATTGGTAGAGGATGAAGTGGAGTATACTAAGGAGCTGCTTCACCAAGACAAGACAAGAAGCATTTATGAAGAGCTTGATATTATGAGCTAATTGTGCTAAGAGCTAAGAAAAAAGAAGACAACTTTCTGCCTTTGAAAAGCTTATGTTCTAATGGAGGAAGATGACACATACAAGGAGAAAAGGGAATTGTAAACTCGTGGGAGGGAGAAGCATAATGTTGAAGTCGGAAAAGTCAGAAGCACATCCAGGGGAGGAATGACCACTAGTCAGCCTGGGTCAAAATGGAGGTGCCAGGAAGAACTTTCCAATGGGAGAAGGAGGGTGACGTAGCAGAGGATTATTCTATGGTGAGTAGACCCCAGATGCTTGAGAAACCATTAGGCTTCAATGGCTCCAATAGGCCATGGAAAATGTAAGTGTAAAATGTAAAGTCTTCCAGTTTATCTGCTTGTGACACAACCAAAGCCTAAAACCTCTCTCACCTAAAAGTCCATATTTCTTTTTAAGATTTGCTTGAAGAGGAGACCTCAATCTCTTCCATGCTGGCTTGGGATTCTGGGAGATATTTTATTTGTGTGGAAGAGTGTGGGAAATAGTGCTGAAAAGGATTCTATTTCCTTTATTTTTTTCATTCATTTGCTTTTATATTGTCACAATTAAATAATTTTCCTTTTGATTTGTGGTACCTTTTAAGCCATTGAGCAGGCAGGAGATGGGGATTTGAATTCAGTAAATTACCTCCACATTTAACTCAACATATGTGGGAATACCAAGGCAAAAAGAATACATATGTTACTATAAGATGAGATGACTGAAGTTGAAGGATGAAATAAAGACAGATAACCATCAGTATTAGGATGAAAAACCCAAATACTGATTCAAAGATTTAATATCTATCAACATCCTTTTTTTTTTCTTCTATACTTAGACATATCTCCTCTTTGAAGCATTCCCTGAATTGCCCCATTGAGTCTTTTCTTCTTACTCAAATTTTGCTGTTTGATATGTCCTAGGTCTTTCATTTGTCTATAAGGCACTTCACCTTATATTATTCCTATCTGTTTAAATGCTACCTGTAGTAAGCCAGACCAATAATCTCTGATTGACTTATTATGTGTCAAACAATGAGCAAAGTACTAGAGATACAAAGGAAATAACATCTTGAAAACAGGATTGTTTTCTGTTCCTCCTTGAATCTCTAGCACCTGGCCCAGGTCTTTCATGCAGTAATTTTTGTATGATGTTGTATTTTTAATTGACTAGAACCAAATTTTCTCTATAAAATGCTGATTCTCCAGAGGTACCATGCTGCTATGTAGAATTTTCAGTTTCCCCACATACTAACTTTGAAATTTTAAACAAATAATTCACCTCTTTGAAATCCAGATTCTCTATCTGTAAAATTGCTGTAACAATTCTTGCTTGCATATGTCATAGGGTTATTGTGAAGATGAGATAAAATAGTGCATGCGAAGGTACTTTATAAATTCTACCATCCTATACAAATGTAAGGTATTATAGATCATTCTAACAGCTCGCTTTGAGGTAATGTTTTGTAGTTCACAAATTACTTTCCCTACAAAATCCTGTGCCTCAGTGCCTCATCTGTAAGATAAGCTGGAAAAGGAAATGGCAAACTGCTCTTCTATCTTTGCCAAGAAAACCCAAATGGAGTCATGAAGAGTCGGACACAACTGAAACGATTGAAAAGCAACAACAAAAATCTGTGATGTAGGTTTGTATTCTCTCTGTGTCTGTCTGTCTGTCTCTCCCCTCTCTCTCTTTCTCTCCCTCTCTCTTACAAATGAAAGACCAGAAGAACACCAAAGTGAAATATCTTGTCCAATTTTTTATAGTTGATTACAGACTTGAATCCAAGACTTCCGAATCTTGTCACTCCAGTTAAGTCCTTTTTTCCACTACATCATACTTCTATTACCTCAACCCTCTATCAAATTTCTTAAACATTAAAAGGGACTTCATTTTTTCCACACCAAACAGTTCCCACAAAGTTAGGAAGTTGGTCTTATTCCTACCGTGAGATTTAGGATCCCATATCAAATTTGTGTTGAATGTTTCCTGGTTTTCCTGGCTCCACGGAGGTGTTCATATGCTCTGATGTTTTGGTGTTCTGATTAGGGGTGCATAAGGAAAACTCATCTGCCTCTTTCTCCAATGGGAGGCATTGTGGTGTAGTACAAACAACATAAGGTCCAGAGTCAGAGGACTTGAAGTTGTTACTCTGGGTGGAAGGAAGACCCACTCTAATTAAATCACAGATCTTTGAAAGTACATGGTAAGATTTGTAATCTCTAAAAGGTCATACAGGGACCCATTATTTTTCTTATTATGCACACCGAACAGCACATAACCTCTACAAGGACAGTTCTAATCCTGCAAAAGTGATAAGAATAAACATCAACACTGAAAAAAAATAAGTTGATGAAAAATGTCTATTTCTGGGACTATGACATGCAATTGCAAAGATGGTCCATTGAGGCATTCTGTATCTTAGACAAGTCCTCCCAATGGGCAATGAGCTGGGTCCAGAATTGAATAAGAAAGAGATCAGCCAGGATTGCATTTCAGAAATTGAACAGCATTTTCAACAATTTTGACTGCACTCTGACTTGAAAGCCTATTTTAACAATAATTTCTAAATTAATCTATGAATCACGAAACAGCAACATCCCCAAAGAATCGAAACTGTAGTTAATCTCCCTGCCCCTCCTCAAAAAATGGAAAGACACATTTTGGGTTTAAGTGGTGTATTGCACATTACAAAAAAAAATCATAACTTTTCTGAGAGAAGTGCCATAAAAGATATGAACTATGAATTGTATAAATGGAGAAGCGAGTGGCCTAATGTGTCAATAGCAGAAGATAGTATTTGGAAAGCTTATAGGCTGTACTGGCATGCACTAAATATTAACAGAACTGGGGAAGTAAAAGCACATTGGTTGGGGTGGCTAGGTGGCACAGTAGATAAAGCACCAGCCCAGCATTCAGGAGTACCTGAGTTCAAATCCGGCCTCAGACACTTGACACTTACCAGCTGTGTGACCCTGGGCAAGTCACTTAACCCCCATTGCCCCGCAAAAAAAAAAGGCACATTGGTTTAGAGGTTTAGAGAAGGCAATGGATAAGAATCATACATCAGGGAGAAGCAAATATAGATTGGACCTTGAGCCAGTGGACAGAGAACCCACATGGAAGAGAACACTGATAGTCTCAGGATCATATCTTTTGGTCATTGTTTCAAAGTGGAATTATTTTCTGCATTCAATGAATGGCATAGCCTGATTGTAGAGGCCTGCTCTTCTACAAGTATTGTCTGACGTGATCCTGAGGAGGTAATCTTGTATTGTTAAGTCATCAGTGCATCAGTAGTTGGTGACAAGGCTTGGCTTCTATTTTATTTTTATTTATTTTCTATTTTATTTCTATTTTGAAGGGTAATGAATTAACCTCCATTTTAATGGAGACTCAGACAACTGGCCACCTACAACAAATGGAAGCCCAATTTTTTTTAACCCAAACTTCTAGCTTTCAGCAAGTTGGTAACTTTAGACTTGACAGGCATACATAAACCTCCTCTCCCAGAATCCACACAAGTGGGGGTTTGAATAGACTGTCGACATCTAATCTAACTTCTTCCCTTTTTAGATGGACAATCTGAGTCCTAGAGAGGGAAATTGGTTAAAGTTCCTTCGTCACAAGGGCTGGAACTTGACCCGTTATCACTTGATGCTGAGTCTAGCCAGTGTCCTATATTGGAAAAAGCACTAAATTTGGACTCAGATAAATCTGGGTTTGAATCCTCCCTCAGATTATTTCTAGCTGTGTGACCCAGGGAAAGTCATTAGACCTCTCTGGTCTTCAGTTTCTTTATCAAGAAAAGGGAGTTGGGGCAGCTAGGTGGCACAGTGAATAAAGCACTGGCCCTAGATTCAAAAGGACCTGAGTTCAAACCTGGCCTCAGATACTTGACACTTACTACCTGTGTGACCCTGGTCAAGTCACTTGACCCTCATTGACTCCCCCCCCCCAAAAAAAAAGGAGGTGGGGAGTGTACTTGACTTACAAAGTTCTCTTCAGGTGCAAATATAGAAAAATATGATCATTCTAATACAATAGAATTATGTTTCCCAAATTCCTAGCTTATTATGTCTCCCAATCTCTAGAGTTATTTTAAATTCCTGGGAATGTGTAGTATTTATTTAGAGAGGTATGTGGAAAGAGGCTGGGGCAAGAGCTGAGACCAACTGGTACCATATAGTTGTAAAGACTTCCAGTCTGATCCTTTGCTTAGCTAGTGTTTATTTCCTAGGATTTCAATTTTCCCTCAGACCCACTCCATGTGACTATGACCTTTCCTTCAGCCCCAAAGGTTTTCTCCCTCACTGTTTTCTGTCCATTGGCTGATCTCTAATTCCTGGATCAAGAAAAAAGTTTCCTATAGTCTCTAAGATCTGTTGCACACTGATGCTAAATGCTGTCTCTCTTTCTGTTTGTTGTTATCGCCCTCCTTGGAATCCCTACTGAAGCATCTGCTCCCTCTTTTGCCTCTTATCCCTCTGTCATACACTCTATGCCATAGGATTTTATTTCCTAGGATTGGTTTATAAGAGAAAATGATATATACAAAGTCAGAAATAAGACACCATAAGAAACAATACTCCATAAGCAATAGAATGGCAAAAAAGCCATAATTATTCAGCCCTGGGATGGATTGTTCCTAAGATATTTAAAATTACCCAGGCCTGGTATAAGCAGAGTGATTCTGGGATCCTACACCAAGCTGTCTGGCTCCCTCATGGTCTCAGAATAAAGCAGCGGTTTTCTTTCCCTAACAGCCCCCATAAATTGGAATTGGATCACGTAGGCTCTCTGTCTCAAGCTCATTTGTCCCTTCTGCATCCCAAACTCATATTTCGTTAATCCAGAAACCTTTTGATTTTGGGTAAAATATGAGGAGAGTGGGTCAAGCACATTTCTACACAATACCTTAACTACTGAGATATCTTATTTTCTTCCCTACAAGAGAAGAAGGGATGAGTATTTCGCATACTGTCACATGCCACCAAAGTGTTTTGAACAATGCCCCAAATGGATTTTAACCAGACCATTCTCAAAATCACAGGACAAATCTTTTCTTTAATTTTTTTTTCCATGAAGGGTTGCAGGCTTCACACTTGCCTTGTTATATATAGGGATGATGTGGCTATGGAGCCATCCTGTGACATTTTCTGATCCTGTCAAATGATCCTGAAAGCATAGATATTTGGTCTGTGGGCTTTGCAGCTGTTTCCCCAAATCCCCCAAAGGCCAGCTGGATTATGTCTTGTTTCCTTGATCAGCTCCACAGAGTCCTTAATAGAAAGATCTACATTTTCCTTCTACTGAGTCATGCTGCCCAGAGCTCCTTGGCAAATGGGGTCTTTTTCTTCCTGCCCCCACTTAACATCCTGACTGGAACAAGATGCATAAAAAGGGAGAGGCTGTAAGTAGGTGGGAGAAAAAGGAGAATGGCTGTTTTGACAGTAGAAAGCTCAAGGTGACTACTCTCCTTTTCCCTAGTCAGGCTGTATATAGAGTATCATCTTCATTTCTGTGCTTTATATCTTCCAAAGGATACTGAAATTAGAGGGAACAGAAAAATGAACAAAGGTTTGCAAAGTCCCTTGTGTCAACCAATTGTTAGGATTGTACTTCTTTTATAGATGATAAAACTGAGGCTCCAAGGGACTTGTCCATGTCCATACAGCTCAAAGACTTAAGAGAGTGAGAGAGAAAAAGAAGTGGAAGCATTAGTGGTAGATGATGTTTTCTGAGTTTTGCTGGAAAAAGAAGACGATACATGGAATGACAGCTAGTGAAAATACATAGACCAAGTCAAGGATTATACAGGATGGAAGAGATATGGACATAATCAGTGTCAGAGGCAGAATTTGAACTAAGGTATTCCTGACTCTTTGGCCAATACTCTTGTCCATCAGGTCATCCCTCTTCCAACCTCCCATGTCTCCTGCTGCCACCATAATTTCAGCCGAGAACCATGCCTCATGTTTCACTGGAAAATTTGAAACTATTTTCTGAAAATTCCCTCTTCTCTTCCTCATCTCATATCACTGAGATGTCATATGTCATGATCATTTCCTTCACTCTGTTTCACATGAGGAGGTGGCCCTTCTCCTTCCCAAAGCAAACTCCTCTGTTTTCATAAGCAATCCCATTCTATCCATTCTCTTGCAGACCTCCCCCTCCATCAACCTCACTCTCACTTATTTTCAGTCTCTTCCTGTCTCTAGATTGTCTTCCTATTATTGTCTACCAATATTCTCATGTCTCCTCCATTCTGATGTTTCCATTTTTCTCCTCTTACTCTCTTTTTAACTCTTTACTATCTGACTTCTAGACTCATTATTATTCAACTGAAACTGCAATCTTAAAAGTTACCAGAGAGGGGCGGCTAGGTGGCGCAGTGGATAAAGCACTGGCCTTGGATTCAGGAGTACCTGAGTTCAAATCCAGCCTCAGACACTTGACACTTACTAGCTGTGTGACCCTGGGCAAGTCACTTAACCCCCATTGCACTGAAAAAAACAATTAAACAAAAAAGTTACCAATGAGACATATTAATTGCCAAATCCAATGGCCCTTTCTTAATCCTCATTTGTCTCTCAGCAGCCCTTGACATTGTTGATCACCTTCTTGATTCTCTCTTGTCACTAGGTTTCTGTGACACTTTTCTCTCTTTGTTCTCCTCCCACCTATCTGACTACTCCTTCTTGGTATCCTTGGTGGCATCAGCACAAAGGTCATGGCCACTAATTGTAGGTATCCTCTAAGGTTCTGTACCTGGCCTTCTCTTCTCCCCTTACATTATTCGACTTGATGATTTCATTGGCTCTTACAGATTCAGTTATTACCTCTTCACCAATGATTCTCGGATTGACTTGTAGCTAACTTCTCTCCTGACCTCAAGTCTTGCATCTCTAATTATTGGATATCTCAAACTAGATGCCCCATAAACATTTTAAAGTCAGCATGTCCAAAAATCAATTCTTTCTTTCCCCTTATAGTCTCCCTGTTTAATCACTTCACTATTACTGCTAGGGGTACCACTTTCTTCCCAGTCTCTCAGCCTTGCAATCTAAGTAGCACATTTGACTCTCTCTTTCTCTCGTATTGCTATGTCCTGTCGCATCTACTTTCATACTATCTCTTCTATATGACTCCTTTCCTGTGACACAGAATCCCCCTGGTATAGGTCTTCTTCTCTCATGCCTGTACTATTGAAACATCCTGCTGCTTGATTTTGCTTTCTCAAGTCTTGCCCCATTTCAATCTTCATCTCAGTTGTGGAATTGATCTTTCCAAAGTAGAAGTCTGACCATGTCACCCCTAGTCAATAAATTCCAGCGCCTCCCTATCACCTCTAGTATAATATAAAATCCTACATTGGACATTCAAAGACCTTCATAATTTGTTCCCCTCTTATACTTTTAATTGTCTTTTACCTTAATCACATCCAGGTATTTTGCAGTCTAGTTACACTGGCCTCCCTGCTGTTCCTCCAAGACAACATTTCATTTCCTGACTCTGGGTACTTTCCTTGTCTGTCTCCCACACTTCCTTTAAGGTTCAGCTAAAGAAGTCTAGTTTTCTACAAGAAGCCTTTCCCAATCCCCCTTAACTTTAGTGTCTTCCTTTTGAGACAAGACCCAACTTTTACACATGCAAACACACAAGCACACACAAGCACACATGTATGCATGCTTTTTATAGGTTATCTCTTCCATTAGAATATAAGATCCTCAAGAGCAGTAACTGCCTTTTGTCTTTTTTTTTTATTATCAGTGCTTAGCATAATGCCCAACACATACCAGGTGATTAATAAATGATTATTAAATGTTTGCCTGACTAGTTAAACGATTTTGGCCGGTCTCACCTGGAGAAGAGGGTGTTTGACTTGGAGAGCTAAACCAGCATAAATTGAGAACTGGAGGTGACCTTAGGAGCTGGGTAGTTCAATCTTTCTATGTTACCAGTGAGGAAACTGAGAGCAAGGAAGCTTAAGTGATTTTCATGAGGTCTTACAAGTCATAAACAGGTAGGATTTGAACCTAGGTCCTTTCACTCCAGAGCTAAGAATCTTTACACACACACACACACACACACACACACACACACACACACTGACACACACATACACTGATACATTTTAAAGAAAACTAGCTAACAATTTTAGCTATCCAACAGCAGAATGGGCTGCCTCGTGCAGTTATGAGTTCTATGAAAACAGGTATAAAAGCAGAAGATAAATGACCATTCCACCTAGCTTTCTGTAGAAAAGATTCATTTATGGGGTAGAAAGTGGAACTAAATGGGCTTAAACCTCCTTACTCAAACCCCAGATGCTCTATTTAGAACATTCTCTTCACTCTCATCAAAGATTTCATTTGAACCCCATGACTTTGCCTTCTTTGTGTCTCCGTGAGCTCCCTTTCCCCATCTCTGTCCATCTACATCTTACCTATCCTCAGGGTCCAGTTCTATGAAGGTTTCAGGGCCTCTAGTTCCACATTTGGTCTCTCCCATTTCTAAAGTCATAGGGGACTTCTGGTTTGAATAAATGAGAGTATCATTGATTTCAGAGCTAGAAAGGACTTGAGAGAGCATTTGTTTTTTGTGGTTTCATATGATTATAAGTTCCAAATGGGAAGGGGCCTCAGAAACTCTCTCTTCTAACACCATCAAATACATGGAGAAAATCAAGAACTAGACCCAATAATTGTTTCAACTAAGGTCCTCTAGATGCTTAGCTATAAATCTGGGATTCAAAACAAGATCTAGGCTCAAATTTAAGACTATACTTGCTATGATGAGTTCTCTGTAGCCACTGTAAGAGAATATACTGAACTTAGAAACAAACATACCATAGGCTTGAGATGTTTTGCTGACAGGACATGTGAAATGAATTTATGACAAAGCTTCCATTATGTAACATCGAACCTAATAAATCCTCAGTTTCAACATGTATGCGTGTGCATTTTTTTTTAAGAAAACTATTTTAACTCTCCATCTGTGAGCCTTGATAGCTCTTGTTTCCCCGGTTTATAGAAAAATGCATTTCTTATACTATCAAAGTAGTGAATTCAAATGCTTAAAAAAGTGAAAGACCATCTAGTATAATTTCCTACTAGTATCTAGGGAACTGAGGTCTAGTCTAGGCTCTGCATGTCCATAAGCTCAGTAATCCTTCTCACTTCCTGGTCTTAGTGTTCTCTTTAAAAAAATTATTTTGTTAAATATTTCCCAATCATATGTAAAAATATATTTTGAAAAACTGAGCTCTAAATTATTTCCCTCCTGTGTCCATGACCCCTCCTCCTTGGGAAGGCAAGTAATTTGTTTTTGATTATACCTGTGATGTCAGATAAAATATATTTCTATATTATCCATGTTTCAAAAGAAATAACAAACAAAACAAAACAATGAAAATAAAGTAAATTTGAAAAGAATGTTTCAGTTTGGAATCAGTTCATTAATTCTCTCTCCAGAAGTAAATTTTCATGGGTCCTTTGAAATTGTCTTGGATCATTTTCTTGATCAGAATTAGCTAAATCTTTCACAGTCTGTCATCCTTACAATACTGATGTTACTGCGTACAATGTTCTCCTGGTTCTGCTCACTTCACTTCATTCACATTACTCTTCCCAGGTTTTTCTGAAACCAATGTGACTTGTCATTTCTTAAAGCACAATAGTATTCCAGCATAATCAAATACCACAACTTGTTCAGCCATTTCTCAATAGATGGGCATCCTATCAATTTCCTGTTCTTTGTCACTACAAAAATAGCTGCTATAAATATTTCTATTTTTTGTACAAATAAGTCCTTTCCCCTTTTCTTTGATCTCTTTTGGAAATCTAGTAGTGGTATTGCTGGGTCAAATAGCAATTTTATAGCAATCTGGGGGTGATTCCAAATTGTTTTCTAGAATGGTTGGATCAGTCAATAATTTCACCAACTGTGCATTAGTGTCCCAAGTTCTCCATATTCCCTCCACAATTTGTCATTTTCTTTTTCTATCACATTAGACAATCTAATAGGTATAAGGTGGTATTTCAGAGTTGTTTTAATTTACATTTCTCTTATCAGTAGTGATTTAGAGCATTTTTTTCATGTGACTATTGATAGCTTTGATTTCTTCTTCTGAAAACTGCCTGTTAATCTCCTTTGACCATTTATCAACTCTTTTATTTTTAAATAAATTTGACTCATTTCCCTATATTTTTAATAAATATTTTTAGCAGATAAACTTGCTAAAATTTTCCCGTTTCCTATTTTCCTCCTAATTTTGGTACATTAATTTTGTTTGGACAAATGCTTTTTAATTTCATGTAATTAAAATTATCTATTTTACTTCTTGTAATCCTCTCTAGCTTTTGTTCAGACATAAACTTTTACTTTATCCATTGATCTGACAGGTACAATTTTCAAAGTTCCTCTAATTTACTTATGATAGAACCCTTTGTATCTAAATCATTTATACATTTTGACCTTATATAATTTTGAAGTCAAATCTTCAGCACTCTAAGAGGTCTCATCTAAGGCCAAAGCTCATGGTTGCCCTCTTCATCTGTCTTCTTCAGGCTCTTAAACACAATCCAGGGCAGAGTAGAATAAATTCACTCTCCAGGTATACCTAGTTTTTTCCAGGACCATACACCAGAATTCTTCCATGTCCTATGCTCTTTGGCAAGGATTTTCTGGATAAATTCCTTCTCTAATACCTGTAGGTTACTAGTAACTTTTAGAGGAAGCTAGGTGTCAGAGTGGATGGAGTATTTGGCTTGGAATCAGTCAGACCTGAGTTCAAATTCCCTCTCAGCCTGACTAGTTGTTTAACCTGGGCAAGTTTCTTAACCTTTGTCTGCCTCAGTTTGCTCAATTAAAAATGATGACTGTGTGCCTTTTAGTTGCTAAATCTAATGGTCTTTTCTCAACCCTCATTCTCCCCCACCCTGCTACACTTTGATGCTGTTGATCACTCTTCCTTTTTTCTTTTGTTCTTTTTGAAGGGCAATGAGGGTTAAGTGACTTGCTCAGGGTCACACAGCTAGCAAGTGACAAGTGTCTGAGGTCAGATTTGAACTCAGGTCCTTCTGAATCCAGAGCCAGTGCTTTATCTACTGCACCACCTAGCCACCCCTCCCCTCTCTTCCTTGATATTCTTTTCTCCCTAGGTTTTCAGAATAACACTTTTTTGCCTCTTTATATAGCCCCTGTGCTTAGGACAGTACCTGGCCCAGGTAGGCACTTAATAAATGTTTTTTAATTGATTTGCATTCCTCTTCTCTTGTTGAGAGACAGCTGACTTTTCTGGTCCCCTTCTCTCAACCATCTAAGCCAAAAGTCTTTTATTATTAAAGAATCTATAGTGGGGTTTCCATTATGTTAGGCAGATGCTTCAATGTGTATTTATAGAAGAGCATAGAAAAGAATCACTCAGATGAGAAACTGGATAGATTGTAGTTTATATTATTGATAAGAACAACCACAGTGACAAAATCAAGATAATATCAGTTACATATCTCTACTAATATATTATTCCCCAGAAAGATTGTAAACTCCTTGAAGGTGAGGACCACATAATTTTCCCCCAGTGCCTAACAGTGTGCTTTTAACACAAGAATATTTTTAAGTCAATGAATGAATGTGTGAGAAAATTATTAATAATAGGGGTTTGGGGACTTCCAGCCCCCTCCCCACCCCCGCCCCTCCCTGCTGAGAGAGCCTGGCCTGACCTTTCTTTTTTTGTTTTGTTTTGTTTTTTTTTGTTTTGTTTTGTTTTGTTTTGTTTTTTGCAGGGCAGTGAGGGTTAAATGACTTGCCCAGGGTCACACAGCTAGTGTCAAGTGTCTGAGGCTGGATTTGAGCTCAGGTCCTCCTGAATCGAAGGCCAGTGTTTTATCCACTGAACCACCTAGCTGCCCTGGCCTGACCTTTCTTAAGGTAAGCCCAGAGTCAGGAAGTTACCTCACTCAAAACCACACCTACCTGAAAGCCTTATTCCTGCCAGAAGATCTGTTCTCTGGGCTCTGACATCAGCAGGACTGCTCTGAACCACCCTCAAATGCAGTGAACCAATAGATTTCAATGATGCTAGCCAATTAGCTTTGAACAATGTGTATGGGCAGACTCTGCTCCTGCCCACAGCAAGCTTGCAGAGACACTCTCTCTCATGGCCTGGGCACACAGAAGGGGAGCCACGTGGCCCGGTTCTCTCTCTCTCTCTCTCTCTCTCTCTCTCTCTCTCTCTCTCTCTCTCTCTCTCTCTCTCTCTCTCTCTCTCTCTCTCTCTCCCTCTGCTCTATCCTAGCTTGGCTTTCCTAACTTTCTGAACCATGTGCTATCTCTCTTTACTAATATCTAATATACTTTAATAAATGCTTAATGCCCCCAAACTGGTGCTAAAGCTTCTAATTTATAAGTATCAATATATTAGAATCCCCAGCTAATTTTCCCCAAACTTTGGGCAGAAATAAGGCAACCGCATATAGTTTTACTTTCCACAAATATTGTGACATAGGTGGTACAAGTGGTAATCTCATTTTATGGATAAATGAAAAAAGACAGTGAATTATATTACTTATTTACTCCTACTTCTCTCCCCCAAACCATATTTGTAACATTTTAATCCATTAATAGATCAGTTTTGAAATTTTCATTGTGTTTGGCAAAAGTAAAAGGAAGTTGCATACACACATAATTCATTGATTCATTTTGCTATTAATAAATGAGAGATAGTATTAAGTAGCAGTTCCAAAGATTTGGGGTCAAGTTGTGACTGACAATATTCAATCAATAGGCTTTCTTTAAGCACCTACTATGCACCATGCACTATGCTAAGCATTAGGGATAAAAAGAAAAAAAATATATTCTCTGCCCTCTAAGAGCTTCAAATCCAATAAGGGACACAAAACAGATAGATAATATAGAAAACAACAAGCTATATGCTAGATAAATAGCAAATAATTAAGGCTTAATAATTAGGAGAGTTTAGAAAGATTTCTTATAGAATATGGGACTTAAAGTAAGCCAGGAAAGCAAGTAGACATCAATGAGGATAGAGAGCATTCCAGGCATGGTGAAAAGGAAATCAGCTATTATTGATTACTTTGACTTATTCTCATTTTGATTATAGGATTAAGCTCCCATCTTTAGGAAATGCTAGACCTAAACTAAGCCAGACTAACATAGATAGTTTCTTAAATCTAGGTTATCTAGAGATTTAGTGAACAGATAGATTGAGAAGACTTTATCATTTAGTAGCAGATAATTTAAAGTTGGGCATAATAAAAGGTTATCTGGAGGTTAAGTTCCTCTTTTCAGTGTTAGTGAAAAAGCTTTTTTGTTGTTGTTGTTACAGTCTAAGTAGAGTAATGGACTCTTCTAAGGAAGATGGGGTGGGAGGGACTACCAGCAATTTACTACAAGTTCCTCTTGCTCAGTATATGTTCTGGTTACAAAAGGAACCATCTCCAGGGAAGGATTTCTGGTGTAGAATTAAGAAAGTCTGGGAAAAGCTAACTAGTCAGGTGACCTCCCTTGTCCATTTGAATTATGTTCAAAACAAGTTTCTGCCTTTTTCTTTGTTATAAAAATCAGCTCTATAAATCACTCCTTGTCCCTGACTGACTTCTGTGGAATCAGGTGACCTGATTTGATATGCAAAAACTATCCTTGCAAATTAAGTCATAGGCTTAATAGATGTCTCTGTAAACTTTGTCCTCAGTTTCCTTTTATGTCAGATAATTTTAACAATTGTGGAAAGCAAAAAAAAAAAAAAAATTCCAAGGACTGAGATATGCAGTGTCTCATTCATGGAATGGAAAGGAGACCAGTGTCACTGGATCAGAGTACATGGAGTATAGGGTAGGAAAATCTAAAAAGACTGAAGTAAAGAAGGGATTACATTATGAAGGACTTTGAATGCCAAACAGAGGATTTTGTATTTGATTCTGGAGCATCAGAGTTTAACGAGTAAGGGATTAACATGGCTTGATCTTCATTTTAGGAAAATTACTTTGATGACTGAATGAAGGATAGATTAAAGCATGAAGCAGGCAATTGTAACTGTCCAGGTTTGGTATAATATAATATGGACCTATATCAGAGTGATTGGAGTGTCACAGGAGAGAGGGGGTGTATCTGAGAGATGCTGCAAAGGTGAAATCAACAGACCTTGGTAATAAATTGGATACGAAGAGTGAGAGATAGTGAGGCAACCAGGATGACACCTGAGTTGTGAACCTGAGGAACTGGGAAAATAACATTGCTTTCTTTGTTGTTGTTGTTGTTGTTGTTGTTGTTGTTTGGTTTTGTTTGTTTGTTTTACAGGGCATTGAGGGTTAAGTGACTTGCCCAGGGTCACACAGCTAGTAAATGTCAAGTGTCTGAAGTCGCATTTCAACTCAGGTCCACCTGAATCCAGGGTTGGTGCTTTATCCACTGTACCAACTAGCTGCCCCCATAACATTACTTTCTAAAGAAGTATGGGGGGGGCAGCTAGGTGGCACAGTAGATAGAGCACCGGCCCTGGATTCAGGAGGACCTGAGTTCAAATCTGGTCTCAGACACTTAACACTTAACTAGCTGTGTGACCCTGGGCAAGTCACTTAACCCCCAATTGCCTCAAAAATAAAATAAAATAAAAAAAAAACATTAGAAGTATGGGGGAACATTTAGTGTCATAATGACTGCATATATAAGTGGATATTTAAGATGTCAACTGGACATTTATTTCAAGATGTCTGAAAGGCAGTTGAACAAGCAAGATTAGAGGTCAATAGAGAAGTTAGGACAGGACAGGTAGATTTGGTAGAATGGTCAACATAATTATGGCCAGTAAATCCCTGAAAGCTGATGAGATCAAACAGTGACATGCTATAGAGGGAGAAGAGAAGAGAGCCTAGTATAGAACATTGTGGGCTACCTACTAAATGGTATGATCTGGAGAAGGATACAGCAAAGGACCTTGAGAAGGAATGGTCAGATTAGTAAGAGGAGAATCAGAAGATAATGGCGTCCTGAAAACTACAAGAGAAAAAGAGTATCAAGGAGGACAGAGTGCTTGCTCAACAATATCAAAGGCTGCAGAGAGGTCAAGAAGAATGAATATTGAGAAAAGGGGATCATATTGGGTAATTAAGAGATCATTTGGTAACTTCGAAGAGAGCAGTTTCAGTGGAATGATGAGGTCAAATGCAATTGCAAGATGTTAATTAGAGAGTGAGAGCAGAGGAAGTAGAGGCATCAACACATCTACTAAAGATGGCCTTTTCAAGAAATTTAGCTACAAAGAGATCAGGAGATATAGAATGGTAGCTGTATTACCACAGAGTCCTTGACCTCTCAGTTCCTCAATCCACTCTCTGAGACTGAATTACATCCAAGCTGTTGATGGAGACATCAAGGCAGGATGCTTCCCAGACTGGTGAAATAATAGGTCAAACAAACAAAAGAATCCAGTTCCATCTTGAAATACCTTGGGATCTTCACTATACATATATATTCCTAATGAATTCTCAGCAAGGAACTTAATACATTGTTATATAAAGTGTATTATAATGACAGGCATTTTTAAAGTGTGTGTTTAATACGTAATTCAAATGATCAAACACGTGGGTGTATAAAATGATGGCAAAGTTTTTAAAAGAACTTTTGAAATTTGTATATGTAAATTTCTGCGAAGTATCTCTGCTTTTTTATTCATGTGGGGGCTTGAATAATTATTTGATAGGCATCCACACATAATAATTTCTAATCATTTCATAATTAATCTGCCCTCTATATGCAGTGCAAAAGTGTTTTTCTTTATCACAACAGTTCAATTATTTTAGCTGACTCTAGGTTTACCCAGCAGAAGTTTCTCACATTAGTTGCTCTCCTGATATGGAGATCATTTCCAGCACCATAAAAGAGGACCCGTTTGCTTTGCATTCAATCTAAGAGAGAAAAAGACAGAATTGCAGAATTAAAAAATGGCAGAGTTAACATACACCTTAGAGATCTTCTAGGACAACACTAGTGTGTTAATGAAGGAGAAACTGAGTCTCGGGGACTTGTCCAAGATCAGAGTGTTATTATATAATAGATTCCAGGAAAACAACTCTAATTATTTGACTCCATTTCTAGGTTTCTTTTTCCTTTACCATTCAATATAATCAAACATTCTCTAACTCAAATATTCAAATGGTTTGGGATCTTAATTATTGGGTATTTTCTTCTGAGAGACAGATAACATCCTGCGGATTCCTTGATATGGCTCCACTCTTTGACCATCATTTCTACCCCTTCAGAAAGATAGAATATAAACCTAGATTCTTGGGGCAGCTAGGTAGTTCAGTGGATAAAGCACCGGCCTTGGATTCAGGAGGGCCTGAGTTCAAATCCAGTCTCAGACACTTGACACTTACTAGCTATGTGACCCTGAGCAAGTCACTTAACCCTCATTGTCCTACCAAAAAAAAAAAAAAAGACGTCAAACCTGGATCCTCTGTGTTTCATAGGTGTGCCATTTGTCTTCTTTAACTGGCAACCAAGCTTCCATGTTGCTTCCTGAAATCTCCTCACGATCCCTGTTTGTAGTTACCCTCTCCTTTCCTTCATTCCCTGCCCCATGTTTTACAGAATCCTTTTATGTGTGTCTTCCCCCATTAGAATGTAAGCTCCTGGACAGCAGAGACTCTCATGTTGAAACAGTTTCCAGCATTTAGAACAGTTAGCATAATGTGGATAATAAGGAAGGAAGGAAATAAGGATTTCTTAAATACCTATTATGGGAACAGCTAGGTGCCACAGTGGATAAAGCACCGGCCCTGGACTCAGGAAGACCTGAGTTCAAATCCGGCCTCAGACACTTGACACTTACTAGCTGTGTGACCCTGGGCAAGTCATTTAACCCTCATTGCCCCACCCCACCCCCCAAAAAATACCTATTCTGTGACAGATACTGTGCTAAAGTGCTTCACAAATATCATCTCATTTGATCCTCTTAACAACCCCAGGGAGTAAGTACTTTTATTATCCCTATTTTGCATTTGAAGAAACCCAAAGTAGACAGGGATTAAGTGATTTGCCCATGGTTAAACAGCAAGTAAGTGTTTTAGGCTACATTTGATTGCAGGTCTTCCTGACTCCCAACCCAATATTCTATTCCCTGTGCCATTTATCTGCCTCTGAGGGCTTAACAGATGTTCTACCTGCCTACCCATCTGTTTATCTATCTATCTATCTATCATCTATCTACATATCTACCATCTATTTATCTGTCTGTCTATCATCTATCTACCATCTATTATCTATCCATCCATCCATCTTTCCTTCCTTTCTTTTCTTTTCTTTTTCTTTCTTTCTTTCATCTACTTAATCAATCAATCTAACACAATCAATACAATATTTGTTCATACTCTAGAACTCCTGTTCATATCCTACCTAAGTTTATCAAGAAGGTCCTTCCAATGTGATAGACAGTGCTACTCTAAACACTTATTGTGGCATGGAGTTAAGCCTGAATTTTCAATTTTTCAAAGTATCATCTCAGACCAGCTCTACTATCCTTAAAAATCTTCAAGTATAGTTTTCACAACAGACCTAATCTGTTTTCTGAGGAACGACCTAATGTGTGCAGAAGGACCTAATCAATTGACATTTAATTCTTTGGCTAAGGAAACCAAAGAAAAATTTAAAATGGTCTCAGTCATTAATCTCTGGACTTTGTCATCATGCCATGGAACCTCTTTCTTCCATTTAGTTAGCTTTGCCCTCCTGATTCTCCCTCTGACTTTCCAGACTTTCCCATAGTAGTCTACCTGTCCTCTCACCCTGGAACTCGCCTTATCACCTGGGGTTTCCTCACCATAGAACATCCACTGTGTCCTGTGACCTTTTTACTTTGAATCATCATTCTTCCATGCTGGTTCGCATTGGCCAATTCCTCCCAAGCCATAAATTTGTGAGGAGGGACCCCAAGCTGTCCACTCATCATTTCTTTCCTAACTCTATTTCTGACTCCCCAGAGTTTGACACTATGTCTTCACAGATATTCTCCCACTGCCTCCCTGTTGTGTTTTTTTTCTAAGGAAATGTAACCTCCTTGAGGTCAGAGATTTTCCTTCTTTTTGTTTGTATTTGTATCCCTAGCTCTTGGCACCGTATCTAACACTTCCCAATTACTTAAGAAATTAATATTTTCTTGCCTTGTCTTAGTCTTACATACCTCATTTTGCTTCTGTCGTGACCATGGTAGGGTAGGGGGAGGGGAATGGGCAGAAGACCCAAATAATTCATGAGAATTTAGACTACCTACAAACATCTTGATCCTAAATATAAAATCTCTGATCAATCACCAATTAATAGATGTACTTCTGGAATATCAGAATCAAATTAACCTTGACATCTTCAAGACAACAACAACAACAAAGCTACAAGACAGAATGTGTATCTAATGAAAAGCTGGTTAATAAGTACTAGGGGTGGAGACAGGGGATGTAAATGGGAAGTTACATCCTATATCATTTTCATAAAATATAATATTCCATTGTGGTTTACATAGGAAATCCTAAGTCTTCATGAAAATCATTAAAATTCTGACATCATAAAATCATACATTTGTATAACTAATGTCAGTGAAGCTCAAATAACAAGCATTTGATTAATGTCTACAACTTCTTAGGCACTGTGCTCAGTGTTGGGCTGCAATGACCAAAATAAAACAGCTCCTGCCCTTAAAGAGCTTATACTCTATTGAGGTGGACAACACATATACATATAAATGTGTACGAAATATATACAAATCCAAGGTAATTTGATGGACATTCAAGTAGCCAGAGGAAATAAGAAAAGGTTCCATGTAGTAGTTGGCTTCTGAGTTGCACTTTGAAGGAATTATGAATTCTAAGAGATATGGGGATGGAATAGACTCTAGATATAGGGGACAGACTGTAGAAAAGCACATAGCACCCTGGGAGATCGAATGTCTATGGAAAGAACAGCAGGAGGGCCAGTTGTGTGGCTCAAGCATATGTGAAGAAAAGTTGTTTGGAGCCAGGTGGTGAAGTGCATCAAATGACAAGCAGACTGTGTATTTGACCCTAGTGATATGAGGGAAACTGGGGCTTATTGTACAGAGAAAAAGCTTGGGTCATAATATACTTTAGAAATAACACTTTGACACCTCCCTGGTCTCCTTTAATTCCCAGCTAAAATCCTACCTCCTACAAGAACCCTTTTCCAATCCCTCTTAATCCCTGTGCTTCCCCCTTTTAATTATTTCTCATTTATCCTTTCTATAGCTTGCTTTGTTTATATTTGTTTGCAAGCTTTCTTTCCTATTCAGTTGTTAAACTCCTTGAGGGCAGGGAATGTCTTTTGCCTCATTTATTATCCCAGAGTTTGACACAGTGCCTGGCTCATAGTAGGCACTTAATAAATGCTTATTGATTGATTATCAGTTTTATGGAAGATGAATTAGATAGTAGAGGTACTGGAAGCAAGGGAGCCAATTAGGAGACTCTTGTGATAATCCAGACGAGAGAGGCCCAGTGAAAGGATGCATCTTATCCAAGGACACTAAACTAGTTTGGGAGGCAGAGTAGTTCAGTGGAAAGAGCACAGAAGAGTAGTAATAATTGTTGTTGTTGTTTGTCTTTCATTCTGGAAGAGGATCAAGAGATCTGGGTAATGTCATGACTTGCAGTGAATTGGATTTAAGTGAGGGAGGGCTGTGCAAGGTCACCAACTTCACTGTCTCCTTCACAGCCAACAGAGCCCAGTAAAAAGATAAACATGATGACGACTGGAGATGGCCCTGGATTTTTTAAGGCAATTGGGGTTAAGTGATTTGCCCAGGGCCATACAGTTAGTAAGAATCTAAGATGAGATTTGAACTCAGGTCTTCTTGACTCCAGGGCTAATTATCTATCCACTGTACTACCTAGCTGCCAAAATAAGAATAAGAATAAGAATATGAATAAGAATAAGGGGGAGGAGGAGGAGGAGGAGGAGGAAGAGGAAGAGGAAAAGAGGAGGATGAAGAAGAAGATGATGACGATGATGAAAGAAGAAAATGACGATGAAGGGAGAAGTTGTGTAAAAGAAAACAGACTTGAAGTTTCACCTCATACTTATCACACTGGCAAAGATGATGAAAGGCAGTTATGAATAGGCATGTGTATGGAGCATACCCTAGATATGCCAGAACACCCTGGGCAAGTTTTCCCATTTTCCCCTCCCCTAAGGGAAGCATTAGCACTGTAGGCCTTTCCAATGCACAGAGAACTCTGGTTTGTTATTGAAATTGTTTGATGAAGAGGTACCTGTATTTGCAGCAAAGTCCCATGCTTCTGATAGTGCAAAACCCAACCTCTGGGATGCTGTGAATATGCACAAGCACAAAGTCTGTTCAGGAAGGAAAGATAGCCCAATGTGGGGTTCTGATGTTCTCAGATTTTCTTTTGTGTTCAATTATGTCTTTATTGCTCATGTATAATTCTCTTTGTGAATGGTAAAATGAGAAATTTCACTTAAAATCCAAATAAAGACTGCATCCCCCTCACTCCTGGAAATAGTATCTGAGATTGGCTTACTGTAGTTTAGAACTGAGATGAAAAAGTCACAACTATGGCCAACCATCTGCACCTAACGAAAAGTTGGTGTGATATATTGGAAAAGTCAGAAGACTTTGAAAGTCATTTGAAGAAAGCCTCACTCACTAATTAGGCATATGTCTTTAGGCAAATCACAAATTCTCAGAACTTGCTTTCTCATCTATAAAATAATAGTGTCAGTCCAGATCAGGGGTTCTTAACAGGAGGTCTCTTTATTTTTATAATTCTATTTCAATATTATTGTTTTCCTTGGTAATATTGGGTATCTTATTTTTAATTTAAAAAAAAAATTGTGGGGTGGGGGGGCTATTTTATTTTAAGCATTTAAAAATAGTGGCCAACAAGCTTTAACAGACTGCTCCAGGAGGTCTTTGAAACAACAACAAAAAATTAAGAACCCCTGGAAGAGATAGGCTCTTGATTCAGAATCCTTTAGCCTACAGTCTAAAACGTCATGTCTCCAAGTCCCTCCCAATTTTTTTTTTCTGTCTTACAATTTGAACATTCTATCTTCTTTAAGGATTCTCTATTTTAAGGTCCCTTACAGATATCGTGGGCATCCTATAATTCTGTGATTTGACTCTCTACTTTTGGCTGAATAGTATTTTTCAAGTTTTCAAAATTCTCTTATCTCTGCTAGAAGACCTCCTGGCTGGTGGTAAATTCTCAATAAATACTTGTCTCCTTTCTTTCTAGTTCAGCCGATAGAGGTAAGAAGCACAATTTCTAAATGTTCTCATTTATAGAATGCTTTATAGCTACAAAATGATCTGATTAACCATCTCATTTAATCCTCACAGCAGTCCTGTTAGGGAGGTGGTACAAGTGCTGTAATGCTCATTTTACACAGGTGGGAACAGAGGTTCAGAGGAGTCGGGCTGGGCCAGGAGTCATAACTCTTAAATGACGTAGCTGAAACTTGAGGCCAGGTTTTCTGGATTTAAGCTTCCCAGTCTTTCTTCTATAACCACTTGCCCATACTGGTAAGGGAAGGAGTGGAAGGTATTCTTTTGCCCATTTTATGGAAGAAAACCTGAAACTCAGAAAAGGAAAATCACTCACCATATGGTCACACAGCAATTTAGTCACACTCTGGGATCGGAGCCCAGGTCTCTTGTCCTCCTGGCAACTAGGTGGTGCTATGGATAGAGCATTGGGCCTAGAGACTTAAAGACGTAAATTCAAATCTAGCCCCAGACACTTGTGAATCTGGACAAGTCACTTAACTTCTGCCTGCCTCAGTTTCCTTAAATATAAACTGACACTGATATTATTAATAATAATAACAATAACAATATTATTAATAATAATAATAATGTATCTAATTCTTAGAGTTATTTTGAGGATCAAATGAGATAATGTTTATAAAGTGTTAAACACATCTGGTAGCCGACAGACGGCACTTAATATATGTCTGTTTTCTCATTTGCTTCCTCTTTCCGTTTTACCTGAACATAATGTTTCTTTCCATCATTGTTGAGGGCCTTATATTAGGTAGATTTGGGGATCACATAAGTTTTCCCTTCTATAACTCCTTTTTACACCAAAAGACTTCTAGTTTCTTATCAATGGGTCTCAGAATAAGTCAGCTTCTATGAAATAATGAACATAAAATAAAGATGCACAGACAGCCTCAAGAAAGATTAATTTCTCTATACTTATTATGCAAAATTAAGACAGTTTTAAAAATTATATTTCCAATACATTCCATTGTGATATTCTGCTGACATATTTAATTTAAGCTGTGTATTAATGCATTAATAAAGTCAGATATATACTTGTTCTTGCAACCTAGTAATATATGAGAGCAATGAGGTTTTCTGCCTCTACCTCCAACAGGCCTGAAATTGATCCTCTATTTCTAACTCTTGGAAAAAAGTCTAGAAAGATTTAATGCCACCTAATGAAAATGTATCACTCTCCCTAACAATCAATCTCCTCTCTCTTAAATATGTCATTGTTTCCCAAAGATAGGAATAATCTTTACGTTTTAGAGGCAGCATGATATAGTAGTAATAATAGTACTAGATTTGAAGACAAGGAACATGGATGCAACTCCTGGGTCTGCTGCTTGATATTTCCATGATATTGTCAAGTCCCTTGCTTAAAGGCTTCACTTTCCTTACCTGTAGAATGGATAGAGTTGGAGTACATGATCTTTTAGTCCCTTGTAGGCCCAAATGCAATGGCCTTCCATTTTCACACTACTAATCATCTGACTGTTTTTGTTAAAAATCCTTCAATATCTCCTTATTGCCTGTAAGATGAAGTTAAATCTCTTTACTTTGGCATTCAAGGCCTTCCCAGTTTGGCATTGCCATGTTTTTCCAGGTTTATCTTTTCCTGTGCTCCCACTTATTGTCTACATTGCCCATACTGTAGTCAAGGTGGACATGTTCCATACTTTTATGAGTTTATACATATCCACATTCAGGTCTATAGCTCTGAAGATTAATGTGTGAGCCAGAAAAGTTAATGAATTCCTTTGTGGTTGTTGTTGGTTGTCCTTTGCTTTCTAAGAGGAACAGTGACAACATGGGGTGATATATTGACTTGTGAGTGAATTGGTTAGTGAGTCAGAGTTGTGGAAAGTCAAAAAGTTGTCAGCTTCATTTACTTTTCCAGTAATTAAAGTCTGTTAGGTGAACAAAAGTCAAGATGACTGGAGATGGCTCAGGATGAAGTGAATAACCTTGGTGTTTTCAATGTCTCACCAAGCTCTAAGTGTTCCAGGGCACCTGTGTCAGCCACCTTCATGGCTATTGGAACAAATTGTTCTCATCTGCCTATTCCACCTAGGATAAGTCTTCACATCCTTGGGGTAGATACCCCACTCTGAAGTGATATAAGGTCTTGTTTCTAGGCAACATCAGACATAAGCTCACCTATCAGAGCCCAGGGAACCAGAGGCAGACTACAAGTATTCTCAGAGAGAGTGAACTGAAGAGGATATCTGCATTGGAGGCAAACAGTTCTGTAAACGTCATGGTAGATCTCCTGAATCAGTATCTTAGAATTCCAGCCTTTTTCTTGTCCCTCCTAACACGTGGAACCTGAACATCCTACTCCATAAGTGGTCCAACTGATGTAGAGGACACTGTTACCATTTCTTATTCCAGATGTGATGCTTCTATTTAAACAAATCAGGATGGTGGTTTTTTTGCATCCTTGTTATATTATTGACTCATAATAAGGAAAAATTCAACCAAAACATATTAAGTGCCTACTGATGATGAGGTCCTATGTAGACAATGTGCTGATATTAGGGATAGAAGAATAAAAATAAACAACATAGTCCCTGTTCTCAAGGACCTTACCTTTTATTGGTGGATATGGCATGTACATAGATAAGGATAATTCAAAGTAAGGAGAGATGAGGGCAAAAGAAGGATAAATAAAATTAAGTACTCTAGGAATCTTTGAAGGAGAGAATTCTTTCCACTAAGTGGACCAACAAAGATTTTATGGAGATGTCACCTGAGTGAAGCCTTGAAAGATGGTGAGGATTCATAAAGACAGAAGTGATGAGGGGATGTGTTCCAAGTCCATGGGACAAATTATGAAAAGGTATAAGAATAAGCAATTTCATGTTGGGTTTAAGGATAATCATACATTGTTTGGACAAAAATATGAAGTGTATAATGAGAGATAATGTAAAGTAAGGCTGGAAAAAATAAGTCAGAACAGATTATGGAGAATCTTGAATGACATGCCGAGTTTTTATTTTATCTTAGGGGCAATAGAGAACCATAGAAGGGTTTTGAGCAGGGAGTGTGATATGGTCAGAATTTTGAAAGCTCATGTGGACAATGAGAGAAGGAAAAATGTTTGACTACTTCATGGGGGATTTTCAGCAGCCTCCAAACCTGAAAGGGATTCCTATAGACTTAGAACCTCCAGATGCTTAGGTTTCCAGATCTTATTGTGGTGTTCATATCAACCTCTGGAAAATTGCAGAGCTTCCTAAAAGAGACAACCATGATGATTCAAAAGAACCCAACTATTCAACGCAGGGAAACAAAAAACAAAAAAGCAACAATAATAAAATCATTTACCTATTTGCTAGAATGTCATATATAGTTAGTTAGACAGCCCATCAAGTTGATCTATCATTGCACAGATCTTGATGGACTAGGATCAGAAATGGAGGAGGAAATGAATAAGATAGATTAACACTAAGAAGTTGCCCAATGCTTTTCATATCTTCAAGCTTCTCCCTAAATCAAAGGCCCATCTTTACAAGAATAATATTCATCTTGCGGTTTTCTATGTCTAAAAGTCTGAGTGCACCTGGTTACACTTAGAAGATGCTCTATGTATGCCAGTGCATAGGTATGGCTAGAGGACACTGGAGAGAGAACCTACATGAGTGAAATTAGCTGTTCTTGGAAGCAGTGAGAGAAAGGGCAAAAACTAGCAGTGGTCAGACCAATGAGGAAATCAAGAGAGGTGATTACAACATGAACTAGGATGTTTATTTGTTAGTGCAGAGAAGAAGATACATGTGAGAGATTCTATAGAGATATTTTTTTTTTAAATTGGCAACTAATTGGAGGTGGGAGGGAGATGAGGGAGAGGAATGAGTTGAGGATTTCGAGTCTAGGTGACTCCAAAATTTGAGCATGGTGATACCATCTCCAAAATTAAGACGGAGCAGAATGGAAGAGAACAAGATGATAAGCCCAAAATTGAACATGCGGAGAATTAGTGAGATCTATCCAGAGGATGAAGTATTTCAGTTGCAATTCAGGGGAAATATTAGAGCTATCCATGCAGATTTGGCAATCATTTGTACATAAGTGACGCTGGGATTATGCATTTAGATCTCAGGGGCCACTTGGCTCATATCTTAATAATAGATCCAAAGCCATTCTGTTAAGCAGTGGAGGAGTCAGGACTCAGACATGGGTCTCTTGACTTCCATTTGATAGAAGGGTAGACCGAAGTCAGGCCTAAGCACATTGCATTGTTTGTAGCAGGCCCTGTGATGCAGACAGAATTTCAAGTCACACGAGAACAAGGGTATATCACTACAGAATATGCCCTGCCAAATAAGCAGCTAGACCACAAATGTTTCTTTGTTTCTTACATAACAGAAGGCTTTGCAACGGTGACGTTGTTGTTGGCATGCACATAAGCACATAAAAAGCACCCAGAGAGGGCACCCGTGCCTCTTTGGACCCGATGTACTCTCCATTCTGTGTGGGCTGCACCTGACATCATTCCATTATTGTCTCCATGGAGAAAACAGGGGGGATCATGGGAAGGACCAGATGCTCAATAGGGATGATCAGCATATATCTTTGCCCTGTATTTGACAATTATATCCTCATTCTTATGCTTTCTTGTATACCTCTTGCTTATGTCAGGTCAGTCATTTGCAGTACTCTGATACCTAAGTTTAGGATGGCTGCCAATAGCCTTTTAAGACAGATGGTTTTCCAAATCCACCTCACAGACCATACATACTCAGATTTTAATAACTTTTCTGGCTCCAAATTGTTCCAATTCCTACAACTAGGTTCACCTAGAATCATAGAATCAAAATATTTGAGCCAGGAAGGTGCTGAGATGATCAACTCAGAATAAAATGTTGAAACTAGAAGGGGCCTTAAAAATAAAATATTTAGGTTGGAAATGATCTTAGAGGTAGAATACAGAATGCTAAAGTAGAAAGAGAACATAGAAATCATTTCAGCCATAAAGATATATTATTTCCCTAGGCTTCTGATACCCCCTTGCCCTCTCTAATTTTGATCTAAATTAGAGAACTTATAATTTCCTTCACAGCATAATCATCTTCATCATAATAATAACTAGCATTTGTATAGTTTTTAAGGTTTTATAAACCACTTTACAAATATTATCTCATTTTATAATTACAACCACCCTTGGAGGTAAGTGTTATTATTGTTCCCATTTAAAAAAAAATTTTTTTGAAGGGCAATGAGGGTTAAGTGACTTGCCCAGGATCACACAGCTAGTAAATGTCAAGTGTCTGAGGCCAGATTTGAATTCAGATACTCCTGACTCCAGGGCTGGTGCTCTATCCACTGTGTCACCTAGCTGCCCCCTATTGTTCCCATTTTACAAATAAGGAAACTAAGGCTGAGACTAGGTAAGTGACTTGCCCAGTGTTACATACTAATGTATGAAGCTAGATTTGAACTCGGTTCTTCCTGATTCCAGGTCAAGCTATGTTGTGTCATTATGGAAAACAAAGTATATTGGAAAGAATAATGGACTGACTGTAAAAAATTCTCAATTGAAGTATTGTCTCTGATACTCCTTAACTATTAGTTTGCCTGAATTACTTCCCTTCCCCGATTCTCATTTCTTTCATCTATAGAATTAGTGGGGCAGGATGAGAAGGACCCTTAGTTCCTTGTTAGTCCTAATTGGCATCATGCTCTAATGAACTCAAACCAAAAGATCTGCTAAATAATGTTGGTAGAGAAAACAGGAATGTTGGAATTGCTCAAGGCTTAGTTGGACTGATTGTGGTTCTTATGGTTTTACTGCACATTCTAAAAATATTTGAGTGTTGCCCCTAAATCCCCAAATCATAGAACTCTCATGGTTCTGGGATATGGCAGCTTGTAAATTGTTTAAAACTTCTGGGATTGCCAGCTTTAGTACACAAACACATTTCCATGCAAATTAATCCATTTATTTATCCAAGAAAGGTCACTGAGGCCAGAAGAGTTAAAAAAAAAAGAGGCAGAGAAAGAATGGTCAGACTGAGACCAACCTCAGAGGAAGGAGGGATCTTAGGATGCTTCTCTCCATCATTTCTGGCCAGACTTTGAAGCAGCAAAATTTGAGGTGTGGTGGGGGAGCTGATAATGAGAAACAATGACAAACTACGCAGGCCCAAGGAGGACAGTACTCTCTGAGCTTTGCCTTAATGAAGAAAAGACAAATCCAAGGTATTTAAAAACCATGCTTAGAAATTGATGGCCTGAGTGATTATTGAAAAGAGCATCAGGGGGCAGCTAGGTGGCACAGTAGATAAAGCACAGGCCCTTGATTCAGGAGGACCTGAGTTCAAATTTGGCCTCAGACACCTGAACTGTGTGACCCTGGGCAAGTCACTTAACTCTCACTGCCCCGAAAAAAATGAATAAGTAAGAAAGAAAGAAAAGAAAAGAAAAAATTAACAAGAAAAGAAAAGAAAGAAAAAGAAAAGAAAAGAGCATCAGCCTGGGAGTTAGAAGACACAAGCATCTGTCTTGTACTCTCATCAATGTCTCTTTCCCTTACAGTTGGCCTTAGTCTAGTCTAAAAAGGATAGATTAACCAAATTGCTATCAGTCCATACTGAGTCTGACTTTTTTGCTTTATTTCATTTTACTGACACAACAAGCCCTGGAGATAAGTGCTATTATTATTCCGATTTTTACAAATTAGGAAACTGAGACTGAAAGAGGTTAAATGACATGCCCAAGGTTAGACAGCTAGTGTCTGAGGTTAGATTTGAACTCAGTTCTTCCTGATTCTAGGTCCAGATCACTCTGAGTTTACTCTTCTTCCTTGAGTAATAAGATACATTCTAGTTTAATATTACATTTTGTGTTCAAACATTCTATATTCTGAAGTTACTTCCAGCTCTGACATCCTATGGTCATGATTCTATATGACTCACTGTGAAGGGAATGCAAGTCAGAAAAAAAACAAACAAAATAACAACAAATTAAAAAAAAAAAACAAAAACCCTTCCCTGTTAGTGAGGTGAATGTGCTTTTTTTTTTCTTTCAGAATCAGGTTTTCAAAAGCAAACAAATTAAGTGCAGCTCAGTGCCAAAGAGTTAACTTGAATTGTAACAACTTGGTTCCACCCCTCTGAGGAACACAAATAAGTAAGTTCTTATGTTCTATATCCCATCATTCTCATTTCTGAATTTCCCAGTATGGGAGGTCTGTATGACAAGGTATGTAGTAGCCTCGATATTGAAAATGGGCCCTGCCAAAAGTCCTTCTTGTCTCTGAGTGGATTTGCATTCCAATAAGGCTCACCCACATTTCCCAAGTAGAATACTAATAAGTAGAGCCTTTATACTTTCTTTGAATATTTTAAAGCTTTGCCAAAGTGTTTGAAAATTCATTCGGCTTTTATTCGACTTTGCTTTTATTGTATAAAAATAAGGAGTCCCTGGTGGACATTTGTAATCAACATGATTCTGGAACTGTACCCATGGAGGAGTAAGAGGCTTTTAAAAAGGATCCTGTCTAGGTGACTCTTAGAATTTTTCATTGCAGTGTGTGTACACACATATACACACGTGAGCTCTTTCACACCTTTCAAATTAAACCAGCCCACTGCATGGTGAGTGTCAAGTCTAACCATTTTAAAATGAAAGTGTACATGGGGTAAATTACATAGGATAAAAAAAAAACAAAACACTAAAAAGAAAGCAATTCAGAAGGGTAGTAGAACAGAAAGTGGTAGTTAATTATGATTTATAAACTTATTAACTTGCTCAGCTTTCTAACGAACCAAGGAACAAATTTAATTTTAACTAACGTTAAAGAAGCAAAGTTGCCCAGTAGAAAACAATCAAGAAAATGTACTTAAAGACTGAGAAATCACATTTTTAGGAATGGCAAAAAATGTCCCCTTTTAAATTCTGGGCTCATGTATTTAAGATGCATGTAAGTTGAACTAATGCAGAATAATAATGATGGAACATTTCTAATATGATTTTTATTGAATGAGCTGAAGCTGATTCTTCATGGAATCCTGGAATCACTGAGTAAGAAGGAAACTGAATGTTTAATGTAAACCTTACTCTACACAAGAGGAAATGGTGGTCAGAATGGAAGTGATTTGCTCAAGGTCACATAATTAATTAGAGTAGTAAAATCTCCCACCTGGATCTCTGAATTACTATCAGTTGCAAATTTTATAATAGATTATTTTTAACACAAAGATACTTAGAGACATTTACAAAATCCAATATTGGGAGCTGAAGTAGACCTTGTAAGTTATTGAGCCAAAATCTCTTATTTTACAGACAAAGAAACTGAGGTTCAGAGAGTGAAGTGATCTGTCAAAGATCACACAGCAAATAGCTGAGGTGGAATTATTGACTGAGTCCTCTATCCTTGTCTTCCCACCATCCTGGTCACCATCTTTGGGATTCACATCAGTGTTTATTCCATTTTTGACATAAAATGAAGTGTTCCAAATTGAAAATAAAACTCCAGATAAAGCCCAATTAGGGTAAAGTATTGCCAAAACATGACCTTTTTCTTTCTGGAAATAATATCCCTTTCAAGTCCAGATTTTATCAGTTTCCCAATCAGTGTGAGTAATGCTTATTTATATCAAACTTACAATTTACATAACAAAATATATAATCATTTTTAAAGTTACTGTTAAATCTTATTTTTGATCTATTAATAACTTCACTGTGAAAAAAAACAAAAACAAAAATAACACCTGGGGAAAGCAGAGTGATTCAGTGAGAAAAATGTAGTATTTGGAGTCACAGAGGATGTAGATTCAAATCCTGATTCTGTTGCTTACTTCATGTGACACTCTGGGAAAGTAATTTAACTAATCTTGGTCTTTCAACCTCCCATAACATCTTTTTATTAAAAAATAATCTAATGTCAAATTTGTTATTGATAGTAAGTACATTTTTATACTTTGTCTTCTTTAATCAGAAAGGAAATATGTTTCAACTTTAGTAATCTGGAATCAATATATTTGTATTCGAACTACAGTATGCTGAATTTTACCATTGTTTTACTTTATTTCTCTTTTGGATCTGCTTTTTTCATTCCACCTCAGTTGATTCAAGTCTTTCTATCTTTCTCAGAATTCTTATATTCATCTTCCTTATGGTGCAGTAATATTCAATCATATAAATGGTTTGTTCTGCCATTTCCCAGTTGTTGGTTCATAAATTATTTCTATATTGTTGCCATTATAAAAGGTGTTGGTCTGAATATTGAACCAGAGGGGATCATTACCTCTGCCCTTGTTCCCTTTAGGCCATAAAACTTGTAGTGGAATCGCAGAATCATAGAAATTTAGAAGCAGATAGGAATGCAACAGGCACCTAGTCCAACCCCTGCAAGAAAACAAATTCCCACTATCAGTGTAAGCTTCTGCTGGAAAACCATTTTATAAACTAATAAAACTCACTGCATTCAGCGGCAGCCTATTAAACTGTTGGATGGCTCTAATTATTGAGGGTTTTTTGTCGTTTTTTTTTTTTTTTTCCCCCAGGCATCAAGCCTAAATCCTCCTTTTTGCAACTTCTCCACATACCACCTTTTCATCAAAGGATATGAAGAGTTTAACATTTTGTTTCACATAATTTAAATTCATTTTCTAAAAAAGTTTGACCAATTCACAACACTATCACCACTAAATTAGTATTTGTCTTGGCATATATCTTCCAACATTGATTATTCTTAACTTTTAACATTTGATGGATTTAAGGTCATACATCAGATTGGTTTTATTTGGATTTCTCTTATTAGTAGTGATTTGGAGTACATTGAAACTATTGATAATTGTCCTCCTTTTGGAAATGTTTTTCCCATATAATTTGACCACAGTGTCAGAATTATATTTTTTTCCCATAGGAACTGTTGTCTAGTCCTTTGTCTCTGGTCATATATTTTTATTTATTTTTTTGTTTTGTTTCGTTTTCATGAAATGTTTAGTTCCAATTTTTTCTCCCACCCTCCCTTCCCTACCCCCTCCCCAAGACAGAAAGCGATCTGATATAGGTTATACATGTACAATCACATTAAATATATTTCTGCATTAATCATATTGTGAAAGAAGAATCAGAACACAAGGTAAAAACCTCAAAAAAAGAAAAAAAACAGCCAAAAAGTAGAAGCAGTGTGGTTCAATCTTCATTCAGAATCCACAGTTCTCTTTTTCTGGATGTGATGAACATTTTCTATCACGAGTTCTTTGAAATTGTTTTGGATCATTGCACTGCTGAGAAGAGCCAAGTCTATCACAGCTGATCATCACATAATGTTGCTGTTACTGTGTATAATGTTCTTCTGGTTCTGCTCATGTCATCAGCATCAGTTCATGTAAGTCCTTCAAGGTTTCCCTGACATCTTCCTGCTCATTGTCTATCACAGCACAATAGTATTCCATTACATTTATATACCACAACTTGTTTAGCCATTCCCCGATTGATGGACATTTACTTGATTTCTAATTCTTTGCCACCACAAAGAGAGTTGCTATAAATATTTTTGTACATGGAGGTCCTTTTCCCTCTTCTATTATTTCTTTGGGATACAGACCTAGTACTGGTATTACTGGATCAGAGGATATGTACAGTCCCATAACCCTTTGGACATAGTTCCAAATTGCTCTCCAGAATGGTTGGATCGTGGTCCTATATTTTTTTAAATTGACTTTGGGAACCCAAGTGTAGAACTTTGGATTAATCCTTCCATGTACCTTGACTTCCTTGTAAAACAACCTCCTCAACATTAATGACCTATACCTTGATTCACTTTCAGCCACACATAGGGATAGTCATAAGCTTCATTTCACTATGTGCCATAAATGGCTGACCTCCATGATATAGGACTTTGGATATCAACTGAAAATCTCCTTTGCTTCCATCTCTCCTTGTGCTTTACCTATTTTAAAGCTATTATTAATACACATTGCATTAATATTCTACCTAATTCCAATTCTCCAGTCACAAAGCTCTGGTCAATTTCCTTAACTTTCAGTAGTGACAATAAGTGTATGTCCTGTTTACCATTGAACTCTTTGTCCCCTTGTCCTTTTGCTTCTCACTTTTTCCCCAAATTCTAACCTGCAATATGTACACTATTGTTTCATACTCAAATGGGGCTAAATGCTGCTAGAGAAAGTCACACAACTATGTGTGAGGGAAAAAATCATCCTCTTCTCAATAATTCACAGGAACTCAGCAGCGAGGTGACAAAGGCTTTATTTTCTTCTCATGAGAAGGAGGCACCCTAGTGTGCAGCTAGTGGGTGCCCCAAAAGGGGGCTCGCAGGCCCTGTTTTATACCCTAGTCTCTAACGCAAATGGACCCTCCCCTTTTTCATCACTGGTCGGGGTTACAATCTATGCGCAAAAACTAGCTAATTGGAACGCAGTATTACCACCCCTCTTCCTTGTATGGGCATAACTCAGGAGTGGACCTTATACTTCCTTATATGGACAGAACTCTGGAGAGAACCTAATTGAGACCAGGGTTCCTTGAACCATGTGACCTTGCTAACCTGAGGGGGAGGAGGGGATCTGAGACCTTTGTCCTACAAACAGGACAGGGGAGTATGACTGACTGTTATATCCACATTGAGAGGAGGCAATTACCCATTTCTCACACTATGCTTACTTGGTTCACTAAAAATTTATGTTACCTACAATTCAACTAGGTTCCTATCACTACATGACAATCTTTTATTCCTACCTAAAATCAAAACATAACATCACAGGTCTATTGCTTGAAAGGACCTCAGAGGCTATTACTCCAACCTTTTCATCTTACATTTGGGGAAACTGAGGCCTGAAGAGACTAAATGACTTGCCCAAGTTCAGAAAAATAGTATCAGAGGAAGGAGAGTGGTTTTCCTTTCTTCAAGCAACTTACGGCATTACTTCCCCCTTCCTATCAGCAGAAGACGTCCCCTTATACTTTACTGAAAAAAAAATCATTCCCCTTGTCAAAAGGTTCACATTCCCCCCAATTTTGTATTTCAATTCTCTTCAATATCTCCCCAACTAACATTCTATCCTCCTTTGCTCCAGTCTCAGTGGAAGATGTGGATTTTATTGCAAAAGCAATCCAGCTATTCATGATTTTGATACCTCTTTCTAGTCTCTTTTCATTCATCAATTCTTTCTCTGCAGAATAAAAACATCTCCAATTTTCCCCCATTCTTTAAAAAACAAACAACATCCTTCACTTGACCCAGCTATCCCCTTAAGCAATTGTCTTATTTCTCCCCTCCTTTCACAGTCAAACTATTATGGAGGGGGGAGAAGCCATCGATATACTTCTTGCCTCCATTTCCTCACCTCCCACTCACTTCTCAACCCTTTGCAATCTGTTTTAAATCAGCATTGAGTCTCTGCAGTTTGTTTTGCTTGTACTAATCTGAGCTCAATTTTCTCCCTTTACTCCCCCTCCCTCCCATTACCCTGCCTAATCCTAAAGTCCCTGGGTTTATTTCTCTTTGGCTCTGTTTTTTGATCTCTCTTCTTTCTCTCTCTCTTTCTTTCTCTCTCTCTGTCTCTGTCTCTACTTCTCTATCTCTTTTTTTCTTTGTCACTGTGTCTGTCTCTATAACTGTCTCTTTCTCTTGGTCTTTGGTCTTCATGTCTCTCTGTGTGTCCCTCTCTTTTTTCTCCCTGTTTCTCTGTCACCATATTTCTCTAATTCACTATTTTGTTTTGTCTTTGTCCCTGTCACTATCTCTCTCTCTCTCTCTCTCTCTCTCTCTCTCTCTCTCTCTCTAATTCATACTCTCCCTCTCCCTCTCCCTTTGCCATATCTAGATTTTGACCTGTATTTCATTTTCTGTCTGTCTGTCTTTTCCTTCACCCCATTATTATCTTTTATTTATACATTCCCTTATCTAGGTCAGATAACAGTACCATAAGTTATTCTCCCTGCCTTTCCCCCCAACTTCATCCCTTCATCTCCTCATCTATTTCAGTAATATTAATTTATTATGCTTCCTTCAAAGAAGTGGTATTTTCTTTCTACCCCGTTCTTATGCATTATACCTTTTACAATTCTATAGAAACTATTCCTTAGAATATTAATTTTAAGGCAGGAAGCAGTTGAATTTATTGGAAATTGTTCATAACCCAAGTCTGGAATTCAGTCCTATTGTTTTCTCCCTCTTTACTTCTCTCTTCTGATGTAATCCCACCTCCTCTTTGAACTTATGAACTTTTCTACCTCTTCAAACCCCACTTTCCCAGACTCCTACCTTATCCCTCTCACTGGGACTTTGCAATGTATGAACCTTGTAGAGGCTGAGAAGCTGAATTCTGGAAGTGTCCAAATGCAATCAACAAGATGTTGTAAGCCCCTTAACTACTTCCCCCCACCAACTCCCATTTCTGTGGGGTTGGATTCTTGCCATTTGTAGATTGCTCCTTTCATGCTGCTCTACTAATCATTTAATTTCCCTCTCTGTTCTATACTTTTCTCCCACAATAGTTCCATCCTCATTCACCCATCACCAAAAAAAGGTTGGAAGAGAAATTGAAAGTCTTTTCTTTATTTCCCCTCTCAAGTCCTGACCAGTCATTACCTGCTTTGTTTTACCCTCTCCTCTTCTCATCTGAGATTTATTCTTCTATTCTACCACCTATAATATTGATTTAGTAATGAGGAGATGGTACTTTCCCCTTGAAATATTAATTCACTTCCTCCACCTACTCTCCTCCTGATTTTTCCATTATACCTTTACTCCTCTGAATCTTTAGACCTTTAATACTCTCTTTGTCTTATGACTGTCAATCATTGTGCAAGACTTTTTTTTTTAAAAGCAAATCAAACAATAGAAATCTCACTGGATCACACACACACACACACACACACACACACACACACACACACACACACACACACACACACAGAAATCCATGCCTATGTCTATCCACAGGAAGTATGTGCTTCCTTTCTTAGTCTTTGTATTTCTACTTGAAATTATTTAACTTTATGCTGCTTGATCAGTTTATAAATCAAATAGTTTGTTTTTAATCTGGATTCTAGTCAAGGAATGAAGCAAATGCCCTCCTTTTGTTGAATATCCAGTTGTTTTCTTTGATGTCAAGGTTGTTTTTTTTTTAAGGAAATAATATAGTAGGGCAATACTTTGTTGTCCTTTGTTCTTCAGAGTATCATATTCCAATTTTTCCTTTGATTTTTTATAACCAAAGAATAATACTTTGCTATTTGGATTTTTTTCTTCATGGACTTTGAAAGGTCTTGTTTTTTCTTTCTGTTTGCAAAATTTATTTTTTGATATTGTTATTTTAAATTTTGACTGTAGTGTTTCTTGATGAATTGAATGTGAACTTTTCTTCCTTTGAAGTGTTTTTTTCTGAAGTTTTCACTAATATTTTTCTAAATAATTATTTGAAATATGGTATTTATTGTACATTTTTTCTAGAAGAACTAAAATCTTTAGATGATAACTTTGTATCATGTTTATGTTCAATAATTGTGTTTATTATCATAATAATTATTATGTGTGTCTTTAAATGTTGGTCTTTTAAATGTATATTCCATTTTCCTTCTTTCTCTCCATTTTAAAAAAAATTTGATTTCTATTTTTCCTTTTCCAGACAATATCTTGAAATGGATTTTCTTCTGCATTTTGTACAACCTTCTCTGGTTACTATTACCATCAGATTTCCTGCTTTTATCTTTGAGGGAAGTAATTTTTGTCATTCTTTAAAATACCCTCTTATTTTATTGACTATTATTCTAATTCATTCTGAAGGATTTGAGAGTTACTAATTTCTGGGGTCTTTAAGATTTTTTATTTTACTTCACCTTTTCCAGGAGATTTTGACTCAATTTCTTTTGTTGCAAAATACTTATGCCTCTTTTCTTCAAATATCAGCTTTTTTCTTTTCTTCAGTAAGCTTATTTCTTTCTTAATCAATCATTCCACCATTTTCCCTCTTTTTTTCCTTGGTGAAAAATGCACTCACCACCAATCCCTTCTATACAGAAAGTCCGATAATATTATTTTCCTTCTTCACTCATTAGTTCTTGTCATAATTTATCTTTTTTTTATTTTATTTTTTTTAATTTTTTTTTTTAGTGTGGCAATTGGGGTTAAGTGACTTGCCCAGGGTCACACAGCTAGTAAGTGTTAAGTGTCTGAGGCCGGATTTGAACTCAGGTCCTCCTGACTCCAGGGCTGGTGCTCTATCCACTGCGCCACCTAGCCGCCCCCATAATTTATCTTTAATTATGCCTCAGGTCCATTTGCCTGAAAGTACAAGTGGAGTTGGCCCAGTACTCTGACC